>NC_133355.1:7167521-7500855 GCF_030506205.2 Paramisgurnus dabryanus | reverse complement strand
AAAATTATTATTATTATTATTTGATGATTACGTTTACATGCCATCAAGGTGGATAAAATATTTAATAATTTTCATTCTGATGCACAATTGGCAGTTACACCATTTGACATTTGCAGGTCCATTCAGTCTTAACTTTCATAAAAATTGTGCAAATGTAATTTTTTATTACATAAAATTAACTTAAATACAATGTGCATTGAAATAAACCTGATGCATGTCTTTAAAACAAGTTTTTATTTTTTTATAATAATAATTTATCATCTTGCCAAACAGTTTTTGTCACTGACCCAAATGTGAAAATTGCAAATAAAACATAATCATTCATAACACAAAGAAAAAATTAACATATCGTTTTTTTACCGAGTGCAAACACATTAAAAACAATTTATGATAAAAATTGTAAACTTCCACTGCATAAGCATCTGAGGTTTTTTCATAACAGCCTTGACTAAATCTGTGACAGTCAGTGTGATTCAGTGTGTATTCATGACATAAATATGTGTCCATTCATAATAGAAATCATATTTAAAATAACAAGACTTGCAGATGGTTCTACATTTTGCTTTGTGTCTAAATGTATAAAGTCTATGTTAAACTAAAATGGTCCCAAGCTGTCACTATGGTAAAAGATCCTAATATGTATCGGGGTAACGCATTACAAGTAACGTGCATTACGTAATAATATTACTTTTCTGAAGTAATGAGTAAAGTAACGCATTACTTTATAAATGTATGCATTAATATTTGAGTTACTTTTAAAAAAAGTAATGCGAGTTACTTTTCAGTTTAATTAATTCAGTTTAAAAATAAAATAATGTACTGAATTATACTAACATATTAACGTAGAATTACGCACTCTGAGCGGGAACAGTTTGAGTCAGAAACGGAGATGGCAGGCCAGTGCTTGACATTTTTGCGATCAAAAAAACACCTGCAAGGTCTGAAAGAGATCAAGCCTCAGCCAAGTAAGAAAAAGTAACGGAAAGTAACGTAAAAGTAACGTAAGCATTACTTTCCATGGAAAGTAACTAAGTAATGCAATTAGTTACTTTTTTGGGGAGTAACTTAATATTGTAATGCATTACTTTTAAAAGTAACTTTCCCCAACACTGGGTGCCAATATGTATGCAATATCTATATGCACTCTTAATGGTGTACTTTTGAAAGGAAACAGCATGGTGAAAACTAGTGACATTTTTGACCAGTATGCCTTATATCGTTACATATGTGTTCTGTACAATTTATTTAAGTACGACAGCAACATTTAAAAAAACTTTTTATACGAACATAAAACTGAATAAAACCTTTTGCACAGACCTTAAATGCCAATCTCATCTCGTAAGAGATGCAGTGAAAAATAATAACATCAAAACATGCATTTAAAGTGTTGAAAGTTAAAGTGTGCATGCGCCACTTCGGATCGTCTTGTGTAATGTAGCCCACAATGTGTGATGCGTTGAAAGGTCCAAAACAAAGAGCGAACACAAGCAGCGTCCCGAGAGCCAGTCCTATGGCCCGGAGCCTTCGACAACGTTTAATAAGAGGAAGCTTTAACAAAATACGAATGGTATTGATGTAACAAAAGCAGCAAATGATGAGGGGTATACAGAAAAACGCTGCTACAAAAGCCAATCGCATTTTGAGCAAATTTTGGAGTTGAACATGTGTAAAGTTAGTGTAACACAGTTGAGGTACTGTGCCGTTATCAGAACCGCCGTATGCAACCCTGTGAGTAAAAACAGCAGTTACTAAAATGAACATCCAGATAGCAATACATATTAGTATCGTATAAGTGATTCTCCTCGGATTCTTGTATTTTACTGGGAAAGCGACGCATACATAACGCTCAGTGCTAATCGCCGCCAAAAACTGGCTGCTACCGTAAAGTGGCATTAGGAACAGGAACAGATTAAGATGACACAGGATATACGGCATATTCCAGAACATATTATCTGCTGCCTCTTTCATCTTCACAGGGAGGAAGGTGAGGAAGAAGAGGTCAGAAATCACAAGGTTCAACATGATTATGTCAATAGGGAGAGGTTTACTGCGGATCTTGCGGATGCAACAGAAGAATGCCAGTACTGCATTAGGGAGGCCGATCAGGAATGCAATGATGTATATGGAGAGATACAAGGTGGGAGTGTCTGTTACAATCATCTGTAATACACACAGACACACACATTTGTTTTTATTGTAATATTGATGCTGAATCTCAATATTGAATTGATTTTACAATAATTAGTCCCCTTGGTAACTATCAATTATGGAGCTAGAAGAGTCTCAATAAAGATAAATGCACACACTACATTCACATATGCACACACAGGATTCATAAATACACACGCAGGATACATAAATGCACACAAAATTCACAAATGCACACACAAAATTTAAGAAGCACAGAAGATTCACAAATGCACACAAAATTCAGAAATGCACACACAATTTATAAATACACAACCAATTCAGAAATGCAAACAACATTTACAAATGCACTCAAGATTCACAAATGCACAGGACAAGATTCAGAAATGTATTTCTGATGCACACACAAATATATCTTGATTTACAAACTGTTTTTGGTCTGTGAACTTTTCTGCATTTGTGTGTGAATTTTGAGACTCCCCTGACTTGGCTCGACACACAAATGCCTTTTTTTAAACAGGGAATGATCTGCAACCAATTAGATATCTCACTTGTTTTAGCCAATCACAAGAACGCACCCCACGTGGGGGATTGTTTACTTATAAGCCAATCACATGACCTTTAAGCTGGTTTGCCAACCGCCAATAAAACCGATAAAGAAGTAGTTTACACAGCGTGATATGCACGTGGTGCGGGCGCGAGCTAACGTTAGCGCGGTGAAGTTCTGCCTGTCAGTTGGTTGGTTGAGAATAATTGCAGATTATTCACATTGATATTGTAATCACGATTATCTGTATTTGGTGTCCAAACATACGTCCGAAACGCACAAAAATAAGCACAAATGGATAGTTGTAATTGAGGCTTTTGGCGATTATAACAAGGAGATAACTAGCTAAACACTTTAAGTTCTACATACCGCTCCCCTGTGGTTGCCAGAAGCCATGTTGAGGTCTCAACCAACCAACTGACAGGCAGAACTTCACCGCGCTAACGTTAGCTCGCGCCCGCACCACGTGCATATCACGCTGTGTAAACTTCTTCTTCTTCGGTTTTATTGGCGGTTGGCAAACCAGCTTAAAGGTCATGTGATTGGCTTATAAGTAAACAATCCCCCACGTGGGGTGCGTTCTTGTGATTGGCTAAAACAAGGGAGATATCTAATTGGTTGCAGATCATTCCCTGTTTAAAAAAAGGGCAGTAAAGTTCACAGACCAAAAACAGTTTGTAAATCAAGATATATTTGTGTGTGCATCAGAAATACATTTCTGAATCTTGTCCTGTGCATTTGTGAATCTTGAGTACATTTGTAAATGTTGTTTGCATTTCTGAATTGGTTGTGTATTTATGAATTTTGTGTGCATTTCTGAATTTTGTGTGCATTTGTGAATCTTCTGTGCTTCTTAAATTTTGTGTGTGCATTTGTGAATTTTGTGTGCATTTGTGTATCCTGCGTGTGTATTTATGAATCCTGTGTGTGCATATGTGAATGTAGTGTGTGCATTTATCTTTATTGAGACTCTTCTAGCTCCATAATCAATAGCAGGGGACTATTTTCGGGCACTGCGTAATATCACTACGCCTGCTTCAGCAATGTTACAGCAGCAAAGTCCTTGATTATTACGCTGGAATGAGAGAGTTCATTGCCATATCTGCCTAGAAAATCACAACTTCTCATTTTCCATCAGTCTTAGTACACGATGTAACTACAGAAGAGTCAAGTTTTAAATAGGAAAAATATAGAAACTCTTTGGTCATTTTTGAGCGCAATGCTAATGGTCTAATCAGATTCAATGGATTATGCTAAGCCAGCTAAAAAGGTACCGCCAGACCCGGAGATCAGCTGAATGGATTCCAAAATAGTAAAAAACAAATGTTTATGAATGCATAATTGTACATTTAATGATTAAGGTTGACTATAAATATTGCAATAAATCCATTGCCATTTAATAATGTTTGTTACTCATCTGCAGGGGAAAATGTATAAACAGTTGTTTTGCATTACAAAACATTGTATAATTTTCTTTCTTCTAGAAAGCATGTTTGATTTGGGTTACCAAAGTGTTAATTAATGCATTAACTAACAAACATGTACTAACATGTAGTTAAGGTGGCTGTTATTCGTGCATGAATTTATATGACTCAAGACATAGTTATGGTTAGTTATTGATTAGTACATGGCTTATCATTAGTTTATATTAAAGTGATTATTAATTTATGTATTAGTACATGATCATTCATGTACCGTTATTGTAAGGTGTTACCAATAAAATATACATACATACATATAAGTATCTTTGCTGACTATATATATAGATATGATACTTACATTTGAAATCTTTGTGTCTTAAGAATTATTGTCCTGTTAGCAATCACATTTAATCGATGTACATCATGGATGAGCACTTGTGTGAAGCAATCACCACCTGGACAAAACAGCACAAAGACTTAAAAAAGTTAAGTCTAGTAAAGTTAACAGAAAACATCAGCTCAGAAAATTGGTATAACTTACACAGGCTGATTTTTCTGGAGAGGGATGACTATCTGGTCCGAGCATATCAAGACTTTCAGACAAAATATTGAGACAAAAAAACTCCCTTTATTAAATGTAAAGGTTTTTTAAACAAGAAAAGCAACAAGATTTTTTTAGTCTGTAAATGCAAATAAGTGAAATAAGTGAATAGATAAAACAAAACTACTCACCAAGACTTCAGACTTCGTTCTCATTTCAGGCAGCAACATTTCACATGCAGTAACATACAGCATTTGTTTATCATTTGTTTATTATTATATATGTCATAATTACATTTCCAGGAAGTTGTTTAATTACAAACCACCAATACTACCACAGGGCTTTTGTCAACCTTTCAATAGGCTACTTCATGCGAAACAGAAGGACTTTTTGTACTTTCTAGAGGATAAAAGCATCTGCCAAATGCACAAATGTAAAATCTTACAGTTAAGAGGTGATGAACATGTAATCCCTTAAAAACAATATGTTGAATTACATTTTGTAATTACCTCGTAAGATGGCAAGATGTTAAAGGACAAGTTTGGTATTTTACACTTAAACCCCTGTTTTGGTGGTATCACCCCCCCATCCCCACAATGGCTGCATAGCTGCACTGGAACAATTCTTCCTAAAATGCATTACAAAGTCGTGGTCAGTGGCGTTCACTGATATGCTCACACAAAATTTGCTGCAAAAAATGCTTTCCAACAGTTTTTATCGTAGTTTTTTTACTTCATTGACTTGTATTAGATGTGCTGTAAGGTACAGTATTACTCCACCGCCGGAAACGGAAATGGAGTTGTTTGTATTCTTGCAATTGGCAAAGGTGGATTATCGCCACCAACTGGGCTGGAGTGTCTATTACTTCAACTTTTAGCAGAAGAATGTACGGGTGTGAGGGGTTTGGAAAAATAGGTCCAAAAGTTTACAACTAATGGTAAAACACCTGTTGGAAAGCATCTTTTGCAGCAATTTTTGTGTGAGCATATCAGTAAACACCCCCGCTCACCCATATGATTTTTTTTAACTATGTATTTGTATGATACAGCTGCAAATAAGTATTTGAACACCTGAGAAAGTCTATGTGAATATTTAGTAGCCTTTGTTTGCAATTACAGAGGTCAAACGTTTCCTGTAGTTTTTCACCAGGTTTGCACACACTGCAGGAGGGATTTTGGCCCAATCCTCCACACAAGCCCACACCAGAACCTTGATATGCTTCTTACAGAGCCACTCCTTAGTTATCCTGGCTGTGTGCTTCGGGTCATTGTCATGTTGGAAGACCCAGCCTCAACCCATCTTCAATGCTCTAACTGTGGGAAGGAGGTTGTTAACCAAAATCCCGCAATACATGGCCCTAGTCATCCTTAAAGGTGACATAGAATGATTGAACGGAGTATTTATCCTTGTTCTGTGATGTGACATGTAGACAAAAAAAAATTTTGTTTGGGTCTGTAATGCCTTAGAAGCTTCCTAAAAACCTCTCTCAGATAGCTCTATTAGGGTGGGGGATTTTAAACAAGTGGTTTTGCACCTATTTGGCTCCCCCCACTGGCTTAACTTGCAATCTCATTACTGATTGGCTGACTTTGCTGCCACTCAAAAAAGTGGAGGGGCAGGGAGATACCCGTGATGTCAAAAGCATCAGTTTTTCAGATTGGGCCGTTTTCTGGCTGACATTTCTAAAAGAGGAATTTCTATGAGACTGAGATGTTTAGCATGTTTAGCACTTTTTGTATGTTTGTGAATGTGGGTAGACTACCATTATTCAACAAAGACAAGGTAAAAATGGTTTTTCATTTTCTGTCCCCTTTAATACAGTGCAGTCACCCTGTCCCATGTGCAGAAAACACCCCCAAAGCATGATGCTACCACCCCCATGCTTCACAGTAGGGATGGTGTTCTTGGGATGGTCCTCTTCCATTCTTCTTCCTCCAAAAACGTTTAGTAGAATTATGACCAAAAAATTCTATTTTGGTCTCATCTGACCACATTACTTTCTCTCATGACTCCTCTGGATCATCCAAATGGTCATTGTCAAACTTAAGACGGGCCTGGACATGTGCTGGTTTAAGCAGTGGAACCTTCCGTGCCATGCATGATTTCAAACCATGACGTCTTAGTGCATTACTAACAGTCCCAGCTCTTTTTAGGTCATTGACCAGCTCCTCCCATGTAGTTCTGGGCTGATTTCTCACCTTTCTTAGGATCATTGAGACCCCACGAGGTGAGATCTTGCATGGAGCCCCAGTCCGAGGGAGATTGACAGTAATGTTTAGCTTCTTCAATTTTTTTTAATAATTGCTCCAACAGTGGACCTTTTTTCACCAAGCTGCTTGGCAATTTCCCCGTAACCCTTTCCAGCCTTGTGGAGGTGTACAATTTTGTCTCTAGTGTCTTTGGACAGCTCTTTGGTCTTGGCCATGTTAGTAGTTGGATTCTTACTGATTGTATGGGGTGGACAGGTGTCTTTATGCAGCTAACTACCTCAAATAGATGCATCTAATTTAGGATAATAAATGGAGTGGAGGTGGACATTTTAAAGGCACACTAACAGGTCCTTGAGGGTCAGAATTATAGCTGATAGACAGGTGTTCAAATACTTATTTGCAGCTGTATCATACAAATAAATAGTTAAAAAATCATATATTGTGATTTCTGGATTTTTTTTAGATTATGTTTCTCACAGTGGACATGCACTTACGATGACAATTTCAGACCCTTCCATGATTTCTAAGTGGGAGATAAAAGCAGGGTAGATCAGGTCTCCACACCACAGACAAAATAAAAAACGATTCAGCCCCGGACGCCAGATCACGTCAGAAAATATACGTTTGTTTAAACAGATTTGTTAGGAAATATCTTGTTTTGACTCCCTATTTATGTAAAACAACTTGTTTTGATTCTCATAGAAACCTTGAGAGTTTGATCC
This sequence comes from Paramisgurnus dabryanus, assembly GCF_030506205.2. Classification (NCBI taxonomy): domain Eukaryota; kingdom Metazoa; phylum Chordata; class Actinopteri; order Cypriniformes; family Cobitidae; genus Paramisgurnus; species Paramisgurnus dabryanus. Next base: position 7,493,266 of record NC_133355.1, on the reverse strand, counting down.
ATAAATCATAAGTGAGATCCTATCCATCAATCTAACTAATGCCTAGCTAGTCTTCGGAGTGTACCAATTGGGAGATTGCTCTCCCACCCGGGTTAGCTCCAAAAACAACAAACTAAAATAACAAACTAAAATAATAAACAGCATACCAACCACACAACTGGCACTAAGTATAGTCATGCTGGTAGCTCTTTCTAACTGGAGAATGCATTGGACACCCATGTTTGCATCCTACATTATTTCACTTGTTTGGTTAAGACCTGGGAGTGTAAGCTGGTAATATGCAATGGCCAATGTGTGTCCATCTAGGTTTACCTAGCAGCTTTACTGCTGAATTTTATTGCTGAATTTTATTGCTGAAGGGGTACCTAGTAGGACCCCATAAGGAGTGTCCCATCTTGGTTTTAGGCCTGAATGTTGTAATTTAAAAAAAAACACTTGCCCTGGCACAATAATATGTTGTCCGTCCCCTCTCTAGAGAAATTTTTACAGCATCCTGAACCTAATTTTGCTATTTTTATATTGCTTCAGTCATCTGGAATGATGTCAAGAAACCAGCATATTAGCCATAAAGGCAGCAAAGCCTTTCTTTGTGGGGAAAACCTTTACACCAAACAAGAAAATGTATCAGTTAAAACATCTTGATAACCCTTGTATTTAGGTGTAAGGTTATGAGGTCACACTGCAATTCACGATACAGCCCTGAGGTGTTCTGCTTACAACTGATAAAATTGGGGTGGGTGACGAATTATGTTTTTGACAAGTTACGCATCCGCAAACAATTTCTTTTGCATGTTTCCTAAAAACATTAAAATGTGAACACATTTGAAAAACACCTAAGTGTCCGACACTGTGTATCTGTGTGACCAAATAAGGAAAAGGCTTTTGGAGTTACGGTGTTGAAATTTCCAAATATGCAAATAATGATAGAATTTCTTTTACAATTTGTACAGACCAAAATCCATTAGCCAGATCAATTACTGTAAACCATTTGTGTTCCAGTTTAATCAAGCTGAAAATTGTTGATGAGTCAGCCACAAGAGGTCTTATCTATGTATTGGTTGCTACTCAACTGTGAGTCTCCATAACTGCCATGTTACATTTCAACCTTTGAATTGCAAATCTGAATTCAAATTAATCAACACATCAAAACCCAAACGGCTGAATAATGTCACCTACTACACTGCAACAGTGACTACATGTGGGACAAACTGAAAAGTGAGAGGAAGATCTAAACATGTCAAACTTTCTCCTGTCGCTCCTGTAACATGAATAGTTTAGTTTCTGATGTTAAGGAAACTTCTGTAAGAAAATCAGATGGAAAGATTGTTATCTTTGCTTCTTATCAATGAGAAGATAAAGATCTAATAGTGTATTTAAAATATGGACCCTAACATATAGGTCATCCGGCACATAAGCACTCTTTCTCAAAGCTTTAAAGAGAGAAGAGAAAAGCTTATCGTTGTTTTGTTTCTTCTTTAGCAACTGCTGGAAGAACTTTCATTTATCCTTCGTTTACAACTTGTAATTTCATTCCAAACTACTTACTGTTGTACCTTCCTACATCAAACCAAACCTTAAGGTTTTTCCATACATCTCTTTCAGCTCTATCGTCAGTTAAATGTTCAATACTCAAAGTTTCACCAAGAACTTCTTTTAAACTTTTTCTGTCTGCTAATGACAGATTGACTGAAACTATGCTGAACCCATCTCTGACCAATAAAGAAAAATAAATAGTCCTTTTATCGGACAGTGATAGCTGCTGAAATCTCAACACTAATTTGGAAACAACAACAAATTTATAATCCTGTCCCTTAACTGTTATGTTTATACATGGCAAATTTCGAAAAGCAACTTCCTTAAACATTGTACAATAAAATGGCATATCATGGCATACTAACTGGCATTTGCAAAAGCAGATCTTCATTGCCAAGCATAGAAGTAGCAAAACCAAAATACTCATCTGAACTCACTAAGGACATGATTTATCCTTTTACAAACATCATTGTCTGTGTCAAAATCTGAATCTGTGGTCGTATCAATGTCACTACCAGTGTTGCATGCATTTAAAATGTTGTAAAACCGGCGTAATTTGCTTTTGATCAACAAAAAGTTGTAACTTAAACATAAGTCATTTTAGGTTTTTGTTAATTTTCAAACTGAGCTTTTAACTTTTGACTATCTATCTTTTAACCACTTCAGCTTTCCCTCCATAACGTTTTTATCTCTGTTATGTTTGTCTTTATTTAGCATTTTCACTTTTGAATTTCTACATTAAGACAAAGTGACAAAAATCCAAGGGATTCGCTTCGATTCTCGTGTTTTCATTATTTGAATTTGACACCATGTTTTTTATGTCTTTAGATATGTCTTTAATATGTCATTACTTTTGTCTTGGCAACCTAAAGACCGCCCAATCTACTTTGATGTTATATTTAGCAACTGAATTTTTCTTTTTCTGCTTGTTTGATCTTAAAGTGCTCTTTCAGCTGTTCTGTTAGCTTTTTAATTATGTCATCTAGCTAGATTTCTGACTGCTCCATTATCAAAGTAATATAATCTGACCAGTAGACAAGCTACTACCACAGTAAGTACTGAATTTTTCCAAAATGTCAGAACAGAATACACTCACTTTGCTTAAGTGGATGATTCAGAAGAGAACACCGGACCAGCTGGAGTTACCCCCGTCTCACTCGCGGCTCAGAGTCAGAAGCCAGTGCCTGGAAACATTTCCATCTGGATGTGCGAGAGAAAATCCCGACTCCTCGTTCGGATAGAGACAACAAAAATGTTATTCTATCCTGCCGGCTACGCCAAAACTGTTAGATCTGGGCCCGTATGTATAAAACATCTCAGAAATGCTCTTAAGAATAGTCTTAAGCTATGACTTAAGTGTCAAAAAAATCTTAGTAAGGAGTAGGACCAGTTTGAGAATAGAAGACGTTTATAAAGAAGCTGAAAGCAACTTTCAGTAAAGTGTAAGACTCATTCTTAAGTGCTGACTTAAGTGCCGCAAACTGAGGACTACAATGATTTAACCTCTGAATCAGCCAATAGAAAGCCGGCAATGTTATACAGTCACAGCAGCATGTGACACCATACATTTATGAATCATGAAGACATTCAAATTATATTAGTATTTAGATATTTTAATTTAAATTTGCTTCAAAAAATGTTTAACAATATTACAAATAACCATTTTTCACCATTTTGATTAAGTTTTTAACATGTTAATGAAATAGACAAACATAATGTTATTTAAAAAATTAAGATTATTAATCACATTATTTTAACTTCACTCACAAGAAAAGACTAAAGTTTGCAAACACTTAGATAAAAAATACTTTGATGATCAAACCTGAACAAGATTTCTTCACTTAAACACAATTGTAATATTTGCCATCTTTGTCACTTTCACCTTTGGCTTGCTCACTGCTAACATTGCTAACATGATGTTTTGGGTCAGGGTTTTATACTCTAATATCACTTTACATGTAATTATGTCACTGCAATCTTGTACTTCACATTTTTTATTGTAGATTTTATTTACATTTTATGGTATTTTATTTACCTATCATAAACTGTAAAATGTAAAAGCGGCTCTACTAAAAAACTTACTTCAATTGTTAACACCTAATAATTAAACATTTTTAACTTTAATTATTTTACTTAAACTGAGAAATTTAAGTTGAAAAAACATTACATTTTAGGCATTATCAATAATTTGATCCAACTTTAACTTTTTACAGTGTATATTATTCAAATTTATATACATTATACCATTGCTGTCTTGATAATCCCATAAAAATTATTGGTACTGTGCAAGCACTTGAATGTGCTTTTTTTACTAATATACATCTTATACTGTATATTATATTGTGTAATAAGGTCTTTTGGAGTTCAAAGTCCACTTCTCAAGACTTTTTATGATTCTGTTGTGGCATCAGCCATCTTTTTTGGTGTGGTATGCTGGAGTTCCAGTATTACAGCGTCTGATAGGAAGAGGCTAAATAGACTGATCAAGAAGGCAAGTTCTGTGATAGGTTGTCCACTTGAGCTAGTTGAGGTGGTGGGAGAGAGGAGGGGGAGAGCTAAACTGTTATCCATACAAAAGACCTCGTCCCACCCCCTTCATGGGACTTTAACATCTCTGAGTAGCTCTTTTAGTGGCAGACTGCTAAATCCACGCTGTGTGACCGAGAGATTCAGGAGATCTTTTCTCCCTGCAGCTGTGAGACTCTATAACCAGAACTGTTGATCATGAATTATTATATAGAATCTGTGATTAAGTGGAATGGAAAGCAATCCATTTATGTAAATATGATGAATGCACTGGTTTTTATAGTCGTAATTTTGTAGGTATAAAGTATTTATATTTTTTAATTATTTTTATTGTGGTATCTCATGTTTAATATATTGTACTATATAATATGTATACTTTTTCTCTTTTGCTTTCTGCTGTAAATGCTGAAATTTCTCACTTGTGAGACAAATAAAGGCTGATCTAATCTAATCTAAAAAACCCTAAACTCTTTTTATTTCATGTCATATTAATTCCTGTCTACTGTCTATATACTACTAACATGTATTTATTGTACATTTTCTGCTCTGCAACAATGCAACAATAATTGTTTTCAAAAGTGCTATAGAAATACATTTGAATTAAAGTCATTCTAACACATTCTTTGTTGTAAAGTGAATGATGCTCTGCCTCTCAGCTGCCCTCTTGTTACTCTTAACTAGGTTAAGAGACCTCTCCAGCTCTCTTAAAGAGTAACTAAACCCTAAACCAACTTTTTTTAGTTAATGATCTGTAAGAATGATGCTTTATTAGTGCTGTTCATTGATTTTAGTAATTTTTTTGACATTTGGATATAAAGTGGTTCAATACTACAATATATGGTGTAAAAACGTCTGATTGCTGCCCTCTTCAGGTTGAACGGTGGCTACTGCAGTTGAATTTTCCCATTGGATGTTGGGTCCAAAAAATGACTCGTGACGTAGGCAGGTTCAAGCTCACCACGCCCTTGTTACGATCTCACCACACACTTCAGAGTTCAGAGCTTAGTTCGTCCCCTCTGTCTTCGTTGGGATCTGCCCACTTTTCTTGCATTTTTCAAATATTGCCAGTGGGTGGAGTCAGGCTCTGACCAGGGGTTTAGTTACTCTTTAAATAATTTAGGAGCTGAGACCTAGTCTTAAAACTTAGGAGGCTTTATAAATCAAACTTTTTCTTAAGTCTAGGAATAAGAGTAAAATGACATCATTCTTAGAATTTTGACACACTTAAGACTAAAATTTGACTCTGAGCGGCTTTATACATACGGGCCCAGGTCTCCACACCAGAGACAAAATAAAAAACGATCCTGCCCCGTCACGTCAGAAAATATAAGTTTACTTGTTTAACAGGCTTCTGTCAGTTAAGAGGTTGATCAATTGTTGCTAGAGAAGAGCACAAGCAGAGGACATGAGACGAAGGTTTAGATGATAAAATAGAACAAAGTTTTATTGATTGACAGCTTCAGTTAACACAGTCTCACCCCATGTCGTCAATATTTGACGACACTTGACCATTCGTCATATGTTGACGTGAAGGGTATACCTTTCGCGTCATTTTTTGACGAACTGGGGACTTCAATACTATTACGTCCGTTGCATTCTCTTTCCTATTTTCTTACCATTTTCGCGTCGGTTTAGGGTTAGATTACGCAAAATTAAACAGTCTACGCGAAATTAAACAGTTGTCACCTGGCGATGGGGTTAGAGTTAGGTTTGGGTAGGGATGTCATTATGTAAATCTAACCCTAAACCGACGCGGAAATGGTAAGAAAATAGGAAACAGAATGCAACTGACGTAATAGTATTGAAGTCCCCAGTTCGTCAAAAAATGACGCGAAAGGTATACCCTTCACGTCAACATATGACGAATGGTCAAGTGTCGTCAAATATTGACTTAATGTTCAAACTTAGCTAATTATCACATCATATAGGTAAACTATGTAGTGTCATATAGACAGGTTTGAGGACTGGCTTAATGTTAGGTTACACATTGCCCTGTTGTGTAATAAAACTATAATTGTTTTATTGTCAACATGTTATCGGTGCACTGCAGGTCTGCATTATAGACCCAACAATGAAATATTTTACAAACAGAAATATATATGCAATATAAGAGTTTAAATGGCTAATTTAAACTTACACATACACAAAAAACCTAATTATTAACCTAAAATATAATGTTTGAATGTAATGTTTACAATAAAATCTATAAAACAAAGCCTTAATAAGATAAGACCATCTTTTTATACCTTATTATACCTTAATATTTTCTCTTTGCAACAATGAAATAATGAATTCAACTGAATGATATCCAATAAAATTTCTATTTTATCAGTTAATTTGATTGACTATTGAAATCTTGGTAGCATCATCACACCAGATGGCAGTAAGAAGGACATTCAGAACAGATTGAATAAAGCAAGAAGTGCCTTCATAAGCATGAACAACATTTGGAGGTCCTCACGGTACAGCGTGAAAACTAAACTAAAACTCTATAACAGCTGCGTAATACCAGTACTCCTATATGGAGCAGAATGCTGGCGAATGACGCAACAAGACCTTACAAAGCTGTCCACATTCCACACCAAGAGCCTCAGGAAAATACTAAAGATTTTCTGGCCAAACAAAATTCTAACGAAGACCTACTGTCCCGCTGTAATCAAGAGAACATGCCCACAATGATTATGAAAAGATGCTGGCGATGGATTGGGCATGTGCTTCGAAAAGAGGATGGCTCCATCATTAAAACAGCCCTACATTGGACACCAGATGGAAGGAGAAAGAGAGGAAGCCCAAAAGTCACCTGGGGACGAATGGTGGAGCAAGAACTGAAAGACCACCACCACACCTGGGGAACGATAGGCACTCAGGCCCAAGACCGACAAATGTGGAAAGATTTTGTTGCTGCCCTATGCCCCTTCGGCGTTAAGGGCAGTAAGTAAGTAAGTAAGTACTCCTGTCCAACATTCCTCACTATCCTCCATTAACAAGATTTTATATTGTAGTATAATCTTTATATAACACAGTACAAAGTTTCCACATTTGATAAATGTTAATACATACAGATCCAACTGTGTGCAGAGAAGCACAAATCTTATTCACTGTTCAGAAGATCTGCAATAAATTTTTTAATCTCTGTGTCTCCATATTGTAGCTTTACTTGTGTGATTTTTTTTTAAGTACCATTGCTAATGTAAAACAGAGTTTACAGGCACCTAAACTAATTTTTTTATTAATTAAATGTATTAATTATTTTGTCTCCATATGGATACATTTAATTGAAAATTTAAAAATAATTTTCTGATTACATGCATACATTTTCAGTCTAAAATTTCTGGTTAATTTCATTTTGAAAGAATATTTGGGGTAAATTGCAAAAATGTCAGTGTGGTGTAACCGGACTGTGTCAATTGGTGTAACTAGTATTTTTTTATTAAAATATAAATATGTTCATAAAAAATGTTGAATAAAATATAATCATGTAGTTTAGTGTAATATGATTTTTTTTACATCATTTGTCAAAGATTATTTAGAAAACATAGCTGTTTTCTGCATATGTCAGGACAAATATAAAAAACTATTTTTTTTTAATTTACATTTAGAAATAACTCATAAAATTATATTTTACAATTATTATTAATATTATTATTATTATTTGAAGATTACGTTTACATTCCATCAAGGTGGATAAAATATTTAATATTTTTCATTCTGTGGCACATTTGGCAGTTACACCATTTGACACTTTCAGTTCCATTCAGTCTTAACTTTCATACAAAATGTGCAAATGTCATTTATATTGCATAAAATTAACTTAAATACAATGTGCATTGAAATAAACCTGATGCATGTCTTTAAAACAAGTTTTTATTTTTTAATAATAATAATTTATCATCTTGCCAAACAGTTTTTGTCACTGACCCAAATGTGAAACACTTAAAAAAGGAAAATTGCAAATAAAACATAATCATTCATAACACAAAGAAAAAATTCACATATCGTTTTTTATCCAGAATGCAAACACATTAAAAACAATTTATGAAAAAAATATTAAACTTCCACTGCATAATCATCTGAGGTTTTTTCATAACAGCCTTGACAAAATCTGTGACAGTCAGTGTGATTCAGTGTGTATTCATGACATAATTATGTGTCCATTCATAATAGAAATCATATTTAAAATAACAAGACTTGCAGATGGTTCTACATTTTGCTTTGTGTCTAAATGTATAAAGTCTATGTTTAACTAAAATGGTCCCAAGCTTTCACTATGGTAAGTTCCTTATATCTTTACATATGTGTTCTGTACAATTTATTTAAGTAAAAAAAACTTTTTATACGAACATAAAACTGAATAAAACCTTTTTTACAGACTTTAAATGCCAATCTCATCTCGTAAGAGATGCAGTAAAAAATTATAGCATCAAAACATGCATTTAAAGTGGTGAAAGTTAAAGTGTACATGCGCCACTTCGGATTTTCTTGTGTAATGTAGCCCACAATGTGTGATGCGTTGTAAGGTGCAAAACAAATAGCAAACACAAGCAGCGTCCCAAAAGCCATTCCAATGGCCCGGAGCTTGCGACAACGTTTAATAAGAGGAAGCTTTAACAGAATACGAATGGTATTGATGTAACAAAAGCAGCAAATAAAGAGAGGCATACAGAAAAACACTGCTACAAAAGCCAGTCGGATTTTGAGCACATTTTGAAGTTGCTCTGGTGTAAAGTTAGTGTAACACAGTTGATGTACTGTGTAGTTAGTGACATTATTAGAACCACCGTACGCAGCCATGTAAGTTAATACAGCACTTGCTATAGTGAACATCCAGATAGCAATACATATCAGTATCGTATAAGTGATTCTCCTCGGATTCTTGTATTTTACTGGGAAAGCGACGCATACATAACGCTCAGTGCTAATTACCACCAAAAAATGGCAGCTACCGTAAATTGGCAGGAAGAAAAGGAACAGATTAAGTTGACACAGGATATCTGGCATATTCCAGACCATATTATCTGCTGCCTCTTTCATCTTCACAGGGAGGAAGGTGAGGAAGATGAGGTCAGAAATCACGAGGTTCAACATGATTATGTCAATAGGGAGAGGTTTACTGTGGATCTTGCGGATGCAACAACAGAATGCCAGTACTGCATTAGGGAGACCGATCAGGAATGCAATGATGTATATGGAGAGATACAAGGTGGGAGTGTCTGTTACAATCATCTGTAATACACACAGACACACACATTTGTTTCATTGTAAAATTGAGGCTGAATCTCAACATTGAATTGATTTTACATTGATTAGTCCCCTTAACTATCAATGGCAGGGGACTATTTTCGGGCACTGCGTAATATCACTACGCCTGCTGCCTGCAGCCATGTTACAGCAGCAAAGTCCTTGATTATTACACTGGAATGAGAGCCATATCGGCCTAGAAAATCAAAATTTGTACACAATGTAACTACAGAAGAGTCAAGTTTTAAATAGGAAAAATATGGTCATTTTTGAGCGCAATGCTAATGGTCTAATCAGATTCAATGAATTATGCTAAGCTATGCTAAAAGTGGTACTGCCAGATCAGCTGAATGGATTACAAAATAATAAAAAACAAATGTTTAACTCTAGGGGAGCTGGAAAATGAGTAATTATGAATGCATAATTGTACATTTTAATGATTAAGGTTGACTATAAATATTGCAATAAATCCATTGCCATTTAATAATGTTTGTAAACACATTGTGCATAATTTTCGTTCTCCTAGAAAGTATGTTTGATTTGGGTTACCCAAAGTGTTAATTAATGCATTAACTAATAAACATGTATTAACATGTAGTTGTTATGGGGCTGTTATTCGTGCATGAATTAATATGACTCACGACATAGTTATGGTTAGTTATTGATTAGTACATGGCTTATCATTAGTTTATATTAAAGATGATTATTCATGTACCGTTATTGTAAAGTGTAACCAATGAAATATACATACATACATATAAGTATTTTGCTGACTAATATATATATGATACTTACATTTGAAATCTTTGTGTCTTAAGAATTATTGTCCTGTTAGCAATCCCATGTAATCGATGTACATCATGGATGAGCACTTGTGTGAAGCAATCACCAGCTGGACAATACAACACAAAGACTTAGTAAAGTTAACAGAAAACATCAGCTCAGAAAATTGGTATAACTTATCACAGGCTGGTTTTCCTGGAGAGGAGGGGGATGACTATCTGGTCCAAGCATATCAAGACTTTCAGACAAAATGTTGAGACAAAAAATAACTGCCTTTATTAAATGTAAGGGTTTTTTAAACAAGAAAAGCAACAACATTTTTTAGTCTGTAAATGAAAATAAGTTAAATAAGTGAATAGATAAAACTAAACTACTCACCAAGACTTCAGACTTCGTTCTCATTTCAGGCAGCAACATTTCACATGCAGTAACATACAGCATTTGTTTACTATTTGTTTATTATTATATATGTCATAATTACATTTCCAGGAAGTTGTTTAATTACAAACCACCAATACTACCACAGGGCTTTTTGTCAACCTTTCAATAGGCTACTTCATGCGAAACAGAAGCCCTTTTTGTACTTTCTAGAGGATAAAAGCATCTGCCAAATGCACAAATGTAAATCTTACAGTTAAAGGTGATTAACATGTAATCCTTAAAAAACAGCATGTTGAATTACATTTTGTATTTACCTCGTAAGATGGCAAGATGTTAAATTTGCAAAACAGGTGAATACTTATGTACTTCAATATTGTTAGAAATGCAATGAAACTGCAGATTTTTATATGCAGAATTTACTATAACAAATCACCTGATTCTGAAAGCATCATAACACTTCCCTTTAGTATAAATATGCTTGGTCATATTCAGGGGCGCTGCTTAGGATTTTGGGCCCCATGAAAAGAATCTTGACAGGGCCCCCAACACAGCTGAGACTTTTTTCATATTAATTTACATAAAATCATGCGCTTTTATGGTATTTTGACTACCAATGGGGTGAGAAAATTTTACTTGAATTAAGTGTTTAAGAAAAAAGAAATCTTATTTCACAATTTTTTCACCCCATTGGCAGATCATTTTGCTTGTTTTGAGGACAATTTCACTTAAATTGTATATTAATTTGTCTTAAAACTAGAATCATTTACTTAGGTCATTTTGCTCATCAAGAAAAGTAATCTTAATTTAAGAATTTTTAGATATTTCCACTGAAAACAAGACAAAAATACTAAGTAAGAAAGTCAATTTTTGCAGTGTTGAACGTTTAACTAAAACTGTGTATTGTTATTTTTTACCGCAGCATTTAAACTTATGCATTGTAAAAAAAATATTTTCAAGAAAAGAAATTCTTAGTATTTTTTTCTTGTTTTCAGTAAAATATCTAAAAATTCTTAAATTAAGATGGTTTTTCTTGATGAGCAAAACGACCCAAGAAAATAAGTCTAGTTTTTAGACCAAAAATATTACATTTAAGGGATTTTGTGCATGAAACAAGCAAAAAAAAATCTGCTAGTGGGGTAAGCAAATTTTTCTTGAATTTTTCTTGAATTTTTCTTGAATTTAGTGTTTAAGAAAAATGTTCAAGATTTTTTTGCTTACCACATTGGCAGATTTTTTTGCTTGTTTTATGCACAAAATCACTTAAATTTAATATTTTTGGTCTAAAAACTAGATTAATTTTCTTGGGTCGTTTTGCTCATCATGAAAAAACATATTTATTTAAGAAATGTTAGATATTTTACTGAAAACAAGACAAAACTACTAAGATTTTTTTTCTTGAAAATTATTTTTTGCAGTGTGGTAATTATCTTTAACACTAGAACAAACAAGGCATCATTTTGACCGTTTTGAAATTTGCATAGTCAATAACTTTGTCTAAATAAACCATAAAGCCTTGCTGCTCCCTGACTTTTCCTAAAACTACATGCATTTTCATTAAAACTAGTTTGAATATTTATTGTGCCGGCGCTATAAGTGAAGTCAAGCTGTGTTGCCTGGATTATACAATTTGGGCGGACTGAACCATTTTATGTTAATTGAGAGGGGGGAAAGGGGCCCATGGATGTTTGTGTTTCCTAAACAAATATTTTTTTTTTGATACCAGGAAACAGCAAATAGAATAATTTAAAGTTAAAGGAATAGTCTACTCATTTTCAATATTAAAATATGTTATTACCTTAACTAAGAAGAGTTGATACATACCTCTATCATCTTAGTGCGTGCACGTAAGCGCTGGGGCGCGCTGCGACACTTCGATAGCATTTAGCTTAGCCCCATTCATTCAATACCACTCAGAGATAAAGTTAGAAGTGACCAAACATATCAACGTTTTTCCTATTTAAGACGAGTAGTTATACGAGCAAGTTTGATGGCACAAAATAAAACGTAGCGCTTTTCTGAGCGGATTTAAAAGGGTAACTATATTTTATGGCGTAATAGCACTTTTGGGAGTACTTCGACTCGCCTGAAAAGTCCGCTCCCCTTCTCCCTCTCATAATGGGAGAGGGAGGGTGTTACTGCGCCGAGTCGAAGTACTTCCATTAGTGCTATTACGCCATAAAATATAGTTACCCTTTTAAATCCGCTCAGAAAAGCGCTACGTTTTATTTTGTACCACCAAACTTGCTCGTATAACTACTCGTCTTAAATAGGAAAAACGTTGATGTGTTTGGTCACTTCTAACTTTATCTCTGAGTGGTACCATTGAATGAATGGGGCTAAGCTAAATGCTATCGAAGTGTCGCAGCGCGCCCCAGCGCTTACGTGCACGAACTAAGATGATAGAGGGATGTATCAACTCTTCTTAGTTAAGGTAATAACATATTTTAATATTGAAAATGAGTAGACTATTCCTTTAATAATTTTTACTATTAAATATTTTTAGCACCACAATTTTGGAGGCTTCTCTGGGCGTGGGCCCCCTCTTACTCGTGGGCCCCGAGAATCGTCATTGTTTACCCCCCCTTTACAGCGCCCCTGGTCATATTATGTCCCTCGATATAGAGATCATTTGTAAGGCAAACTAATTCATGCAGTTCAACACAGTTTCCAGGACAGGGATTAGTCCTGAAAAAAATAATTTTTGAGCTTTAATGTAAACATCTTGCACTGACGTATCTCATTGTCTCAAGATGCACACCACTGTTTTTGTAATTTGAACACCCTGCTATTTTGCAAGTTCTCACACTTAGAAATCATGTAGGGGTCTGAAATTGTCAACAATGCAATAATGAATTCAACTGAATGATATCCAATATAATTTCTATTTTATCATTTAATTTGATTGAATATTGAAACCAAGAACACATTTACAAGCATTTTATATAATTACCTTACATGCTTACAAACAGCTACAATATAAAGTAAACGGATGTAAGAATGTAAACTCTTTGAATGTAAGAGGCTTTAATTCTCCGCACTCCTGTTCAACATTCCTCACTATCCTCCATTAACAAAATTTTATATTTTAGTATAATCTTTATATAACACAGTACAAAGTTTCCACATTTGATAAATGTTAATACATACAGATCCAACTGCAGAAAAGCCCACATCACAATTACTGAAGATTTGCAAACAATTTTTTAATCTCTATGAGTCTCCATATTGTAGCTTTACTTGTGTGATACCTTTTTATAGTACCATTGCTATAATTTGGAATCAGGCATGACAATATACTGGAAAGCCACATTGACTTACAGGCACCTAAACTACAGCTGCACACCGAAACAAATAGGTCAATGATGTGACGTTAATTTATTATCTTGTGTCCGTATGGTTACATTAAATATTAAAGGGTTAAAATTTCTAATTTCCAGATTGCCATACATTCTCTTTTTTCAGGACCAAGTCTAAAATTTCTGGTCTTATTTCATTTTGAAATAATATTTGGGGGATAATAGCAAAAATGTCAATGTGGTGTAACCGGTCTGTGTCAATTGGTGTAACTAGTATTTTTTTATTAAAAAATAAATATATTTAAAAGAAATGTGCAAATATAATCATCTAGTTTAGTGTAATATGATTTTTTACATGCATTTTTTACATCAAAGATTATTTAGAAAACAAAGCTGTTTTCAGCATATATCAGGACAAATATTACAATAACGCATTAAATTTACATTTAGAAATAACTAATAAAATTATATTTTAATATGATGATTTCGCTTACATGCCATCAAGGTGGATAAAATATTTAATATTTTTCATTCTTTGGCACAATTGGTGGTTACACAACTTGACACTTTCAGGTCCATTAAGTCTTAACTTTTATACAAATGGTGCAAATGTAATTTTTATTGCATAAAATTGACATAAATACACTGTGCATTGAAATAAACCTGATGCATGCTTTAAAAACAAGGTTTTTGTTTTATAATTTCTCATCTTGCCAAACCGTTTTTGTCACTGACCCAAATGTGAAACACTTAAAAAATGAAAATTGAAAAGAAGCAAATAAAACAATTATTCATGAAACAAAGAAAATTTCACATATCGTTTTTTACAGAGTGCAAACACATTAAAAACAATTTATGATAAAAATATTAAACTTCCACTGCATAATCATCTGAGGTTTTTTCATAACATCCTTGACTAAATCTGTGACAGTCAGTGTGATTCAGTGTGTATTCATGACATAATTATGTGTCCATTTATAATAGAAATCATATTAAAAATAACAAGACTTGCAGATGGTTCTACATTTTGATTTGTGTCTAAATGCATAAAGTGTTTGTTTAACTAAAATGGTCAAAAATGGTCCCAAGCTTTCACTATGGTAAAAGTTCCTAATATGTATCATTTATAGGAACCAATATGTATACAATATCTAATATGCACTCTTAATGGTGTACTTTTGAAAGGAAACAGTATGGTGACAACTAGTGACCATTTTTTGACCAGTATGCCTTATATCTTTACATATGTGTTCTGTACAATTTATTTAAATATGACAGCAACTTTAAAAAAACTTTTTATACGAACATAAAACTGAATAAAACCTTTTTCACAGACATTAAATGCCAATCTCATCTCATAAGAGATGCAGTAAAAAATAATAGCATCAAAACATGCATTTAAAGTAGAGAAAGTTAAAGAGTACATGCGCCACTTTGGATTTTCTTGTGTAATGTAGCCCACAATGTGTGATGCGTTGTAAGGTGCAAAACAAATAGTGAACACAAGCAGCGTCCCGAGAGCCATTCCTATGGCCCGGAGCCTGCGACAACGTTTAATAAGAGGAAGCTTTAACAAAATACGAATGGTATTGATGTAACAAAAGCAGCAAATGATGAGGGGTATACAGAAAAACGCTGCTACAAAAGCCAATCGCATTTTGAGCAAATTTTGGAGTTGCTCTGGTGTAAAGTTAGTGTAACACAGTTCTGTGTAGTTAGTGACGTTATTAGAACCGCCGTACGCAGCCCTGTAAGTAAATGCAGCAGTTACTAAAATGAACATCCAGATAGCAATACATATTATTATCGTATAAGTGATTCTCCTCGGATTCTTGTATTTTACTGGGAAAGCGACGCATACATAACGCTCAGTGCTAATCACCGTCAAAAACTGGCTGCTACTGTAAAGTGGCATTAGGAACAGGAACAGATTAAGATGACACAGGATATACGGCATATTCCAGAACATATTATCTGCTGCCTCTTTCATCTTCACAGGGAGGAAGGTGAGGAAGATGAGGTCAGAAATCACGAGGTTCAACATGATTATGTCAATAGGGAGAGGTTTACTGCGGATCTTGCGGATGCAACAGCAGAATGCCAGTACTGCATTAGGGAGACCGATCAGGAATGCAATGATGTATATGGAGAGATACAAGGTGGGAGTGTCTGTTACAATCATCTGTAATACACACAGACACACACATTTGTTCCATTCTAATATTGAGGCTAAATCTCAATCTTATTCTAAGATTTGTCTTTCAAGTTTGATTTCAATCATTGATTTTTACATTGATTAGTTCCCTTGGTAACTTTCAATAGCAGTGGACTATTTTTGGCTGCTGCATATTATCATTGTGCCTGCTGCAGCCATGTTACAGCAGCAAAGTCCTTGATTATTACGCCAGAATGCAGTTCATTGCCATATCTGCCTAGAAAATCGCAACTTTTCATTTTCCATCGGTCTTAGTACACGATGGAACTAAGAGTCAAGTTTTCAATAGGAAAAATATCGAAACTCTTTATTTGGTTATTTTTAAGTCCGATGCTAATGGTCTAATCAAATTCAATGGATTATGCTAAACTATGCTAAAAGTGGTACCGCCAGACCCAGAGATCGGCTTAATGGATTTCAAAACGGTAAAAAATCAAATGTTTAACTCTAGGGATAATTGTACATTTAATGATTAAGGTTGACTATAAATATTGCAATCAGAGGCGTCATGTCCATTGAAACTCATAAAGTGAAGGGTCACGTGCCCCCTCGGTTTTTTTTTAGCCAAATGGATTTTGCATGCAACCTCAAAATCAAAAGCGTCCATTAATCTGTTACTTTCTTTTAATCTGTTTATTATGCACAATATTATCAATTCTGTGCTTCATCCTTGTCACTTTTCAGAGACTTTTGCCGTTTTGATAGTGTTTTGATCGTGTTACATTACTTTATTCTGGCGGCAGGCGCTGCACTCAGCGCAGCCGCTGCACTCAGCGTCTGAGCCGCTCACGAGCTTTGCTGTTGCTGCTGGCTATAAGAAGCAAAAACAACATTTTCAAACCCAAGTACGGTAATGTACAGTTAACCTACTCTGTGTTGAAAATGTATGGTTTAAAATGTTACCGTCTCGACGTTATATTAGTAGAGATTTCTAGATTCATCGTCTTGGTACAACGCCAAAGTTCGTCAGAGTTCACGGGGGCGCGGAATCACACATGCTCACATATGAGGTTAAATTTAATGCAAAAATCCGTTCTTCTAATAATTGTATCTAAATATATTTTTTTAAATCATTTTTGAACATTACAATCAATCACGTGCTATAGCTTAAGTCATTTCGTTGTTTATATACTTTATGGATTTAAAACTACATTAATTTCATAGGATAGGCTATTGCAGTTGTTGTGCAAAATGCACGAATGTCACAATAAACAAGTCATTAAACAAAACGTAAATAAACAAAACATGCCGTTTTAAATGTAAATATGATGCCAATATGTCATTATTCCGATTGAATAGTATTTGATATAAAAGTAAGTCAACACTTTTATTTTGGAGGTTTTTGCATGAAGGCAGGGGCGCTCAGATTGTTAGAAATGTAAGTGCCATGGAAAAGACTGAAAGCTCTATAATATATTTCCTTTGATGTCTGTGCGCACAAATTTCTGTGAGCTGTGCCCCCTTAAAAAATTGGTGCATGACGCCCCTGATTGCAATAAATCCATTGCCATCCAATGATGTTTGTAACTCAGCTGCGGGGGAAAATGTAAAACAGTTTTGCATTACAAACCTAAACATTGTGCATAGTTTTCGTTCTTCTAGAAAGCATGTTTGATTTGGGTTACACAAAACTGTTAATTAATGCATTAACTAACAAACATGTATTAACGTGTAGTTTAGGTCGTTGTTATTCGTGCATGAATTCATATGACTCATGACATAGTTATGGTTACATGGCTTATCATTAGTTTATATTAAAGTGATTATTAATATTATTCATGTACTCTTATTGTAAAGTGTTACCAATGAAATATACATACATACATATAAGTATTTTTGCTGACTATATATATAGATATGATACTTACATTTTAAATCTTTGTGTCTTAAGAATTATTGTCCTGTTAGAAATTCCATTTAATCGATGTACATCATGGATGAGCACTTGTGTGAAGCAATCACCACCTGGACAATACAGCATAAAGACTTAGTAAAGTTAACAGAAAACATCAGCTCAGAAAATTGGTTCAAGTTATATCTCACAGGCTGATTTTTCTGGGGTTGGAGAGGGATGACTATCTGGTCCGAGCATATCAAGACTTTTAGACAAAATGTAACTGCCTTTATTAAATGTAAGTGTTTTTAAACAAGAAAAGCCACAGAAGATTTGGTCCAAATAAGTGAAAATAAGTGAATAAATAAAACTAAACTACTCACCAAGACTTCAGACTTCGTTCTTCTTTCAGGCACCAACATTCACATGCAGTAACATACAGCATTTGTTTATCATTTGTTTAATATTATTTATATCAAAATTTAATTTCCAGGAAGATGTTTAATTGCAAACCACAAATACTACCACGGGGCTTTTGGTCAACTGTTCAATACTTTATGCTAAACAGAAGCCCTTTTTGTACTTTCTCTAGAGGATAAAAGCATCTGCCAAATGCATAAATGTAAAATCTGTCATGCAGTTAAAGGTTAATGTTGAATTAGGCCTACATTTTGTATTTACCTTGTAAGCTGGCAAGATGTTAAATTTGCAACACACAAACAGATGAATACTTAACATGTATTTCAGTATTGTTAGAAATGCAATGAAACTGCAGATTTTTATATGCAGAATTTAATGTAACAAATCACCTGATCCTCAAAGCATCATAAAAAGTTAAAAACAGCTACTTCCCTTTACTATAAATATGGTTGGCCCTCGATATAGAGATCATTTGCAAGGCAAACTAATTCATGCAGCTTAACTTTCAACACAGTTTCCGTGACAGGGATTAGTCCTGAAAAAAATAATGTTTCAACTATAATGTAAAAACATCTTGCACTGACAGTTCTTAACATAAATTAAGTGCATTGTTTTGTCTCAAGATGCAACCCAGCATCCCAACACTGTTTTTGTAAGGTATGATTGTAAAAACTACTTAAATGTCCTAATATAACTAAGACCTAGTCCTGGATAAATCTAAAACCTGTCCTGTCTGTGTTGGAAAGCAAGTGTAAATGTAAGTGTGAAATGCAAATTAAACAATCATGCATAAAAAAAACATTCACATCTCATTTTTTATTATTTTATTTACAGAATGCAAACACATTTAAAAATACAATTTATGATAAAATATTAATGTTCCACTGCATAATCATCTGATGTTTTTTCATATTTCATCTTGACTAAATTTGTGACAGTCAGTGTGATTCATCTCCTTTTTTTTAAATAATCTTTAAAGCATTGTGGCACGAACTACAACTGACGCAGTTTGTATTAATGACATAATTATGTGTCCATTCCTAATAATTATATTAAAAATAGCAAGGCCCGCAGATTTATTTTTGTCTTTATTTTGCAATACTGGAGTAAAGGTTTTCACTACTGGATCTCGACAGATGTGCAGTGATGAATTAAATCAAACTGAATTGTGTGAAATTAAGATCATTACTGTTTTTTGCAGTTGGTAGGATTATGAAGGAAGGATGAAAAGATATTGTCCTTTATACAGTATGTAAATCCTGAGCTCTTTCAACCCCGAAAGCCTCCAAAGAACTTAGAAAACAATGAGAAATCATCCTGCATATAACCGGACGATGGAGAACCACCTGAAAGACACAGAAAATACATTTTGATTGTTTTCAAGAATTAAAATTATCTTAAAGGAATATAAAAAATAAATGCTGTTTGAAATGTATAAAGTTTATTTAAATAAAAAAAAAACAATAGATCTAATACACCAGAAAATACCTCTGCATGGGAAATACTGCAGGATAGTTCACCCCAAAATGAAAAATCGGTCATGATTTTCTCCCCCTTATGTTGTCCTAAACCTGTATGAGTTTCTTTATTCTGCTGAACGCAAATGAAGATATTTTGATAAATGGTAAGTACACAGTTGACGGTACCCTTAGACCTCCATAGTAGGAAAAACGAATACTATGGAAGTCAACATGTACCACCAAAATCACTTTATTTGTGTTCAATAGAAAAAAGAAACTCATACAGGTTTACACGAGGGAGTAAATGATGACTGAATTTCATTTTTGGGTAAACCATCCCTTTAAAGATCATACATTACATAAGAAAAGACACTATGATGGAGTTTAATCACTAACCTGGCATGACAGGACCATTTTGATCTTCTACACCAGGACCTCCTGTAACACTTACTGTAGTCTCTTCATTCCCTTCACTGTCTCTGACTGTTCTTCTTTCTTCAATAGTCTATACATACACACACACATTCATATATAGCAATACAATATTATTGTTTGTAATAAAAATGCTTTTCAGATTTGTTCTGTAGATTCAAAAAGATTTTGTCAATAAGGAGATCACTCACTCCATCTGGTCGGACCACTTTGGAGACACTGACAGATTTAAAAAATGACCTGATCTTCGGCTGTGAAGGTGCTGGGGTTAAGATCTGATCCAGCCCACCTGATGACACCTGGGTGTCAAGATCTATAGACAAGAACCAGAGACAAAATAATTAATTTCAAATGTATTTTCCATTGCTTGATTTTACTTTCCATTATCCTTATTTTATTTAAGTGCGTAGTCACACTATGCAAACCGAACTGTACCCGGGTACATGTCTGGATCGTTTGAATAGTGTGATCACACTGTACCCTGGTGCTATTTTAATGTACAATGCAATTACAGCCAAAAAAAATTTTTGACATTTGATAAGAATCTGAGACATTTTACCTCCATCCTCTTTTCTCTCTTCTTCCTTTGGCCTTGACAGACCATCTTTCCAAAGGTCATGAAACTTAAACCAAAACAAACCAAAAACAGGTGAGACAAACGGATCAGAACCCAGTGTGGAAAGATTCTTATATGTCTTGAATCATTTTGTTTCACCTTTGAAAAGGGTCTCCAATGAGGAAAGGGGTCACTGGGACCCTGAGGAGATGAGGAACCCCCATCTTTCGGCGTCACAGAGGGAGGAGGGAGGGATGGGTTTGGGTGTGAACTCTCGGGAGACTTCAACATAAAATCCCTGAGGGAGTTTCCACCTCCACCCTGGCCTTTCTTAGCACCATCTAGAGGAGGCGGAGCTTCAATCCATGGGATATCTGATCAACAAATCATAAAATTCGTAAAAATTATGATAATTGTGGTGAGAACTTAGTTACAAGAGCAAAGCTGGAAGCTTTTCAATAGTGACAATGCCTATGAAAGCCAAGCTAATGTAAATTTTTGTGATTTACTCAAAATGATACTGTTTTTTTAATAAAATCATCCTGCATAATGTAAAAAACATTATGTAAAAATATAACCTTGATATCTTTAATAGGGTAGGGTCATGACAAAGACTGTAATGAAAGTGAAATCAATAATTGAAATCAAACTTTCCTAATCCTACAGATAATTTACAGATATACAGTAGAGGTTAACACAGGAAAATAAATAAAAATGCAACATACTTCTGTGTCCAAACCCATCTTGTCCATCAAAGCGACCTGAATTAGCAAAGATCTCTTCTATCTCCTTGAAGATCTGGCCGAACCCTTGAGGTTCCTCAAAGCGCATCCCGCCAGGTCCGAAACTGAAACCGAATCTGAAGGCATCATCAAACGGGTCCCGATGGGGCCTCTTAAAGTCATCATAGTGAATTCCACTGTCATCATCATCGTCTTCATCATCCTCATTCAAAATCCCATCAAAGAACGGGTCCCTAATTAAAACATACAATAAAATATAATACTTTCAGTAGAATTAATCCTTCACAACTCCGGTAACACAAAAAAGATTGAAATAAACATAATCATACGGGACTATAAATGTCCTCTTGTATGGGACACCAGAGTTTACTTTAATGTTTGTAGGTGAATTCTAAATCTAATCATGACATTATACACACCATATATATCATTGGAAAGCTGTAAAACTATTTGTCATACACATTTCATCAGTGTTTTATAAAATCAATTATGTAGGAAGACATAAATACCTACTTTATTACAAATTTTGGTATAAAGTAAAAAAATTAATTATGGTAAAAAATTATGGACAAGTTAGCTCATCAATTAGGAGAAAACATTTGCATAAAAAACGTGTTCCTGATGATTTTTTTTAGGTTAATTTGCAATAACGCGATTATCCCAATTTATGAAAAACTAAAGCCAAAACTTTATTTACACATTTTAAACTCTGTGTATGTTTTGGTAATCGTTCTGATCTTTAACAAAATTTCTTTAAATTATTTTAGCTTTTTGCCAAAAGTTTTTTTAAAGAAAAATACCCATATTTAAGAGTTTAAAAGGAAAAAATATAGATAGGATGAAACGTTTTACCACATTTTGTTTGTTTGTTTGAAAGCAGAGGGTCTGTTTTTTATTTGATATATTTGTATGTTTATATATTTTTAGAAGAAAAAATCCTGGCGGTGTATCAGTTAATAATAAGGCACTGACAGCAATGTCTTAAATTGTACCAAGAATTTGCAGAAAACCAGTGACACCTAGTGGTTTATGTTGGTAAGTCCACTAAAAGTGTTACAACAAATATTTTTTGTGATTTTAACTTGAAATTTAGACCAAAGCTTATTTAGACTTATGGCTTTATTTTTATAGCATGTTGTTCCTGAAACGTTTCCATTTTATATTTTTATATATAATATATACTTTCCAGAGTATGTTTATTTATTTAAATAAACTCAAACTGCTAAAAGTACTTTATTTAATATTTAATATTTTTATATAAAACTTTAAAGTGTCTTCTTTAAAATTTACCAAAATAATTGAGGAGCGAATAATATTTACTCCTTTTCAATCTGTCTAGCTCTAGCAGCTGTCACAGTTAAGTTAAACGGTTAACGTTATTAGACTCACCTCCGATCACCTCCACGATAATGACCACCGGGGACCCCAAAAAATCCACGAAAGAGATCAAACACGCTCATTTAAGGAGGCAGAAGCTATTTGGATATTTAAACAACACCATAACAAACACAGCTGCATCAGGGATTGAACGCAGGAAGGACACTGAGCAAATTTACGAGACCTTTCCACAGGCTTCCTGAAGAGACTTTCAAAATAAAAGTCTCTGTGTTCATCAAAGCACCGCGATGGCACAACTCTTATTAAACTCTAAATTTGTTTATTTATTTGTTGTACACAAACAATATCTATTTATACGGCAAAATGCAGGATTTACATATACAATTAATTTGCTTAAAGTGCTGAACAATTACAAGAAAAATACAATAACTAAATATTTTTATTTTTTAATTTACAAATATTTTGATTATTTTAAAGTTTTTACATTTTTTATTAATAGTTTTGGCATATATATGAAAAAAACTAACTAATATCAACAATAGTGTAGGATATGGAAATTGGGCCAAGTGCACAAGCATACAATTAAGCATCTTGTGTTTGTCTAATTACACACAATATCTGCTGCATTTCTTAAACTATGACTTTGGCATTGTGAATACATACAGTAATCACACTACATAATGTGAGCAAGAAAGACAGTGGACATTTAATCTAATATGAGCATAATGTACAGCACTGAAGCTCATTAAACATGAACAAAACAACACAACATGAACAAAATGTCTCATGTTCCATCAATGGGAAACAAAAGAAGTTGGCTTATGTGTAGCATATGTGCAGTTACCCTAAGAACAGTGTCTTTATACTGACAAGATATCCACATGGTCTATTTCACTTATGGAAATTACGTTTTACATAAAAACAAGCATTTTGCATTGTGTCTATATGTAAAAAGTGTATGTTTAACTAAATACACTGTCAGAAAAATTGTCAAAAATGTTCCCAAGCGGGCAGTACCTTTTATACACTCACCTAAAGGATTATTAGGAACACCTGTTCATTTTTTTCATTAATGCAATTATCTAATTAACCAATCACATGACAGTTGCTTCAATGCATTTAGGGGTGTGGTCCTGGTCAAGACAATCTCCTGAACTCCAAACTGAATGTCAGAATGGGAAAGATAGGTGATTTAAGCCATTTTGAGCGTGGCAACGGGCCAGTCTGAGTATTTCACAATCTGCTCAGTTACTGGGGTTTTCACGCACAACCATTTCTAGGGTTTACAAAAAATGGTGTGAAAAGGGAAAAACATCCAATATGCTTCAGTCCTGTGGGCGTAAATTCCTTATTGATGCTAGAGGTCAGAGGAGAATGGGCTGACTGATTCAAACTGTTAGGAGAGCAACTTTGACTGAAATAACCACTCGTTACAACTGAGGTATGCAGCAAAGCATTTGTGAAGCCACAACACGCACAACCTTGAGGCGGATGGGCTACAACAGCAGTAGACCCCACCGGGTACCATTTAGGCGATTATATATATATATATATATATATGTGTGTGTCAGTTCTGATTCGGTGAAACACATTGGCACCAAATGTAATGTATACATTACATTTGGTGCCAATGTGTTTCACTGAATCAGAACTGGTAGAACTGGTGTACTTTTTGAAAGGTAACAGCACAGTGTTAACTAATGACCATTTTTGACCATTTTATATGTAGCCATATAATGCAGTGTGCCTGATATATTTACATATTTGTTCTGTACAATTTATTTAAGTATGACAGCAACATCAAATGATTTTATACGAACATAAAACTTAATAAAACCTTTTGCACAGACTTTAAATGCCAATCTCATCTCATAAGAGATACAGTAAAAAATAATAGGATCAAAACATGCATTTAAAGTGGTCACAGTTAAAGTGTGCATGCGCCACTTTGGATTTTCTTGTGTAATGTAGCCCACAATGTGAGATACGTTGTAAGGTGCAAAACAAATAGCAAAGACAAGCAGCGTCCCGAGAGCCAGTCCTATGGCCCGGAGCCTGCGACAACGTTTAATAAGAGGAAGCTTTAACAAAATACGAATGGTATTGATGTAACAAAAGCAGCAAATGATGAGGGGTATACAGAAAAGAACAGCTACAAAACCCAGTCGGATTTTGAGCACATCTTGGAGTTGAAGTGGGGTAAAATCATTGTAACACTGTTGAGGTTCTGTCTGGTTAGTGATGATTTCTGAACCAGTGTATGCAGCCTTGTATATTATTACTATCAACACTGTAACACTCATCCAGATAAGAGCACATATTAGTATCGTATAAGTGATTCTCCTTGGATTCTTGTATTTTACTGGGAAAGTGACGCATACGTAACGCTCAGCGCTAATTGCTGCCAAAAATTGGCAGCTACTGTAAATTGGCAGGAAGAAAAGGAACATATTAAGATGACACAGGATATACGGCATATTCCAGACCATATTATCTGCTGCCTCTTTCATCTTCACAGGGAGAAAGGTGAGGAAGATGAGGTCAGAAATCACGAGGTTCAACATGATTATGTCAATAGGGAGAGGTTTACTGTGGATCTTGCGGATGCAACAGCAGAATGCCAGTACTGCATTAGGGAGACCGATCAGGAATGCAGTGATGTATATCAAGAGATGCAGTGGGGTGTCTGCATCCGACATCATCTATAATACACAAGCACAGACATAGACACAAAAAAGTATTTTACATTAGAAGTAATTTAATCAAAAATAAAACTACAGAAAAATATTTTTAATTCTTACACAAATATAAACTTTAATTCTTCCTAAAATATTGGCAGCTGTTGTGGTTTGCTTTGTTTGCTTACCAAGAATTATTTTCCAGTTATCAGTTCTGTTTAATCAATGGGCACTGTGGATGTGTCACCTGGATAATACAGCACACAATCTTGGTTTGATTGTAAAGTTAACAGTAAACATAGTGCTCAAAAAACCAACAGTCAATACCTCATCAGTTATAGACTAGGTTCACTCCTTTCCTTTCAAAGACTCTAAAAATTGTTTTTTAATCAGTTCTTAGTTTATCTCTTACAGAACAACCTACTTAACAGTCAACAATCGGGTTTCAAAAAATTGCACAAAACTACATTGCACATAAGGACAGATGACATGGTAATGGCTCCTGTTTGCTGTAGGTTGTTTTAATTCTCCTTGACCTCTCTGCTGCCTTTGACACTAGACTACAAGATCTTACTGACCCCCATCAAACTTTGGGGATCACTCGACTCCACTGTACTCAACTGGTTCAACTCGAATCTAACAGGCTGATCTTTCAAGGAAAACCTGGTAGGAGAGACGTACAGGTCACATCAGCTGATGACTGGGGTTCCACAAGGTTCCGTCCTTGGTCCCTCCTCTTTTCAATATACACTGCTTCTCTGCACTGTAAAATTCCTTGCCTCACTTCAATTTCGAAGTTTAATCAACTAATTCAACTAATTTCGACTTTCTGTATTTTTAGAGTGTAAAGTTGAAATAACTTAAGCTAATGCATCTCACTTTTAGAATTTATAGCAATTCCTTACCAGTCCAAAAATATTAAAATAATTGTTAAAAAAAGTTTATTAAACTTAAAAATGTAAGTACAAGGAAATTTTACAGGGTTGGTCCAATCATTAACGGAAGGAAGATTATACACAGCTACATCTGTCTACACCTCATGTACTCACCTTCTCTACTTATTTCTCTTCATGCTTTCTAGACATCTTTTTTTGAAAGAAGAAATGCCACCTTGAACCTAGCCAAGAGTGAACTCCTGGTAATCCTTGTCAAACCATCAACAGAACAGCACACACTTCTCCTTTCAACTCGATCCTCAACTTCAACACCTGTCTGTGAGGAACCTGACGGTGGTGTTCGATGACCGGAAGAAATGTATTGACCACATCACAGCAACCAATTGGTAACGCATGAACGAGCACTCAATTCAGATTTTATTCAAAGCTCTTATCAAGACTATCAGACGAAATGATAAGATTTAAAGAAACTGCCTTTGTTAAATATAAGGGTTTAGTTAACAAGAAAAAAAGAAAACTATTTTCAATAGATGCAAATAAGTAATAAGGTAACACAATACTCACCACGACTCCAGACTTCCTTCTCATTTCAGGCAGTGACTTTTCACATGCAGTAACATACAGAATTTGTTTATCATTTGTTTATCATATAATAAAGTTACATTTTCAGGAAGATGTCTTACTGCAAACCACAAATACTACCATGGGACTTTTCTCCAACTGTTCAATACTTCATGCGAAACGTATACCCTTTTGTACTTTCTAGAGGAAATTTAAATTTAAAGTGAACTGTTTATAGAAGAAATGAGTAACTCAGTGATAGAAAATTGTGGTCATGGTTCGAACCCAAACACTCATACTGTTATATACCTTGTAATACACTGCAAGTTGCTTTGGATAAAAGCATCTGCAAAATGCAAATGTCAAATTAATCGTACAGTAATTGTGGTCAAGCAAGGAGTTTGCAGAGGTGATGAACATGCAATCCTTATAAAATTAACATTACAAAGAATGAAGGTTTTTTTTTAACGAAATGCATGGCTTTTTTTCCTTTTTTTATTGTAAATTCCTGAATATTTATGATTTATTAATTATGAAAAATTGTACACAATTGTTTTGCATCATTCTTA
Source organism: Paramisgurnus dabryanus (assembly GCF_030506205.2). Lineage (NCBI taxonomy): Eukaryota > Metazoa > Chordata > Actinopteri > Cypriniformes > Cobitidae > Paramisgurnus > Paramisgurnus dabryanus. The sequence goes on along the minus strand of NC_133355.1, from coordinate 7,465,807 downwards.
AGCACTTTGTGACAGGAATTGAACACTTTTTTTAGTGAATGGCAACATTTATCACAACGTGGACAACAGGTACTAATATATTACCTGTAATACCTTGAAAGACATCATTATGTTAAATTTGTAACACACATACAGATGGATGCTAACAGTTTTTCTCAGTTGCAAACAAGCATAGTTCAATCATCGGTTTCCCGGACAGGGATTAGACTAGTCCTAGACTAAAATAAATGTTAGAGCTGTCCAAACTGGAAACAACTTCACTGACATATCTCAAAATTCATCAGTGCCCTTTGTTTTGCCTCAAAATGCCCCAAGTAATGTTTTTAGTAAGGCATGTTTGTTACAACTAGTTATATTCCTAATTAAACTAAGGTCTAAGTCCCTATCCGGGAAACCACCCCATTATGTCCCTTGATAGAGCATTTGCAAGGGAAATTAATTAATGAGGTTTATCTTACAACACAAAGGGGCTGTTTTCAGGACAAGGCTTATCCTAGTCCCAAAATAAAATGCAATTTAACCTCCACGATAATGACCACTGGGGACCCCAAAAAATCCACGAAAGAGATCAAACACGCTCATTTAAGGAGGCAGCAGCTATGTGGATATTTAAACAACACCATTGCATCAGGGATTATACTCAGGAAGGACACTGAGCAAATTTATGAGACCTTTCCACAGGCTTCCTGAAGAGACTTTCAAAATAAAAGTCTCTGTTTTCATCAATTAAACTCTTTATTTATTTGTTTATACACACAATATCTATTTATACACGTCATAATCAGGAATGACAGTAACAAATACAATAAATAAATCATTAATTTAGCACACAATTTAGCATCTTGTGTTTGTCCAATTATACACAATAACTGCTGCTTTTCTTCAACTTTAAAAAGGTCCTATATGACCTATGTGACCATTTTATATAATGCAGTGTGCCTGATATCTTCACATATTTGTTCTTTAAAATTTATTTAAGTATGACAGCAAGCAACATCAAAAAAAAACTTTTATACGAACATACAACTGAATAAAACCTTTTGCACAGACTTTAAATGCCAATCTCATCTTATAAGAGATGCAGTAAAAAGTAATAGCATCAAAACATGCATTTAAAGTGCTCACAGTGTAAGTGTGCATGCGCCACTTCGGATTGTCTTTTATAATGTAGCCCATAATGTGTGATGCGTTGTAAGGTGCAAAACAAATAGTGAACACAAGCAGCGTCCCGAGAGCCATTCCAATGGCCCGGAGCTTGCGACAACGTTTAATAAGAGGAAGCTTTAACAGAATACGAATGGTATTGATGTAACAAAAGCAGCAAATGATGAGGGGTATACAGAAAAGAACAGCTGTACCCAGTCGGATTTTGAGCACATCTTGGAGTTTCTCAAAGTTAGTGTAACACTGTTGAGGTTCTGTCTGGTTAGTGATGATTTCTGAACCAGTGTATGCAGCCTTGTATATTATTACTATCAACACTATAACACTCATCCAGATAAGAGCACATATTAGTATCGTATAAGTGATTCTCCTTGGATTCTTGTATTTTACTGGAAAGGTGACGCATATGTAACGCTCAGCGCTAATTGCTGCCAAAAATTGGCAGCTACTGTAAATCGGCAGGAAGAAAAGGAACATATTAAGATGACACAGGATATACGGCATATTCCAGACCATATTATCTGCTGCCTCTTTCATCTTCACAGGGAGGAAGGTGAGGAAGATGAGGTCAGAAATCACGAGGTTCAACATGATTATGTCAATAGGGAGAGGTTTACTGTGGATCTTGCGGATGCAACAGCAGAATGCCAGTACTGCATTAGGGAGACCGATCAGGAATGCAGTGATGTATATAAAGAGATGCAGTGGGGTGTCTGCATCCGACATCATCTATAATACACAAGCACAGACATAGACACAAAAAAGTCTTTTACATTAGGAGTATTTTCATCAAAAATAAAACTACAGAAAAATATTTTTAATTCTTACACAAATATAAACTTTAATTCTTCCTAAAATATTGGCAACTGTTGTGGTTTGCTTTGTTGCTTACCAATAACTATTTTCCAGTTATCAGTTCCGTTTAATCAATGGGCACTTTGGATGTGTCACCTGGATAATAAAGCACACAATCTTGGTTTGATTGTAAAGTTAACAGTAAACATAGTGCTCAAAAAACCAACAGTCAATACCTCAACAGTTATAGACTAGATTCACTCCTTTCCTTTCAAAGACTCTAAAAATAGTTTTTTAATCAGTTCTTAGTTTATCTCTTTAAGAACAACCTACTTGACAGTCAACTATCGGGTTTCAAAAAAGTACATTGCACATAAGGACAGATGACATGGTAATGGCTCCTGTATGTTGTAGGTTGTTCTTATTCTCCTTGACATCTCTGCTGTCTTTGACACAGTAACTACAAGATCTTACGGACCCTCATCCAACTTTGGGTATCACTCGACTCCACTGTACTCAACTGGTTCAACTCAAATCTAACAGGCTGATCTTTCAAGGAAAACCTGGGAGGAGGCATCCAGGTCACACCAGCTGACCACTGGGGTTCCACAAGGTTCCGTTCTTGGTCCCTTCTCTTTTCAACATACACTACTTCTCTGCACTGTAAAAATCCCTTGCTGCACTTCAATTTTGAAGTTGAATCAACTAATTAATTTCGACTTTCTGTATTTCAAGAGTGTACAGTTGAAATAACTTAAGCTAATTCATCTTACTTTTTATAATTTATAGCAATTCCTTACCAGTCAAGAAAGATGAAATTAATTGTAAAATCAAGATTAAACTTAAAAATGTAAGTACAAGGAATTTTTACAGCATGGGTCCCATCATTAAAGCAACACTATGTAGTTTCCATGTAAAAATGACTTACAGCTCCCCCATGTGGTTGAAAACGCAACAGTGCCTGGTATCAGACACTCTTCTGCAGGCAGGGGGAGGGGCGGGGCTGTGTGCTCTACCCTCCACCGCCACTTTCAGAGTGTGCTTGTAGCAGCTAGGAGGCTGCTCAGGTTGCAGCAACAGTACAATTTGTCCAGTTAAAAGTTGTTCTATCACTGAAATAATTTTAGAGAGATTATTTGAAGGTAAAAAAAACTACATAGTGTTGCTTTAAGGTGCATGGGTTCTTATACTATTGTTATGCAGATTATACACACCTGTCTACATCTGATGTACCCACCTTCTCTACTTATTTCTCTTCATGCTTTCTATACATCTTTCTTTTTTTTGAAAAAGAAATGCCAACTTCAACCTAGCCAAGAGTGAACTTGTGGTAATCCTTGTCAACCCATCAACTGAACACCACTCAATTCTCCTTTCAACTCGATCCTCAACTCCAACACCTACTAAGTCTGTAAGGGAACCTGACAGGATGTTTTGATGACCGACAGAAATGTACTGACCACATCGCAGCAACCAATCGGTCATGCATGAGCGTTCTGTACCACATAAGGAAATCAGATCTTGTCCGAGCACTCTATTCAGATTTTAGTCAAAGCTCTTGTCATATCGAGACTATCAGACAAAATGATAAGATATAAAAAAATGCCTTTGTTAAATTTAAGGGTTTATTTAATAGAAAGACAACTGTCTATTTTTCAGGTGATGCAAATAAGTAAAAAGTTAACACAATACTCACCAAGACTCCAGACTTCCTTCTCATTTCAGGCAGTAACATTTCACAGGTAGTAACATTTCACATGCAGTAACGTACAGAATTTGTTTATCATTTGTTTATCATATAATAAAATTACATTTCCAGGAAGTTGTCTAACTTGGAAACCACAAATAATATCACAGGACTTTTTCCAACTGTTCAATACTTCATGCGAAACAGAAGCCCTTTTTGTACTTTCTAGAGGAAATTAAGATTTAAAGTGAACTGTTTATAGAAGAAATTAATAACTCAGTGATAAAAAATTGCGTTTGCGACGCAAAAGGTCATGGATTCAAACTCAAATACTCATAATGTATATACCATGTAATACACTGCAGATTGCTTTGGATAAAAGCATCTGCCAAATTAAAAAATTTCAAATGTATCGTACAGTTATTGTGGTCAAGGAAGGAGTTTGCAGAGGTGATAAACATGCAATCCTTATAAAACGAACAGCGTGTTGAAAGAATGAAGGTTTTTTTAAATGACATGCTTAGCTATTTTTTTCCTTTTCTAATGGTAAATTCCTAAATATTTATGATTTATCAACCAAGAAACTTTTTACACAATTGTCTTATCCTAGTCCCAGATTAAAATGCATGTTTGAGCTGCCTCAATTTAAAAACATCGTGTACAGACAGATCTTAATATATATCAGTGAAAGTTTGGTCTCAAGATGCACATCAATAAGTTGTTTGTAAAAACTACTTAACTGTCCTAAAATAACTAAGACCTAGATTAAGAAACTGCCCCAGATAATCAGACTGACAAAGCACACAAAATGTTTTCTTAAAAAAAGACATTCACATCCAAAAATGATGAAAATGTCTTTTTCTTATTTATTTACTTAATATTTATATATATATACTTTTTTACAAAATAAAAAACATTATGAAACAAAAACAAAAAATGCTAACAAGTCTGTGTGTAAGGATTTGACAGGGGAGAAAAAAGCCATCAAACAAACAGACTACAGTACTTGTGTTTATATTTATATATATATATGTACAAGACAATTTTATCCATTTAAATTTTTTAAAACGCACAGTACAAAAAGAAAGTCACTGACAAAGAAAAAAAAAGAAAAAAAAAGACACTCATAGTACAATTCTGTCCATCAGCACTTACCTAATAATCATTTCTAAAAGAATATATTTGGGGACAGAAGGTGGCGTTCTTGAACGAGGACAATGACTGCGGGTATGACGGAAACAACAGGCTGTAGAAAGACACTTGCTCACAAAGGGTGGCCTAAGAAAAACTCAGACCTCTCCTGTACAACATAATCCCAAAGCAAGTGAGACATTTCTCACTTATGGTAAAATGCCGAGGTCAAACACAATCCAGCCTCTCTTTAACAGGGAGGACAGTTAATGAAGACAAAAAACAACAAATCTAGTTTAAGGTGCACTTCTAACATCTGTGGGGTACATTATGGCTTCAAAAAATTAAAGAAAAATACACATTGAAGCCTATAGCATAAGCAGAGCATTCATACAGCGGCCACCCTCACAACACACAAAATCAAAACAAACGTACACACATGCACATACACACAGACGAAGTCTGTGAGCTCACCTATACATTTTTCATATATCTATTTATATTTGGTAAAAAATAAACTTCACAACTGCATTAGCCGATTTAGAGTGATATTTTCCTTTTCTCCAAAATAAAATTTGGTAAAAAAAAATCACTGCGGAGGAAAACAGAGATGCATGTACATTTGGATTGCATGTCCTTACAAAGCAAGCAGCAGACAGTAGGGAAAATAAAAAGAATTGTGTGCAGGGGAAAATATCCACCCGTTCTTCTACCAAACCACTCATTTTCATTTTATCCACCAGTAAAAAGAGAAAGAAATTAAACAGTCCTTTTAGAAAACTGCTATATGTACATATGCCTGAAAGAAAAGGGGGAGGAGCTTGATTTTCATTTTTAACAATACAAACTCCAAATACTCAATACTGAGCTCTCAAAGGCTTAAGTAACTATCCATACACTCATGAGAACCCTCTCCCCATTAAGATGTCTCCCCGTGCACCCTCCTCAACTGATGCATTACAGTGCTAACTCTATTACAGCACCACCAGTGGAACGGGGTGGTACTGCAGGATGACTACAGAGAGAGAAAGAGCGTCGTTGAGGAGCGAAAAGGAGATCTCTGAGGAGGAGGAGAAACTGCAACATCGGACAGGGCAGGAAGGGGTGTTAATTGCCTCCCCAGCTGTAGCTGTTGTAAGCAGACTTATTTATCTGGGACTTCTGTTGGATGGAGGCAGTCTGACTACGCTGTCCAGAGCCAGTCTGTAAAGGAGAACAGAAGAAACTGAAAATCTAGAATTTTATAAAATCTGAAACTGTGCACTACTCATGGTCATTTCTGTCAAATAATTAAAATGTATAACACAGGTGTGTGCTCACCTGTCCATCCTGTTGCAGATGGTGATGGAGCATCTGGGAGTGAGGCTGCTGATGCGGGGCCAGGATGTGCATGTAAGGGGCCGGAGCATAACCCGCCGCTGCTGGAGGATTGATCGGGCCACCGCTCCCAAGTGCTGAGGGCAAACTGAAGGAAGCACTGGGGGTTCCTGTGTGGAAACCCTGCTTCTCGAAAGACTGCTGAGGGCAGATAAATGTGTCAAGGTTAGCATAATCACCATTTACACAAAATGGCATTACGGTATATTGCATGAGATACATAATTTGGGACACAGGTATACTTTAAAATAAGTTAAATGTATGGGAGCAATGCTCACCTGCGTCTTTGTGTAAACAGACCCTGAAATATCAGGTACTCCCGTGTTGCTGGATGTCACAGAAACACCTAAAGGTGGAAAAAACAAATACACTGAATTTTTGACTCTTAATCAAACCCATTTTTAAATTTACATGCAAATGAAGAAAAGCAAACCAATGGTAGTGTACCGGCTTTCAAACAACATCACTAAAACACAGCAACTTGCGCTCTCATACCAAGAGAACTGAATTCAAGCACAGACCGCACTGGCAAAACCACTTTGCGCTTATAAATCGTTGAATACTGTGTACAATGAAGTATCCAGCAAAACAAAATCAACATGCAACGCTGCTTTTCAGCAGCAGTATTGTACTGATCTGGGAAAACATTAAATTAAATTAAATAATCAACTTAATATATAAAGTATTCTCATTTAAAATGACCCTATTGGATGAACCCACTAGTATGACTTGAAAGCATTTAAGGCAATGGTTCTCAACTGATGTGGCCATGGGACACACATTTTTAAATGGTCATCAAGCCACAATCCAAATTTTTAGGAATTTGAATCTCAAAAATTGTTAACTCTTTCCTCCAGCAATCTATATCTCCTCTATTATGCACTAGGTGATGCTCTTACCCAACTTATAAAACACTGAAGCATCCACTGACCCAAAAACATTAAAAAATTGATTTTCTTTTTGATCGTTTTGCTCATCTTTCTGAATCTGATCTGAAATGCTGGCACTGGCTGGAAACTTTTTTTTAAACGCTGGCGGGAACTGTCCCAATTTACTTAACGTAAGACATAAATTGTAAGAATAGTATTTTTTGGCTGTTAAATAGTCCCATGCAAGTTTTCTAGTTGGTATCAGATTTATCATAATATAGAAATTAACATTTTTATATATCTGATTTGTGATGATTATGATTGCAGTCATGGCACAAACATTTAAAATTATGTTTGTTTCCTTGACAGAACTCTCCAAGATCCATCGCCACTTTTGGGTCGTGACCCAAGAGTAAAAAAATAAAAAACACTGATCTAAGAGGCTGTTTACACTTGGCATTAACATGCGTTTTCGTCGATCGGATCACAAGTGGACGACGTTAAAGCCAGGTGTAAACGGTGTTCAAAACTTTCAACCACATCCAGAGGTAGTCGAAACCACTTTCGATCGGATCGCTTTGGAGTTGCGGAACGCAAATGCGGTTGAATGTGTTCAAACATCCAAACGCGACAGCCTTCTCTCCGCCCATTTATCTAATCTGAGGTATTAAACACAAGTTTTACGTCTTTTTTTACTTCTGGTGTGAACATATGGTGAACAGCGCTATTTTTAGCCTTTCATTGATAAAACTACTGCGGGTGTCCTCCGTAGTTTTGTTTTGAAAGCGTGAAAATTGCGTAATCCTATTTCATCAATTGCGCTGAAAATTCAGAGAAAGCTCTAACATATACACGTACAAAACACTGTGCAGCATGTATACTTGCTAAACAAGCAGCGGACTCCGACATAATATTAGTTTGCGTCCATATAAACTCATAATTACTCCTGCTCGCGTTTGAATGACAGCAGAGAGACTCGCCCACTGTCTCACGGACCACCCCCTCACAGTATTCAGGACAAAAGCGGTCGAAAGTGGACAAAAGAGACGGATTTAAATACCAGGTGTAAATGTAATGTGTCTCTCTCGTCCACTTGTGATCCGATCGATGAAAACACATCTTAATACCAAGTGTAAACAGCCCCTTAGAAACAGTTCACCTAAATATGAAAATTTTCATGCCAGCGATGTAATCTTAAATTAATCTCAATTTTAATAATTTTTTCCACAAACATTTCATTTGACTTCAAAAAACAAACATCTACGTATGATGGATGTTTGTGTATTTTTATAAACAATGAGTCTTTTATAGAAATAACATTCATTTCTGTTCTGGTGAGGAAACTAAATTATATACATTTGTATATAGGCGAGTAAATTATGAAATTCCACATTTAAAACATTCCTTTAAAGTAGGGATGTTAACATTTAATCGATCTTTGCGGTTCCGGCGCAAAATGTACAGCCGGAGAAAAAAAAATGAAGCAGCATGCAGAAGTTAAACCAGCCATGATCACAACAATGCTCGATGCCAAACACACACCTGGGCTTTTTAACGTAATGCGAGACGAGGCTGGCTGCCAACGCAACAAAATGGCATGCTCAGTGAATCTGATAGGGTCCGATAAAGAAAATGCAAATACGGTTAGGATACTGAAAGCAAAGACCCTCTTTGAGAGAAGACCTTCAAGATTAGCATAGCAACGCGGCAAACGCTGCTATACACAGGGAAGGAGACCAGAAGCCGTTTTTAATTAACAAATTAAAATGTAATCTGAAATTCTGTCAAGAAACCGTAAACTGTAACTGACTTTCTTTACACTCTGAACACCCGCATTATATATCATTGATCATCATTATTGACTGGCTAAGGCGCTACACGCTACCAAAATTGACTGTTGCGTGTTTTTTTTATGGAAGTTTGCCCTCTCCATAATATAAGCATCTTAGCTGAACGTACGACGCAGGTCTAAGCTAAGGTGAAGACGGGAAAAGTGCCTTTCTTGGATATATAATTACAACAAACGGTGTATCAACGACTCAAAAAGCGAGGTGAACACCAGAAATATAACACTTGATGATAATGAAACTTATTTTGACATGTCATGGACGCATAGACTTTCATGCGACTGTTGCAAAGTGCCCATGTGAGGCGGAGTTATACATTGTGTCTAATCATTATATTTCATTACCAGATAATGAATAAATTGACATCCCTACTTTAAAGGATTGAAAAAAGTAATCGAGCAACAACCATGATCAACACCACAGAAGTTTAATATTTTTTCTCAAACCTTGAAATGTATCAAACTTAGTGACACAACGCACTCACATTAAAAGCAACATTTAGCTCAAGTGATAAAATTAAAGCTTACAGTTACATTAAGTCAATGTGAAATGTAATAACATTATTATTAAAATGTTCATGTTATTTAAAAGTTATGAAAAGGGATTAACATCTTGCCATTTAAGATTTGACAGACAAACCTACGAAAATAAATCAAACATGCAAGTCTTTGAGTGAATGGAAAAAATTCATTCAGAATTCAAAAGAGTCCCCCATAAACAAAATGGATTGAATTATATTATCAATTTCACATGAGAAACTACCCTGATGTTTTCCACCCTTGAATGGTTCCTTATGAAGCAGGCAGAGCTTTGCTGAGACCGGGCACTCTACAGAGGCACAGCATGGCTTTATCGAGCTTGACCAGTCAAGTTAGGAGCCATGAGGAGAGAGAGAGCACTTAAGAAAAAAAAGGGAGGAGGGAAAGGAAATTGGGGTTTAGCGTGAGGCTGCACTCACCCACTCCGGGCCCGGTGACCGAGCTGGCGGGCTTGTTTTGTGCGGAAGCTGCGGCGACGGCGGCAACAGCTGTGCCGTAGCCGCCCTTACAGAAATCCCCGCTCCCTGCCGAAGCCTGGCCCAAATCCTCATAGCCTGCAAACGGTCAGACACACACAGCCACAGCCCCACAGCATTAGACACACACCAGGCAGGGCCAGAGGGAAGGAGTGAAAGGGGCAGGGCATAGAGATGGAGGCGGGAGAGAGGCAAGCCGAGAGGGAGGGGCCTAATCTGAAAGGGTATTGGGTCAGGGGACAATTCTTCAAGAAATGAGACTCGAGTGATGGAAAGTTTATGAAGATAGGAATGGACATAGAATGTAGTGGAAAAATGAAGAAAAGTCAGAAGATGTTTACAGAAAAATAATTAAATGGACAATGAAGACCGTAAATAGGACAAAAGTATGATTTGAAAGTTTATATGCTGGATGGAAGCAAAGCCAAAAACCAAATGGGATGGCTAAAGGTTGACACACAGTTCACAAAAGTGGTGGATGGACAAAAGCAAGCAGCGTGTAGAAAGCATGTATAGACCACCCCACCCAACCAAGCGACCTCCCTCCCACCTCATTCTCCTTACATCACTGGTTTCACAAAAATAAACCTCACCTTATCCTACTATGATCGATAACAAAGCAGTTTCAAAGTTTTGCTCAGGAAGATAGTTAAACATCTTTGACTTTGAAAATGTAAGCTATCGTAAGCCATCATTTGCTCTTAAAACAGTCCTAAATTGAGATTTTCTTGAAGTTGTGTAATGATTTCCCTAAGTCAAGAAGACAAATGATCCTTAACTCTTTCCCCGCTTTTGATGAGTTAACTCGTCAATTAAGAGAAAACGCTTCCCTGACAATGGCGATTTTCTCCAGCAACCCGTATTTCCGCTATTATCCGCCAGGTGGTGCTCTTACCCAACTAAAAAAAATAGGGGTGCACGATTCAGAAAATTTCACGATTCGATTCCGATTTTAAGGCTCAAGATTCGATTCAAAATCGATTTTCGATTCAAAAACGATTCACAGTATGTAAATGTAGTTTACTTTTTCCCATCCCAGCCAGCAAAAACCAAGACGTTGAAATGACGGCTAACTATAGACCCAATATAGACCGGCTATGAGTAACCCACTTCTACCCTAAATAGCCTTGAATTTGGTTACATGCCATTTTTGCCAAAATAACTTGAAGATGTATGATATTCCAACATGTAGGCAAAGTCAACAGCTGTTCAAGGTGTTTGCTTTCATTTGTTTTAAACTTATACGTATCGATCTATTCTTGGGCTATGGTAGACGTCTATTAGATTTTCACTGACAGCCCAAATTTAGCCTGGTTTTAGCCCAAATTGCTTGCTGGGATGTGACTGATTGCAATAGATAGGGCTGCACGATTCGGAGAAAAAAAATCTAATTGCGATTTTTCTGATCAAAATTGCGATTCGCGATTTAAAGTGCGATTCATTAGTATATAATAAAAGAGCTACATCCAGGTTTGTTGTGGTGGTTTTAATACCACCAAAGAAAGATGCTGTGCTACTGTTTATTTAAAACCTCTAAAACATTGTACCAAGTTGTCTGCAGGACTTTGCTCTTCTGCAGACCAACTTTTTTAAAATCTAAGAACATTAAAATACAATTTAACAAAATATTTTTGAAAGTTTTATTTAAAATAACATAGGCCAATGTATTTTGGCTGTCACTACAACAATGCTTCTGACAAGCAAATGTTTAGTTTTTTCTTTTAATCATAAGACTATTCTCATCTTGTTTTACTTTTCAGGCATCTGTCATAAATGTAAATATATTAGTTATTAGAATCTATGATTTAACATAAGCAAAAATACAAATAAAACACTGCACAGTCCTCACTGTAGGATTTTAAATGTGGAGCTGCAGAAGCTTGTTTAGTTAAGAGTAAGGAGTGATTTTAATGTTTGGTGTGTAAAACATTTTTGACACAGAAAGCACCAGGTTACTGTCTGTCACTTTAAGACACAAGACAGCTTTAAAACTGCTTAGCTTTAATGTACTGATAAACATCCAGCTGTTTATGTTCAATTAGACAAGAAAGAAAACTTAAGTTTAGGGATCACGCGTGTGCTGACTGCTCTCTGTGTGCGCGCTTCATGAACCCTCGTGCCTGTAAATATTCAAAGTGGTGCAGATGTGCGCGTGCAAGAAAGTATAATGTACCTCTTTCGTCTGCTTTGTTCCGGGCTTTAATGAAACCTGCTTATAGTCTGATGAGGCGCTTGTCATTGTTTGCGATGCATGACGAGAAACGGACGTATATACACACCTTTCTTTAAGTCCAACATTACACAAAAGGGAAATGTTTTCGCGCATTTCTGTCCTTTCATTTGCCGGTTAATGAGTTATAATGGGTTTTAAAAATGACTGAATCCAAAATCTGCCAACTTCATGACATTCCGCGTTGTGCAGTTAATTCCATTTGTATGCATTTCGCAATGCTGTCCGTGTTTTCTGCATCGCGGAAATCATATGACCGTACAATTTGTTGAGGAATTGAACTGCTGCTCGCGCTCATGTTTTCCTAATGGTGTTATCTGACGTGTTGTCAGAACCTCAGTGTTAATGCACTCTATTGGTTTAAACTGCATCAAACGTAAAATGCGCATGAAGCGAACTGTCAAAAACTGCGTACTAGATGATTGTTATATTTGATAGTTTTGAATCGAAATAATCGCAGCTCTTGTGATTCGAAAATCGCATCCATTCACATCGCGATTTCGGTTTAAAAACGATTAATCGTGCAGCCCTAAGATATACAATTTTAAAGAGAAGAAACACAACAAATTATATGTAGTTTGATATTACTTTATGTCTTTATGCAAAAATAAAAACTAATATGAAGCAATTAGATGACCCCTTTTATCAAACTCTATTCAATACAATAGTATATGAATGAAAGACAGTGCAGGTCTATAGATTATAAATGTGACTGGTGTTATAATGGTTATTATTTCTATTAGATAGAGCAGAAGCAGGAAAAGTGCCTCTCTTTCTACTTCTCTCTTGCAGATTAAAAAAAAAAGCTAAATCCACTCATTATTTCAGATTCAAAAGTCTACTTGATGTCCCAGTGACAGGGGACTTTACATTACAGCTTTGCATTTTGTAAATCTTGATTCAGCTTGAGCTTTGCTCGGTCAGTGCAATAGGCTTAACATAGCATTGTCTTTTTGCTACCATCCCTGTCCAAACTTTTTAGATTTTAGAAAAGATATGGTTTATTAATATTAATAATAATAATAATAATAATAATAATAATAATAATAATAATAACAACAACAAAACAAGAGCCAGTTGTTAATCGCCATAGAAACCGTCTGCAAGCTGAAGCTGCACGCGAGCTTTAGTGCGGTAGCACTCACGGCCATTCTCCGATCGACTCGGATTTTACACACAATATTAATCAGACTTGGAACGCGATGTAATTGAACTATGACTGACCCGGACCCGACTGACCATTTCAAATACAAACCCGGAACCATATGGGCCGCGGGTGCTCCGTGAAGTCCTCTAATGGTACAACTTTGCTCAAGTTCAGAAACATGAAGGATGTGACATGAGCTTGTTCGCGTCGCATCCCAATTCATTGAGAAACAGACAGCACGTGAACGCACACCGAACTCATCATGTCGCACACAAAATGTCATTATTAAAGAGTGTCATCATCACGGAAAAACAAAAAAGACAAAATTTGATGCCAGATATACTTGGGCACTTGTTAATATTCCTGGGCAGCGCTGCAGCAGCAATGTGTGGGAAACACTGTGACAAGAGTGTGCAGGCGTCAGTGTGACTTCGACGCGCCATCTATGGGAATACTGAGATAAACTCATTTCAGGACAATAGTAACACGGCGTTACAAAAAAAATATATGAATCGATTTTTGGAATTCTATGAATCGTTTCGGAATCGGCAATGCCTGAATCGCGATTCAAATGTGAATCGATTTTTTTGCACACCCCTATTAAAAAACCTGGAAATATCGCCTTAGGACAAAAAGTTTAAACTCTGTGTCCGTGTCCTAAATGGCACACTCCGGACTAGTGGACTTCCTCAGAATCGACACGTTGATGACATCAACTAATGCAGACCTAAGGGACCAGTGGTGGCTCATGACTGCTCATCCGAGGGGCGATAATTCAAAATAAGTATTCGGAGTGTCGTGTGTTGCTTGGGTTTTCAAAATGCGTTTCTTGCATAATGTAAACCATGTGCATCACGTGTTTTGATAAAAGAGATGCTCACGTTCACAAAATACACAAAAGACACTTCCTTAACAGTAAACTGATTACACATGAAATTTAGTGAGTATCTGGCAAACATGAGCATCTCTTTCATCATAAACCATTTAGACACATCTGCATCAGGCACTTATTTTGACATATCCTGTGTGAATCACGTGTCCTCTCGATGCGCAGAACACATATTTTGAAAAAAGGAACCACACACGCGGGCTACATGCATGAGTCCACAAGGGCACACCAGAGTCATGTTTTGAGACAGACTCTAGCGTCATGCCAGAAATAAGAAGAGAAGTTGCCCATCAGTGTGAACTCCTCCCATCCGTCGTCTGATTGCTCTTTTGCAAGGACTTCTGGGTAGGTAAAGTGCATGGAGCCTGCAGCAGTGCAGGCTTCGCCAAAGACTGCATCAAGGGGGTGCTGATGAGCACACTTAAAAAAAATGACAGATGGGACACCCTACAGAGTACGTTTTGATCATCGCTTCGAAAAAATGTTCTACAGCTATTGAAAGTTACCAAGGGGAATATTTTCGGGGCACTGCGTAATATCATCCTTGATACGACAGAAGAGTAGTGTAGTTCCTAGCCATACCGGCCTAGAAATCTTTTAATTTTCTGTCGGTCTTTGTACACGATGTAACAACAGAAGCGTCAAGTTTTAAATAGGAAAAATATCGAAACTCTTTGGTTATTTTTGACAGCGATGCTAATGGTGTAATCAGATTCAATGATTATGCTAAGCTATGCTAAAAGTGGTCTTTTTTTAAAAACGCTGGCGGGGAAAGAGTTCACACTACATCTTATTACATCACCGATTGGTTGAGTAGTTAAAGTCCGTGTAAAGTCATTTCAGGCAAATGTTTCTAAACACATGTTAGAAATGTATTGCTGAAACACGTTATAAACACTGAACTACGTAGTATTAAACATTTCGATGTTCAGTATTATTTGGGTGGGGCTTAAGGTTTGTAGTGGTATTTAAAATTTGGCAGCTTTCCCGCGAGTGGGCATTGTTTCAGCAATGACAGTCGACACGCCCCCAGCATTTGAGAGTAGAGAATCCTGCCTGTTTTTCCAAAATTGTGGAAAAAAGTATTTACTTGCTTTTTTTAGTTGTTCAAATTTGGGATGGTGGTTTAAATAACATGTTTCTTTGGTGTGACAAACTCAGAACACATTTAATATCAGACTTTACAGGGACTTTAAAGCTTTGTTTTTTTTAAAAAGTTTCCATGCAGTACACTAGCGACTGTGTAAACTCAGACATTGCAAAACCGAACAGCTTGCAAGCTGGAGCAACAATGAATTTTACCCACTGCAACATGATTGTGTCAAAATGATGCATTTCGTTTCACACACACACACAAAACAATAAATCTGATCTTGCAGCCAACTTGGAGATTGGGGTAACTGAGCAAATTTTTGCTAAAACGGGGCTCTAAACTGCTACTTAATTACATGAATGAACAATAAGATAAGACCTTTGTATTATTCAAGCTTAACAATACAGATGTTGCATGAAAGGTCAAACATAGAAAAAAACATTACCAGTGCTGTATCCATGAGACCCGTAGCCACTCGCCTGCTGAAATTGTGTGGCTGATGCATTGATGCCAACATTCACACCATGTTGTTTGGACGAGGTAGGAGCCACCTGACAAAACAAATTAAAAGTCTTAAGGGGATCCCACACCGGCCGCGCAGCTCAGCGCCACGTCGCGCCTAGCAGAACTCGGAGGTATCGTAAACCGGAAGTGCACATTAAATAGCGCGAGCTTCGTCAGATAGCGTCTACTTCAAAATGCAAAATATACGTTAGCAGCCAATGTTAATCCTTAATGATTTGGGGCAAATATGATGTTATTTAATGTTAAGCTATGTGAGTGGCGCTGTGTGGCGCGACAGGGATTTGAACAACTTCCTGAGTCACAGCTGGGCGGCGCGGACAGGCGCCACCTGGCGGCGCCGGTGTGCGTACAATCATAGAAAACAATGTATTCAGTTGATTTAGAACGGCACGGCGCAGCGCTGAGCGGTGCAGCCGGTGTGCAATTCCCTTTAGGGGACCATTTACACAACACTGTTGTCAACAAAAAAAAAAAATGCATTTATGTTTAATCAGCTAGCTTTTTTTGAAAAATACAACGAGTACTTACAGGAAACATGGCAGGCCCGTACTGGAAGGTGTTGGGCAGACCCGGTACCCCAGTGTAATAGGGAAGGCTGGTATAGCTGTATCCAGGTGGAAGGGCTGGGCTGAGGAAGGGCTGCTGGGTGGTGTGATGTGTTTGGGTCTGATTCTGCTGCGGCTGGGCAAGCGTTGTGGCAGGGGCAGGAGACGAGGCATCAGCCCGACCAAACTTTGACAGGTCACCAGCTTAAAGAAAGAAATTTTAAATGTGACAGAGCCGATTTCAACATCCTTTATGGGTCATATACAGATTAAGTGATCTACATGTCTGTTCAAAACCTGATGGTTGTCAGTAAACAGCTAAAACATTTGCCTGGCATGCATTGCCCTCAGGTGTTGCTATGGAAACAAAAGATAGGATCTGCTATTGCAACGGATTTGTAAGCTTTTGATTGGTGATCACCCAACTGTAAAACCCATTCGTTATCTCTACAGACCTATTTTTCCAAATCAAGGTACTAGTTACAGAACGATACACCTATTGTGCATCATAAAACACCTACTCTGTATTCTGTGGGTCCTTAAACTTAAATCAGCCCATTCAATGCACAATGGGCTGCTATTGGGGAACCATCTTTTACCATTGGAGTTCATCTACAGACAAAAAAAACCTAAAATAAATAATCTCTACAGTACCAACTGTGCCTTACCAGAATAAGGATTGCTTGTTAAACTGCCTTCCCTGCCAGTAAGCTGTGTGGTAGGAGCGGCAAATGGAATGCTGTAATAGTCCTGCAAGTAAAGAAACAATGTTACAACCTCATAGTCCACAAACACAGTGCTGGGTTGGTGTATAACACTTGTCCTATGATACTCACCAGTGGTATTCTGGTCTGTAGCATCTGTAAATCATCGTAGCCATACATCTGAGGCTGTAGGACATAAGAGGTTTGTGAGATAAATGAAACGCGTGACCAAACATACTTATCACGGAGTACATCTAGGATAACAAAACACAGACCAGAAGACTCACTGGGTAGGGGTGAAGCAGGCCAGGAGCCATGATGTAAGGATTGGGCAGCAGAGGTGGCACACCAGGAGGCAGGTTTGGAGGTGCTTTCCCTGTTGTGCAAAAAATGATGTCCATCACAAAGATAGAAGCAATACACACAAATTAAAGGTATACCTTTGAATGTACTATGAGTGACAAATCTCATGTTTAGATGTTTAATTGGCATTCCTCACCTGAGGCAGCCGTGCTGCGGGACGAGGCGGCTGATGAAAGTGGCACAGTGGCCACAGAGGATGAGGATGCAATAGCTGTGGGAGGAACCATGGAGGCCATGCCAGCAGCGCTGTTGAGTCCCATGGTCAGACTGCTGACCGGGCCCAGAGCCGACTGCGCAGATACCAAACTGACAGATGACGAAGGTGCCACAGGGCTGCCGTGGGACATGGGGGCCGAAGTAGAGGAAGAAGCAGGTGGAACTGAAGAAGGAGTCGGGTAGGATGAGGAGTGCAAGCTGGATTCTCCATCTACACTTTGGTGCTGAGATTAGTCACATAATTACACAAAATTGACCATAAGCAAAAAACACATGTTTATAAATTCATGCGTTTAATACAATAGGACAATTTTCACACATTGAAAACTCACCAGTAGACTTGCGTTTGAAGTGCGAACTGAGGAAGGTGTCAAACTGTTTTGCTGCGTCTGGAGGGAGCTGAAGAGCAACATGCACAATTATTATCATCTCAACTGTCATAACACAGCTCAGAATAAAGAAAGGCCACAACAAAGCATCATCATACTTATTGTGTTGTGCAGCCAATGAGCTTGGGGAGGAGTCTTCATGGCCAAGAACACTAAGAGGCGACTGATTGGATGTGGTCAGCAGGGAGGGAGCACCTGATGAGGGATCAGCCAATGAAGACATGTTGGAAACCGAAGATGGGACGATGGAATCAGATGTTGGCTTCAAAGGCACTGCAGAGCCTGCTGTAGCTGGGGAACAAATAGTTAATTAGCTTGACATTAACATCAATGATAATGTATTTTAGCAGTTTTGTGAAATCTGAGCATACCTTCCAGAGATTGTGACGGCTGTATCGAACTGAACCCGTTCTGTGGGACAAGGAAAAAAAGACTTTTAAACTCAAATGCAGAATGCAAATAATTTATTTTTAGAAGTGTAATTTATTTTGTGGTTTTAAAACAAAGATAAGATGAAACATGACCCTGCCTCTGAAATTCAGGCTAAAGTCTTAAATTATGAGATCAGGAGCATCAAAGTTCAATTTCAGTTATTGATTTTAAATCTTTGACATGACCGTACTAAGTCAATATTAAAGATATCAAGGGTATATTTTCACAGACTGTTCAGACAGGTTCCTGGCTAAAGTCATTTGGATCGAGTGGTCTTACCTTGGCCTGTAAGTCTTTCTGTGGTGATGACGACACAGAAGGGGGGTAGCGCCGTGTCTGGCTGGCTCTCTGCTCGTACAGCTCCATCTGACTGGGGTTGGTCAATGCTGAAGACTGCTCACTGAAGAACATTCAAGCAAAAAATCCAACCATTAATATAAACATCAGTATGTGTAGCAATAAATGCTAATGTTAGCATAGCAAATAATGCAGAACAGGTCAAGACAAGCATCAAAGTTGTGAATACATAGTGATACGAGACACCTACTTGCTAACGCTTGTGTAAAGGCTATTCTGGCCTTGGTTTCCCGGTGTCGTCGTGGCAACAGCTGCAGAGGCATCGTACTCTGAAAGCACCGGTTCAGATCCGAACTGTAACGCTCCAAACTGCAGGTTTAGCCCGGATATGTCTGCAGAGCCTGGCATCTCAACTGCAAGAGCTGGAATCTGAAATCATAGTAGATAATCAATACTATAAAAAGGTAAAAACATGATAAATTTAGCCAATTAGCAGTCATTTTATCTACAACAATTCAAATTACAACGTATACTTGTTTACCTCAAAGACAGCTCAAAACTCAAAAGGAATGCTGAAGAAGAAAAAAAATCACCTTGGTTGTGAGGGAAGCCCTCTTCTTCTGTTGCTTTAGTTTGTGCTGATGCAGGGGAAGAGGGCTGGATGCTTGCGGGTCCATAGCGCCGGAAGCGTTCTGCTGACCTGAAGCCAGTGCAGATTGTTTAGGGATAGATTGGGGCAGTGAGGATGAGGAAGTGGACTGAGGAGTCAGCGAGGAGGTGGTGGAAGGGGGCGTGGCTTTGTCCTGCAAGAAAGCATCAATCATGGAAGAGGCAGTGGAAGAGGGCTGGTAGGGTTGCCGTTTGGTGAACGGACTATGTGCGGGATCTACTTGGGGCTTCATCTCTGCAGAGAAACACAACGATGGATACAGTTCAAACAATGGACAGATTTATATAGAATTAATAAAATGGTCATGTTGGCACCATTACCGTATTGGCTCAGTGCAGGACTAGTATCCCAGGTAGAAGGACCGGCGTTGGGTGGTCCACTTTGTGAGTGCTGGGCTGCCAGCTGGGCCAAAGCCTGGGCCGTCTTAAACTGCTCCAGAAATTGAGAACCAGTTGTGGAGCCTCCAGTGGTTACTTTAGGGTCTCCTACATCACCAAATCCCTTACCGAGCATGCTCACCTGAGGAAAGAACGCTGATATTATATGGCTGACTATACGAGTGCAGTCATGGTTTAATGTCGTCATCAGGGATATAGTGCGATAAATGCACAGCAGAGGAAGGGTGCAGTTAATTCGATTAACAGAAATAAAAAACAAAATGACGACTGCACAACAACCACTGAAAGCAAATGTTAACTGACCATGCTGTGCTGGCCGTAGGGAGCACTGCTGGAGGATTGGGACAGTGAGGCTGTCTGCTTCGAGCTGCTGAACACCAGAGACTGAGGCAGAGATGAAGGCTGTTGCCCTTCAAGAGGAGCAGGTTCTGCCTCAGAGGAAGATGGAGGCGTCTTCCCAAGCAACACCGCCAAATCAATCCTGAACGGCAAACAGAACACACAAAAATTGTGAAGAGTGGTATGCAATCTGTCAACAGGGTTCCCACACCTTCGTTAACTTCAAATATAAGGACCTTTCAAGGACTTTCCATGTCATACCCTTAAATTCAAGGACTAAATGTGGGGACACATTTCAAGTGAGAGCAAGGTTACATTGTGTTGCCTTTAAATGATACACTGTTACAGTTCCCTTTCGAGGGAACTCGTGTTGCGTCACTGATGTGACACTTTGGGGACGCCTCCAGGGCTAAGTACGTCTGAATGTGTATAACAAATTCAACCAATGGTGAGGCTTACCGACAAAGACAGGGTGACACGGGAGTTAGGAAGTATACTGCTATCTGAAATATTGCCAAAGACGGCGTTACAGGGACACAGGAAGTATGGCAAGGGAGACGCAGCGTAAACCGAGACGTTTTCATGTGTCAAACACAACTACTCAAAAAAACATTTTGGTATGAATCAATATTCACATACAGAACATAAAAGCACTTAAAGCGAACAGTTAAATTTTTATGATATTCTACACTACACAGTGAATATAGATTTTTTTCCAGAAAACTTCTTGCATAAAAAAGATTCAAGCACTCTCAATGACCTGTATCTATGTATGTATATTTTCAAAAACTTCCCAGGGCCTTGAATTTTCGCCCCAGATTCACAAACGTTCAAGGATTTCAAAGACACTTGGGAACCTGGTGTCAGTATACTTGTGTGCCTTGCCTCATGTAGGATTGTTTTTCATTTTTGCAACCACTGTTAAATGGCGCTGACCTTTATTTACTTACAACAAAAACTATCACCAACAAAGTTCTTGTATTTTTGAATTCGATCAGAAAATAGTTCAGCTGTGTGATAATGCATTATTCTAGCATTGCAAAGGTCAAGGTGTGAAGCCAGGAACAAGCAGTGCATTACAATCTGGTATATGTTTTTATCACTGTAAGTCACTTTGAATAAAAGATAAATAAATGCATAAAAGTAAATCTAAAATGTGCACATCTTTTGATTTTTTTATTCTTTCTGGTTTAAAGAAATGTACTGCTTTTAACTTGTTGAACTCCATAGAACGAATCTGTGATATGCTGTTATTTTCCACAGAAAATATTTTCCCATAGCCTTATACATATTTATACCACGGGTCTGTTGGATGCTGTATTCTAATTGGCTGAGAAATGTTCCGTGGGTATGCATTAATTTCTGATAACCGCACACCTAACTTGTCAATTGTCTTAAAAATAGACGCCAGAGCAATGTTTGTGGTAACCGTTGTATAAGAGGAATAATTGACTCCAGTCCTTTGAAGTATTTGAAATGAAAATAATGCACACCCTCGGTGTAAAGGCACGACGCACACCTTGGGTGTGCATTATTTTCTTATACTTCAATGGCCCGTCGTCAATTATTCCTTACCCAATACAGCTTGATCCAGAGACTTAACACTGTGCATTAATGTATGTGTTGATACAGCTCGTACCTCTGTCCAGCTGTAATGGTGACATTCTCTTGTGGAATGGGCATGGACGCCACACTGGAGGCAGTGAATATCTTGGTCTCTGATAACTTCATAAAAGATACCAAGAATTAGCCTTGCTGATCCTACAAATAGAAACAAGATATCAAGTTTCGATTCAAAAACTCACATCTTCATTCCAGTCCTCCGTACCCCACTCTTCTGTGGCAGTTCTCCACGCACCTGAAACACATCCAATACCTTTATCATCAGATGTACAAAACCTTAACAAAAAGAAGTCACACCAGCGGTTAGATCTACAAATAAACTGACCAGGGGTGGAGTCAAACTGTTGAGGATAGCTTGTTCCCTCTCCTCCTGTAAACTCAAGCCCTGTGGAAACAAACACAATGTTAACATACATTGTATTTTGGTGTAAAATATGCCTGAATTCATCTGGATAATAGGAAGTGTGAATAAGGGTTTGTGACTTCACTTACGGTTTCCATCCTCAGGTTCCAGGTTGCCAGTGTTACTCCAAGTGCTACCACTTGTGTAGCTCTCATCTGTTTGGGCTGGCTCTGTGTAGTCCGCTGGATTAAACGTACTGAAAAATAACAAAACATACTTTCAGCTGTCTTTTCATAGATACTGAGTGAAAGAGGGAGCAACATTGCAAACAAATAAAAGCATAAAACAAGCCAAAAATTGTCAAATCACTGCCAACCTGAAAGCACACTCCCCATTTATGACTTGCTAACTGCGATTACATGAAAGTTGACAGCCGCTCTTGAACCCATGACCCAAACCGGCAGAAACATGATAAGAGAGCTGCCCTTGAAAACGCAACACATCGAAAGCGCTGTGCGACCAACGTTCTTAGTTTCATCACTTCGTACTTACTACTAAATCTTGGACCCTCAAAAACACAAACAGACAGACACACCCATAAATAAGTTTAACTCACCTCTCATCTCCTGACAAATCATATCTGGGGCCTTTATCAATCTGGCTTTAGAGAGAAACAACAGGGAGAATTACAAGCAGCTCAACATGGGCAGAAAGAAGGGGGTGTATTGTGAGATCGTATGTGTGTTTGTGTGTGCGTGAGAGTGCTCGGGGTTAAACTCCTATATCTACAGGTCCATTATCAGTTTTACCACCACACCTACACTACAGGTATAACAATTAAAACCGAATGCAATAGCTAATTTGCATTTTATGTGCAACATGGCAAATAAAGGCTAAACTCATACCCTGGGATTCAAAGGGTCAAGAATAACCAAACATGCATGCAAGTCCAAATGCACACTTCAAACCAAACACACGTCAGGCACCAGACCATTAGCTCAACGGAGGCATCCTCAAAGTAAAAAAAAGCTTGACTGACAGGTGGGCACTTCTACACTTCACTATGACTCTTCAGGAAGTAAGAGATGCTAATTGACATACCGATTTAGCAAAGTTTATAAACAGCGTTATTCTTTAAATAGCAAGCGCCTGCTCTTATTCATAACACGAAAATATTTTCTCAACAACAACGAGACCTCACAATACCACATTTCAGAATCGAGCAATTTATTGAATAACATTTTGAAAAGTAACCGCACCAAACCCACAGCAGTTATCTTACCTGTTCAAAAACCTGCAAGGAAAACATGTTAACTAAAAAAGCCCATGCTATAAAGGTTTGTGTAGACTACAAATCCACACGCACACCTCAAAACAAGTGCACTAGCTAGTCTTCAAATCTAATAGGTACAAGATAACGCACACCAAACTCACCATTAGAATCAACAGCACTTTACATATTCATAAAGTTACTAAAGCCCAAGACTATGAATTTTGCAAACTAGCCAAGTACCATCCATCCAGGATGATGTTCTGTAGTCGTTACTGAACCTGAGAATAACAGGAAGTACCCCGAGGAGACACGCAAACTTACCCCATACCCTGAGCTGAAAACCTTCCACCTCGCCTACCAGCTCCACCTGGAAAACGAAACAGCACTTTATTTTAACCGTGATCAAAAAAAATAATAAAACATGCCGACGTGAAGTAAAATGCTTTTCACTACATGCAGCAATATGTACCTCTTCCTCTGCCTCTTCCCCGACGGCCTCGTTCTGTTCCTCTGCCCGCAATGCCTCCTGTCTTGGTTCCATCCAACCCGTTCTCTTGCCCACGAACTGAAGAAGAAAAAGGAAATGGACTGATTCAAGACGTTTATGGTAAACAAGAAAAACATTAATGGCTTAATAAAAATGAATAATGTTCAGCCCAATATGACAGAGATCTTAAAGGCTCCATTATGTCTCAGACTAAATCCTTCTAACAAGGCAGTTTGTAAAATTATGCCTTCCCAGAAAGACACTTACAACATTTACTTGGACTTCACACTTGCACATCCTTTTGTACTGACACACATTAAAATAAGAGTCATCACATAAAGTGACACGAAAATGTGAACTTTGTGACACATGATCGACCACAACAAAGCCAGGAAGTACTTTTAAGTTGACCACTGTGATGTCAAACACCTAAATGGTGCTTTAACAGAACAGTTAGTAGCAAAATCTAAACATTACTGTTGACCGGTCAATGTAGTATAACCATACTAGTTACATTATACTTTTTTCAGTGATTCATTACTTGGCATATTACAAAAAAAATTGCATTTGCTGATTGATTTTCTCTATAACTTGATCATTGTATAATAAAATATGGCACAACTAATAAACAAAATCCTGATTTGTACAAGCCATTCATCGCTTACATTTGTAGAGTTTTGTTACATAACTTCATAAAACATTTGAATCTATTTGAAAATGATCTTTCCTCAGTATCACGTGACTGCTAAACAGTGCCAGGTCTCAAACTGCGAGACAGATACTAATCAGACCACAAGACTTCTCTTTATGTGAAGTATCTGAGCTTTTTGTTGCTCTCTAACTCAGACAGAGACTGAGTGAGAGTATCCGGTATCCGCTCAAACTTTATTCTAACACACGCCGTCCCTTCACAACTACAGAGCGAGCAGAAAGGGTTATGTTGTGTGTTGAAGTCTACCTGAGGAAGTAAAGTGGACCAATCCCAACACTTCTGACACTTTAGATGTGGATACGGGTCACATGTAGACGACATGATTCAACCATTCGATTATGCAAGCTATTACTATCATTTATCAACTAAACTACAAGACTCCACACTCAGTTAACTCAGGAAGTACTATCTAAAATGGCCAAAATCAAAATGTTGCATAATTTAGGATAAAAAATAACTAGCGACTAATAAGAAGTGTCTACGACAGCATAAACACGTACACTCTCGTCCACGGCTGGCTCCACGGCCCCTCCGCGGGGCTCCTCCTCTGCGGCGCGCCACATCTCTTTCTCCTCCCCGCTCTCGATTCTCCTTCCCTTCATCTCCTCCATCTGTCTGTGCACTTTCCTTTTGACCTGACACTTTCTTCTTTCCAACCATTTCCCATGAGTCCTAGGAAGATAAGAATTCAATTCAGACACAACTTTAAACACAACGATCTCTGCGTTCCTGTAGCTCGCTGGTAGAGCATTGTGTTAGCACCTCAAAATCTTTAAACCCACGCATGGACTTACAGTGTCAGGGCTGCCCTCCAACAGGACGTTGATGGCTCTGTTGACGTCTCCGTTGCAGTCGTGCAGCGCTATCATGGACTCATCCTGATCTTTTCCTGTGATGTCAACCAGCTAGAGAACAACAGATGCATGAGGACACAATGGAATCAGCTGGGTGGACTTTAGCTGGGGTGTCAGAGCCTGATGTTGCTCGCAAACTCAGAATGAAACCGAGCGAGAGCATCCGGTATCAGCTCTTATTGATCTAGCACGTATCGTCCCCGCCAGCGCTATACAGAGAGCGATGAGGGAATTTCTGTGTGCGATTTGAAACGAAAGTGCAACACACGCAAAAGACGGCTGTGAATTAACAGCAGGGTGTTTACCATTAACAAAAGATGATAAAAGAAATGCTACCTATAATAAGAAGAATACCAAATAAAACAACATTTGAAACTGGGATAAAGTAGAACAATCATGTTAGGAAAGACTGATCACACCTGTTTGACCTTTTCCTCAAAGTCTGCATCGTTGTGGTCCGAGATCATTTGCGCAAGCCGGATTTGCTCAGCAGTGGCCTGATGGACAGAAACGCATAGAAAATGGTTATATCTGATCCAAGGACACAGCCTCACATTAGCGCACACAAATATCTATACCGATCAAAATAAAACTAGTAACTACAGTAATTGTTTTTTTAAATTGATTACCTACTTATATATCATGTCTCAAGTTTAAAGCGTACATTTCACAAGACTTTAAGATGTCAAATAAATATTTGGTGTTCCCAGAGTATATAGGTGAAGTTTTAGCTCAAAATACCATATAGATAATTTATTATAGCATGTTTAAATGTGTCGTTTTAGGGTGTCCTTTTAAATGCAAATGAGCTGATCTCTGCACTAAATGGCAGTGTTGTGGTTGGATAGTCCAGGTTAAGAGGCGGTATTATACCCTTCTGACATCACAAGGGGAAACAAATTTAAATGACCTATTTTTTACATGCATGCAGAGAATGGTTTACCAAAACTAAGTTTCTGGGTTTTTCTTTTCACATTTTCTAGGTTGATAGAAGCACTGGGGACCCAATTATAGAACTTATACATGGAAAAAGTTAGATTTTCATGATATGTCCCCTTAAACAAAAGCCAGTTTGAGATAGTCCATCCTGATGATGAAAATTGGATCATGCAGACGGACGTAGACAGCTGAGGTATACTTTGGGCTTAAAGCAGCCCATAAACATTTGCTATTTTTATTATTATTATGAATAATAATAATAATAATAATGCTATTTGCAAAAATATTATTAAATATTAACCTGCCAAACCTTTTTACAGTAAAACGTAGCAAGCATTTCATAACAACCTAATCAGGCAAACGAAACCTTGTGTCTGTAGTGACTCAGAATACAGATGAGAAGAAAATAGGTCAGATTTGCTCGGGCATAGATTTATGATTTATTCCTAGAGCCCTTCATTTCATTTAAAGGAACATATCAAAAAATAGACAGCAGTAATCCTGGCCAAACGTGTCAGGCTGGTGGATGCTTCCTCCACTGATTTAGGGGGTAGCATTAGGGATATATCAAATTAATATAACGTACCCTATCACTACCGATAGATAGATAGATAGATAGATAGATAGATAGATAGATAGATAGATAGATAGATAGATAGATAGATAGATAGATAGATAGATAGATAGATAGATAGATAGATAGATAGATAGATAGATAGATAGATAGATAGATAGATAGATACTCACCTGTGGCCTTTGCTTGTGCTGTGACTGGCTCTGTGTCTGACCCTGCGTCTGCTCCCAGTTGCCCCGGGTCCGGCCTCCGCCAACTGAAGTCATCATTTACAGTATATACAAATAACAGTATTTACAAAGGAATAACACCTTAAAAACAAAAGAGAGAAAAAATGTTACTAATAACTATTTATGAAAGTGACCATTTTAAAAAAAGCATGTCTTTACAAACCATATGCCATACACGCACACACATATGCTAACTGTTGTGTAGCCATTTTGAATAGCCAAACTGGAAGTAAACAACATGCCTGACGTTTTTGAAACAACAACGAGGAGCTAATTTTACCAAACCACGACAGCTAAATAAATAAAATACACAAATTGAAAGGTTTTTGACTAAAAAAAAAAATAATTATAAACACAGAACGCCGTTTATAGTCAAGCTGCAACAGGTCCCAAAAAAGCCGCTTCCGGTACCTGATGCTCGTTTCGTCTTTAAAGGTACATGCATATAGCCGTATATTTGGTTAAACGACATTAAATTCTCTCCACCTGATGCAAGTTACGAAATGTCTTCCGTGTGAAGTCACGCACTCAGACCTGCGCGTGTGGTGGCCAAAGCGAACTGCGCACTTCGACACAAATTCACTCGGCGTGACATAAACGCGCGGGACCAACCGCGGGAAAACAGACCGACGCCGTGATAAATGGACCACCTGACGACCGAAGACAACAAAGACACCCAATGGCACATTTCAACAGTGAGCTTATGAAGCCTGGAGACGCGCATCAGTCATACAGATCATGAATGATGGCAAAGCATAAAACTAACGTACAGTCATATTAAAGATGAGATCCATTTCATTATTCAAGTTCACGGTCACGCAGTTCAACATGGGTAGATAAACCAGTTATGTAAACATTTAAGTTATAGGTAGAATTAACTAGGTCATGGAGGTGTTTATTAACATTGCTGCTATTAAAAATATAAATTAAAACACTGCAAACTAACATGTACAATAACCAGTAAACCTGTTTTAAAATATTTTAGTGCCTAATATCATGAAAGACATCATATCTGTAAGACTGGCAAGATCGTATTGATTTACCAGATCAATAATATGTTATTAAACTTAAAAACAATATTAAGACGAGAAAACATTGTAACGTTACATAAATTACTCATGGCCACGCAAGGGCTCTATAGAAACACGCTGCTAACTCCTATCGTTCAACCCATGTATAAAGGGTATAAATTAAACAAACATCTAACAATCCAACAACGTTTGTAAAAAACTATATGCCAATTTAAATCCTAAATACACTGCGGATAAATATACGCATTCGAGTGGCTGACGGGTGGCTTCCGCTTTAGCTGTGTCTAACCTCATGGTCAGCGATTAGGCATCATGATGCTGGTCCTAATAATTAAACTTTCCCAATGGTTTATCACCTCGATTATTTGCTATAGTAATTGGCAGACTATCTGGGCAAATCGGTCATAAGAGTAATCGATACGATTGTATTTTTCTTTTGTTTTAACGGGGAGACACACGTTTCCCCCACTCCGCGAGATAAGGGAAGCTCTCTCCGGTTCGCCTGCGCACTCAAAACCGAGGCTTCACTGAGGCCTACAGGCCCCGAATGATTAAAGTGAACAACAGGCGAGGTACTGACCGAGAACCCGGTGGATGTTGGAAATTTGGAGCGAACACCGACCGACGGAGGCTGCAATATCGACCTCCTAATCAGACGGAAACAAAATACAAACTCCTTCGCGTCCTAAATCAATTCCGCTAGCCGACGACTAGGCCGAGCAGACTCGCGTAGACAATAAACGATAGAGTCAGAATTTACCTGTTTCTCTTCCACACTGACACCCGAATCACCGCGTCACGTGGTTTATCACAGTCAGGGCTGCTTCACGCGCAGAATCCCGACCATGTGATCAAAACGCACTCGCGTATATATAAAAACAGAAAGATGTTATTTCATATATTATGTCACAGCTATGTTATAGTCAATTGTTATCATATTGTGTGTTTCACAAAAGTATTTTATTGCGTTTGGCTCTTTATACAGAACATTATTTTGTGGCATTATGTAATTTTCCTATTCTGTATGGGGCATATATAAGTGCTGCATGTACCCCATACGGCAAAAATAAATTTATCTGGCCAAAAGTATGCTTTAAATATATGCTAAATACATTTTGTAGAAAGTAAAGCTTAATTAAATATATTTTTTTAATTTCAAAAATATATTTAATTTTAACCTTCACATATTAACATATATTAGGGGAAACAAATACATTTCTAATTTTACAACCTATACGGCAAAAAAAATTATAATAATAATTTCTTTGTCAAAATAACATACAAAGTTTTTTTCCAATGCGATGGTAATATAAATTGTTTAATATATATAAAATTATATATATAATTTTTTAAATATATTTCAAAATATAAAAAACCCCAAAAAATATTGGTGAAAAATGCATTTTTGTAAAAATTTCATATTATACATATATTTTTTTCGGCCATTTTTTGTATATTTTGAAATATATTTAAAATTATGTATGTGTGTATATTTATATTTTTTTCTTCGTATGGGGCGTAAACTGTACATTAAAAAGATATTATCACAAACAGCTAAATAATTGGTACCATAGTAAGGTATTATGGTAATAATAAGGTGTGAATATTGTTTGTAAGTGTTACAATTGCTGACAGTAACTGTAACAAACTGTTTTTAAAATCTATAGCATTTTATCCATTGGCTATACAGGTAAAATATATTAAAAAAAAAAAAAACGTAAGTAAATTAGAAAATATTTAGTGCATGTACATAAACTATGCTTGAAGCATTTTGACCTATACTTTAATATCTCATTAATGTCCTACTATTGTTTATCCAACAGACTCAGCTTTGCAGATCTTTGGCTTGACTGATACTGAATACATTACTTGGTATATTGCTTATGACTTGTATATAAAAATGACTTGTTTGGATAAATAGATTTAAGCACGATTTATTTTTAAGACATACGTAAAGTGCTTCATACAAGCAGTGATAATAATTTTTTGAATGTAAAAATTGGTATCCATGAAAAATAGTTCACATTGAGGTCACTAGATGTCGCCAGTAGGATATGTTGATTTTTTTTCCTATGCTTTGTGTGTGCATCGAATGGGTGCATAAACAACGTATAACCAAATGTATGTGGTCATTTACGTCAGTTTTAAACATATGGATCTAAATAATATAGCACGTGATGATCATTTTTAGTACCCGTGTGCACAAATAAATGGTAATGATTTGAAAATATAACAATGAGCCTGACCCCATGACCTAACCTCAGAAATTATGGCATTGAAATTAAACTATGCATTTTATTCTGGGTTAGTATAATCGAAAGAAATATTTATTATAGCTCTTTTCATTGAATTAAAGTACATTTTTGAAGGCATGACTTGATGATCAATATATAAAAAAAATAGTATTAACTTGTTTCAGTTGCACTTTCCAATAAGTGAATATTATACCAAACAGGCCAAAGTAATTTGTCAAGGCCTACCATATTAATCTAAGTAAATAGGTCTACCATAAAGTACTATAGAAAAAAGTCTAGTTAAATTACCAAATAATATTATTGGTATTATAAATAATATTGTATTGATATTGGTATAAATGAAATTAAAATGTTCATGAATTAAAGTTAAAAATTCACAGTATATGAGATGTAAGTATTTATAATATTATTTATTTATATATTATTGTCAGTATTAATAATAAAAAGTTTTATTTCTTCTAAATTTTATAAAATATTTTATAAAGTAACATTGTCTTACATGCATTGTGAGCTTAAATACTTTTTTATTAGGAATTATCTTAAGATACATTCAGAAAGTGCTACAATTCCATCTACAAGAATACATTTTTTCACATTTATTAAGAGATGGTAAAGTCCTGCACTCATTACAGTAACAGTTACAGTAGTTCTTCACAACACCACAAGTGTTAATACAATACAAATACAGTTGCCAAGAGGAAAAAAACAGCTTTGCAAGTTATAACAAATATACAAATCTGAAAAACAGCACTGAAAATAGTTAAAGTTGGTCTTAAATATAATGTCTGAGATAGATAACTTGATTCCAGCTTTATCGCACTAATGAAATTAACTGTCAGTCAAAAAAAAACCTACTGGATCAGTCAAAGGTTTAGTTATATCATCATGTTGAACAGAAATATTATCAGATCTTGAAGAAACATGAACTTTACTGAATTTCACCAGTATTCGTTACAAATCAGATGCAACATAAAAAAATTACAGCTGGCCTGAAAATAATTTACAAAGCTAATATACATAACATAATGCATATTTAATGCATTCAAGTAAAATATAGAACAGTTCTATATACAGATTATTATATACATTAGAAAGCTAAAATGCTACTTGTATATGTGCTCAATAAAAGGATGTTTTTAAATGCACGTATTTGTTGCTTCTTTCACAAGGGTGTTTCCCGCTCACTGCTGCCCTCTTCCATCAGTTTGTTTGATTTAAGACTTGATCTCAATGACTTTAATGAAGGGGAAAGACTTGTTTCTTGGGCTTGTTGGTATCAGAGGTTTGCTATAATACAAAATAAGAAATACCTTTTTAAAAACACAATGACATTTTGCATTAAATATTTTCCGACAGCATAATATTAGTTCCCCATAGAATACATAAATTCAAACATTTTTATTTTAATTTATTTTTATGCATATTTCTCCTATTTCAACGATTTAACCTTATAGCTGACAAGCTAGATATTAAAATATCTGTAATAAACAACTACCAAGACTGAATGTTACACCAGTATGAGATTAATTAACATAAATAAATACAACATATCTGGTTTTATTAGGTTACATAACCATTAGACAGATAAAGCCACACCTGTAGACAACCTTGGATCCTGTGTCTGAGTCATAAGGCACTTGATTGTTAAGATACTCCATCCGATCATGCATCTCTCTGTTCTGCGGAAATGATATGAGATTTTACAGTAACACACGTTAAGAAATAAATAAATAAATAAAAATCTCAAATATTATAGGCACTTACCTCAGCTTCAAGAAACGACACTTTCTCCATAAGGTCTCTGACCTCTCTGTCTCGCTGTTCCATAATGGTTCGTGAATTTTGCACCTGTTAACACACACGTACCAAAATATTTAATCACAGCTTCACATGAACTTGTTTTTTAAATCTATTTTAGGTTGTAATAAATAAAATTAAAATTAAATGTCAAACTTATCCTCAATGGCTTGCAGAAATATATTACAACCAATCACAACCAAGTATGATTTGCTATGAATGTTACTTTAAACGTCAGTATTCCACAATATACCAATGGGCGATTCTCGCGAAATTAGACATGAGGTGGTGTCATGAAACCTTTTGATAAAAAAAAGTAAATGCAAAGTAAGAGTATCAAAATAATAATAAGAAGAAGCAGTTACAAACATCTCTACTATTTTGCACATGATTTCAAATGACATCATACAAATCAATTTAGCTGTTTTTTCCAAATTTAAAGGGAAAATTTTCATAACCGCAATGTGTCCATGACTGGATTTGGGTTCTTTGTCATGAAAAAATTATAATTAAAAAATCTAAAAAATAAAAAGCTTCATTGCATGTTATACTATAAACATTTACAGTAAAGAAACATGTGGTATTTGGTGATCATTGGTAAATGTAGAAACAATAATAAGAAATATAAATGTGTCTCATCCTGTGCAACAATTTTCAGTCATTGTTTAAGCCCTCAAGAAACTAACTTTAAAAAAAAAATTGTTGGAAGGGACATAATTGACTGTGACACTCAAGATGGCTACCAGGTAAGCAGTTCTTATTTTTTCTCTCCAGATAAAAGTAAAAATTTTGTTTGTCATAGTACCTAGACAACTTTTTAGTTCTCATTACCGAAACATGAGTTTGTAAATGCATATATTTAATGTAATATCATGTTACGGTAATGATAATTTTTGATAGTGATAATCTAAAAATTTACATAATTCTATAAGAAATATTTTTTAAATCCTTTAAAAATAATAGTTATAGTAAGTTCAGACCTTAATCTTATATGTGCAAAAAAAATTGGCTTCTTAAAAAAATCTGATGTTGGACACCTTGGACACAAGTCTGGATTTCGTGAGAATCCCCCAATACGTTTACGTCATACTAGCACTAATAAAATACTGTATATGTTTTATATCTGCTGTCTATTTTAAATCGCTTAACTGTATGAGGGAATTATTAAAGCTTGTCCTGCACTAATGGTTTCAGTGTGCTTTGATGTAGTGTTGTAACATGAGAGCCAACGCATGGCGGTTGATCGACAGGAAAATGACTGCATCTTTTATTTATAGTAGAGTTTAAGTTTCACTTCCACACACTCCACATAACAACCTGCTTTGTTTTTTATTAAGCAGATCATCTTTAATCCTTTCCTTCCCTCTTTATTCTTTATTAGCATGTTTCATTAGTCAATATTCATTCTGTGTACTAAGGAAACAGCCTGGGGGCTCCGTTACTATTGTTAATGATTTATTGGTGCATGTTATTATTATTGCAAAAACTTATCTTATGGGTCTATCTAAATTCACATGTAACACAGCATTCATTTCCTGATGACATCACCAATCCCTTCTGTTGAACTTAATCTTTATTGTTGAATCTGACTCTGTTTATGAATGGTTGTTACTCAGACTACTCTGTGTGTGTATGTGTAGGTAATTTCACCTGTTCAATCATGTGTCTGATTTTCTTCTGTATACTTTGGACCATGTCATTTAAGTTATGGTTTTTCTTCTTTACAGTCATCAGCTCCTCCTCCAGCTGCGCACACCTGCAATACAGAAAACCTGCTCATTAAAATGATAAAAAGCATGCACGCAATAACAAAATACACTTTAACACACACTGCTGTGTTTTAAAACCTACATTTTGTCATGCATTTATACTTATTGCAACTAGATACTACAGAGATAAATTCTTATAAATATTTTCTTTTGTTTTTCTTATGCTCCTAAAAGTTGCTTTGCAGATGTTTAGGAATATTTCACCAGAAAATGCCAAATAATGATTTAATTATTAAAATACATTTTAACAAAATGTTGCTTCATGTGTTGCCTTTCATGGATGAGAGTTTTTTGTTTAATCCGTTTATGAACCTTTTAATTGAATTGTAAAGCTCTTGTGGTTGAGACGTAAAAAATGTGCCAAGCATGCTACACACCATCACTTAAAGGTATATAAACATATGGGGCGGTTTCCTGGATAGGGATTAGACTAGTCCTAGACTAAAATAAATTTAATAGCTGTCCAAACTGAAAACAACTTGCACTGACATATCTTAAAATTAGGGCTGTCCAAAGTTTAATCAAAATTAATCTCATACAAAATAAAAGTTTGTGTTTGTAAAATATATGTGTGTGCACTGTGTGTAGCCTAATTATTTATAAATACACACACATGGATGCATGTATTTTAGAAACATTTACATGTATATGTATGTATATTTATTTGGATTTTATACATGATTTTTTTTCTTAAATATATGCAAACACAAAACTTTTATTTTGTATGCGATTAATCGTGATTAATCTTTTGACAGCCGTAAAAAATACATCTTTGCATCAAAATGCACACAAGTAATGTTTTTAGTAAGAAATGTTTGTTAAAACTAGTTATATTTCTGAATTAAACTAAGGCCTAGTCTTGACTTTAAGCTAATCTCTGTCCAGAAAACCACCCCTTAAACTTTTAACAAATTGAAACACACATTTGTACCTATAATTGACTTATTTGACTTGTAGAATATATGTAAATATCTGTTATTAAATATCTTAAGGCACTACTGTATAAAAAAAAAAATGTTTTTGCATTATGATTGCTTAGTTCAAAAAAAAATTCTTGCAAAGTCTGCATGTGGTATTTACAACCAAAACAAATGCTGCTGATAAGTGCATTAGCAACGATAGGGGTGAGTCTACTTTTAACATGCACATATGAGTCATATTCAGCCAAAATCTATGTATTTATTAAGAGGCGTTGCTTTAAGAAACGTGTTACCACAGCAATGCAAGACAACTGACGTGGTTCCAAATAAACCAACCGGTTGGTTACCAAGATTGCAGACTGAGAAACATTAAACGTAGCCAAGGGAACACCGTCAAACATATGAGAACATGTACATAATTACATACGTAAAAACAATTAGGTATTTAGGTCAGCCCCGCAGTCAATATTAACCTGTCTAATATTGATTTGCTAACCTGTTTTTTATTCCCTCCTGATTTTTTATTTCACTAGCAGCCAACTTTTCCCGTAACTTGAGGTTTTCCAGCTCCAAGGCACTCGTGTGCTTCTGCATCACTTCTATCCTTCGGCTCTGTTCTTCTGCTCTCGTTTCGGCCTTTTGCACGCGATGGTTATGCTCTTCCAAACAATGCCGCTGTAATGCACTGTTTTCTGCCTAATAGAGTAAGAAGTTTAGTTGAACAATACAAATTTCGATAAATAAAGTTTTTATTTGTGTGGTCTAACCTCCAATCTGGTTTTCTCTTTCTGATGTCTTTGTTCCATCTCCTGCAGACGAGCGCACAGATGTTTGATGGCCTCTTTCAGGGCAAAGCAGTTGTCTTCACCTTCCTGGCCGTGGGAATGTGGGAGAATTTGCAAAATGAGAATATTTTAACAGCTCTGTGTAATGAGACAAATGGCGTGGACGTGTTTTAGTTAAAGTCCTGCACTCAAATGCGAAGCTGTGAATCTGAATTACAGACTTTTTCTCATTATCCATGTCGGATAAAAAGTAACACAAATTGTACACGTGACTGACGCTGTAGGTGTGTTCCCGATGCCAGGATAAACTGCGGCTTGTTTACCAAACGGCCACAAATTTGGCAAGTGCTGCTCCCAAAGGAATTGATGGGTGTGACATTTCACATGCAAGAGCAAAACGGTAATTTACACACGCTCCCAAATCCCAACACATGTAGCACGACTTTGCAAACGATTAAAACAATACCATGCTGCCAGTTTGTCTGCATGAACATCATTGTATTGCTGCACAAAGACTAATGTATAAACGTCTCTAAATGTCTACACCTATCATTCTCTTTATGAGAGAGCTTTCCAGCCTTTTCAAACTGGAAGATTATTCATTTTTGTTTGAAAAGTTTTGTTGAGGGAGGATTGTTGAGTTTGAGATATAAATTGAGCCTAATGGCAGCTCTGCATTTAGTTGAAAATGCAATGTTTTTGTCCTCTTGCAATGGGAGTGTCTTCGTTTGTTTGCGTGTGTGACCAGCCTATGCATTCTTGGTAAATAGGTGTGTTTTTAATGTTTCTATTTAAATGATGTGACAAATAATTCACCTGATATTTGAAGAGCGTTCCATTCACAAAACCATTGGTGCCGTGACCTTTACTGATGATACTGTCGATTTTGTGGCCGTTGGTTGGGAACTAGGGCAAAAAACAGTTTGTTTTATTCATTTTGAAAGTATTTTGAATAGCAAAGCCTTCCTTAGCAAATGATTTAAACATGCAGCAGCAATTAAGACATTAAAATGTCTAGTAAAGTTTATTGATATGCGAGGGAATCTAACAAAATGTTTTCCAGTAACATCAAAGAATTTACATTTTACCATTAATAATATTTTGGGGTTAAATATAAACATGTTTGTTATAAGTGTCACCTATTTAATCCATAAACTAATGCTGTTATTCCTTAAATTGTTGACATTTTAAAAGCACAAGTAAATGTTGTACCTGCTCATCGTTATTATTGTTATGTCTGGCTGCCATTTGCTCTCTCAGCGTCTTCAGGCAGTATCGTACCTGCGGACAAACACATGAAGGTTACAAACAAACAAGAAAAAAAATATTTTTGTTCATTTGAAAAGTGAATACTAACCTCCTGCACATCCTCCATCTTGACACGCTTCACCTACAACACAGTCAGATGGTTACATAACAATAACAAACTTTGTCTTGCACACGTCGTCCATAATATTACATCATATTACATTTACCTTAATCCTCTCAGCTGATTTTCAGATGTGTTCGTGTCTGGCTCGGCTGTGAAATGACAGAAGCAAGATTAACAAACAAATAAAAAAGGATGTATAATTGTATTTCTTTACCTATAACTCCGAAAGAAACTTTTAACACTTGCACAAGTTTGTTCAATTTGTCCACTTACAACAATTTGCCTAATGTCCAAGGACCATGCCTTACTCAGGGTCATTTCATAATGTATTACATAATATGCTTACAAAAATATTCTGTTCACAGTTATGATATTTATTAACAATAATAATTAATATTATTACAGTGAAATGTCACAGATTTAATCTAAAATATGCTTTAAATACTTAAAACTGTTGTCATCTTATATTACTTAAGTTTCTTTGTAACATAAAAGAAACAAATTAGTGCAGAGATAAAGACTGGTCGCACATGATTGAATTAAGTTTTCTTAAAATAAAATAAAAAACTTGTTGGATCTATGTAATTCAATAATGGACACTGGTTCAACATGATTGAATCAAATTTTCTTAAAATTAAATTACCAGTAATTAATGTTAATTTAATTTTTAGAAAACTTAATTCAATCATGTGGAACCGGTGTCCACAAGTTTATTTCAGTGTAGTTGCTTTTCATAGATTTTACATTAAACAAAAGTATAGTTGTACAGTAATATACATTTTTTGTATAAAATAGTTTTTTAAATGTATATTAATAGCATTCACATAACTGTTAAAATGTGGTGTGTAATAAAAATATGTTTAATTCAAATTTTAGTTTTCTAATGAAAGAAATTAATATGTTTGGCAAATATTTTTGTCTACTAAAATAGTTTCAAACATTTAAGTATACACCTCTAGATTAAAATATTACAGTCAAGTGTTTCTAAACATTTGACCACTACTGTACATAAAAGTGCATTTAAAATAGAGCAAAATTCAATTATTAAGACAAATAGACGTTTTAAATATGAAGTAAAAAGTTAAAACCTGTTTTATAAGTGCCCTTAGTTAAATAACCTTCCAATTAATGGGTGTTCTGTTGTCTTTGTCTGCAAATGGGAAATGTGCATACCTGGATAATCTTTTCCAGAGGCAGTCCACTTGTGGATTCACTGAATGCTGATCTCTGCGAAGTCTCACTGTGGAAGTGAACAAGTAAGAATTATAAGACCTAAGTACACAGGGTGTGAAGGGCAGATAATTAAAGAAAATGAGACACAATTTTCCAAATAGAACAAACCTCAGAAAAAGTACAAGCATCATTATTCATTAATTTCCACAACTGTGACTTTCCATTGAACAAGCATAATGAAAACACATGTAAAGCCTTATTTCAAAGACATACAAATCCGGCTTAAAGGTTATTATAAGAGACTGAATGCAGACGACAAGATAAAAAAAACAGAATGAGACAAAATCATCTAAATATTATGTAATTTAGCTTGAGGGGGTTGTAAATCACATCACAGAGGTGGACTTTTTTATTTTACATAAACAATTCTTCATTGCCTTTAGTTTATACATATCGATCAACAATAATAATGGCCCAGTAAAAGACTATGAAAGATTATGTAAAATGTATTTAATACATTTTGTTTATTTATTAAGCAATTTACTAAATGAATCCACTGGGTATTATTTACTCTCCCTCATGTGGTTTTAAACCTATAAAAAGTTGTTTATTCTGTTGAACACACAAAAAAAATAGATATTTCAGATATTAACCACACAACTTCCATATAGGAAAAACAAATACTACAGTGTTTCCCATACATTGATTTATTTGTGGTGGCCCACCACAGAATCAACACTGGCCCCCACAAATAGAATTTTCATGATTCCCATTTACATTTTTATTTCACCATTTAAAACAGCTTAATTCGGCTTAAAATATAATTTGATATATAATACAGATCAAATACAGATACAGATCAAAGAGTAGAAGTGAAACATATTTCAGGTGCCAACACTAGATCAAACTCAAACACAACATGATGACGTCACATATATGCTAATAAGCGGGTGACGTCATCACCACCACAGTCTCCTCAAAATCCTGTGGGAAACACTGTACTATGTAAGTCAATGGGTACCGTCAACCGTGTGCTTATACCATAGTTTATCAAAATATCTTCTTTTGTGTTTAACATAATAAAGAAACTCATACATGCTTAGAAATACATGAGGGTGAGAAAATGATGACATTTAAATTTTGGGGTGAACTATCTCTTTAAGACTTAAAGGAACAGTATGTAGGATTGTGGCCAAAACTGGTATTGCAATCCCAAAACTTGTGGCTAAAACTGGTACTGCAATCACACAGCTGGTGGCAATACACAAAATGACAACATAAACATCCGTTGAGGGCTGCAACTCCACTTTTTAAATGACAATATCCTGGCCAGACCACTGTTGTCAGTGATATAAGTATTTGAAATGAAAATGATTTCTTAATGTCTAGTGACATATCAGGGCCATTTTTTGATTAATTTATATAAATTTCTTACATACTGTTCCTTTAAGGCTAATAAATACCAATCATTTTAATGAAACTTAAAAACTATTCATCAGATTTTGTACAACAGGGTGCACAGCTTTGGATCCGTGACAAAAAAGTCAGCAAAAGTCAAAAACATGAATAAGTTATGAAATACAACTATAATATAAATAAATATAGTAGGTTGTAAAATATAAATAGCCTATAAGCTGAAAAAAATATAATTATGAAAATGTTTTGCTATTCTAAAAAGTACAAATCTCCTTTTTAGAAGTCTAGTCATGCAAAAAAAAATTATTTTCAAAATGATTTTTTTATACAAATATAAGTAAGCAAATATAACAAAGACAACAACCAACACTGTAAAAAAATTCCGTAGAAATTTCAATGTTATTGCAGCTGGGTTGCCGGTAATTTACCGTAGATTTACATTTATGTTATTTACTGGCAAGAGTTTGTTCAAAGTTAAATAAATTTTAAATATTAGCAAGTCTTTATCTTTACAGAATAAAACTATACAATTACAGCCTCATGCAAAGCATTCTGGGAACCAGAAATCATCATCAACCTTTTTCTGTTTTTTGCTTCAGATTTTGTTTCCCAGAATGTTTTGCTTGATGCTGTTTTTTTAGTTTTACTCTGTAAAGACAAAGACTTGTAAATGTTTAATGTTCATTTAACTTTGAACAAACTCTTGCCAGTAAATAACATAAATGTAAATCTACGGTAAATTACCGGCAACCCAGCTGCAATTTCTACGGAATTTTTTTACAGTGAATATAACCAAACTGACAATTTAAAGTTGTGCTTACATGCATCAACGAGTTCCTGCAAGACTACAAACTAACATCTGTTCTCCATGTATCAGTGGAAATAATCCCATTTTAACCAGGACATCAACATGTCCATGCAGGAGAACAGAAGGAAAGTCTGTGATCCTCTAAGATGTGATCACACACAACAGATGGATAAATATCGATTAAAACTGAGATCACTTAAACAAACTGCTGATTCACTTCACTGTTAAAACTGATACAGATACCAATGAAGGGTGTGAAGAATAAAGAATGTACGTATTTGTACAGATGACAAACCCTGTGTGCCAGACAGATGTGAGAGACAAAGGGTGTAGATGACCATGTACGGTAAAGTATTGCCAATTGCCAAAGTGTTTACGTTTTTAAGCAGATAATAACTGTTTGTGTCTGAACACTTTGCTGCTTATTTAAGTGGGTCACAGCGGTCTGGTTTTACTTTAAATGTGTGAAATACCAGAGAAATATTTAACACATAGCACAACTCTATAATCATACGCTACCAGATAATAAACATCCAGCTGACCAGGTTTACTAAAGACATAACTGCAGTAATACGATCCTGGTATGTTGTGAATGTGTTTTTGTAAAGCTGAAGTGAAAGATTTACTACCGCTACTGCTAGTTTAATTTTTTTCTGAATTTACAGTCGTTCTGAATTTACAAGGTTGTGGGATAATTTTGGGAGATTTATAAGGCAATTATGTAATTTTTGAATTTAGATAAGTTATGTACACCTAAAAGGGTCCCTATCTTGTCACTCGAGGCCGTATAGGCACAACCTAACGCTTTTTGGTTTTGGTTCAATTATTCACAAAGTATTTAAGTTTGTTTAATCATATTTTTACACAAGCAACACATACATTTCTGCTACAAATGAACATTTGAAGTTTGTTTCTAGTACTTACCATTCTTTGACAATTACACCAAATGTGACAGAAGTGCAAACGTTACAACTTACCCCATAGGTGGGGTTAATTGTAACAGGCAGGGGGGTAGTTGTAACACTTGCTCAAAATTAAGTTTGCAGGCAAATATTTCAATATTATTTTGTCTATATACTTGAAGTGGATATTGTTTATATATCTGTCTATAATAGACCGGTATCCACACTGTATTCATTTATCCAGCCCTTTTCTAACAATAGTTCAATTATAAATGGATACAAATGTCTAAATATGTGAGAAAAACCAGCACAATTATGAAAAAAACATTTTTTATATGTGACCCAGTCTGTAATAACCATACTACAGTTTCAAAATCAAATCTTGAGATAATGAACATCAAAGTCTGATTTTAGCCATTCATTTCATTATGATTTCAATCTTTGACGTGATCTTATTCAATCAATATTAAAGATATGAACAAATATCAATTTGACACACGATTTTTGAAGAGACAGGCACATTTATTTTGTTGGCAGCCAGCAATCATTCATGTGGAGCCTTAGCCTATTTAAAACACTGGCAAGAATTACGCTAACACTAGCGATCTTCATATCGTAAGTGCTGAGGGGTAAGTTGTAACACAGCGTTACAATTAACCCCGCTGGGTCAAAATATTTTCAAGCCCACCAAAAAAGTTGCTAAGAGCTGCAGGCATATTTCAAAATGATGCTATGTTTAAGTCAACAAGACACTGATTAATATGACATAGCATTGGATTTGGTATCTTACACATCCAACTTAGAAACCAAAAAAAATTATGATGAAAAAATGTACTTAAATGCCACCAAAACACTCGTTCATCAATAACTCTCTGGAAAAACATTATACAATTCCAATAATTTGCGGGAGATCATCTTTTGGCAGTGTGAAAAAAATACGGGAAAACCCAAATGCTCAACCTTGTGCAACAATGTAAACAGTCCGTGTTACAACTAACCCCGCATCAGTTTTTGCCCCGCGCACCCCAACCCTTTTAAAAAGTCCACCTTTGCACCTAAAAAGCTCATATTAGTACCTCAGATGTACATTTTGATACCAAAAAGTGCATAATCATACATCAAAGATACATATTAAAGAGATACTCCAGCCAAATATCAAAATTACGCCATGATTTTCTCACCCTCAAGCAGTCCGAGATACATATTTCCATTATCTTTCAGACGAGCACATTTGGAGTTATTTTAGTAAATGTCTCCTCCAAGTTAACGGGAATATTAGGGACTTCTGACTTTGAAGCCCAGAACGTGCATCCATCCATTACAGAAGTAATCCACATGGCTCCAAAGGGTTAATCAAGGTCTATTGTAGGTAATCAATGCAATTTTGTAAGAAAAATATCCATATTTTAAACTTTACAAATAACTAGCTTTCGGTAACAACATGCCGTTGTTGGACTCACGCAATTCACGAGAGTGATTGCGCAATGTACCCATGGCAATGCCGAAACTCTCACGTGAGTCCAGATGTTGCTTGAGGGTGAATACTTCATAGAGTAATGTTAATATTTGTTTGGAGTATCACTTTAATTACTCAGAGATACATATTGGTACAAAATGTATACATATCTGTACCTAAATGGTACATGCTGTATTGGGACCATTTTAAAGGGTACTGTTCGTGTGACAGCTTAGATTTTGACTAAACATTAATTAGATTTTGTAGATGTAAATCATCCTATGTTTAATTGCTTTATCTTTCTACATACAATACATGCTAATGTGAAAAATCATTAAGGTTATATGCAAAACAGAGGGAAGAGAGACATCGAAGAAAGAACAACAGCCGGAGGGTGTACCTGCGCACCGACAAACCACACGTGAGAACTCGGGGTTTAGTAAACAGTACACAAGACATGAACATTGACATAACATAAAACATGTACTTACAGAGCCCAACATTTAATGGCACTCAGATACATAAACTACCAGTTAAACGTTTGGACACACCTATCCATTTACCATTATAGTATTTTTTCACAATTTACATTAGGACATTAAGCTGACACTTCTATCCAAAGCAACTTGCAAAAGACACAAAAACTAATTGGTAATGTCATTTAAGCTA
This sequence comes from Paramisgurnus dabryanus, assembly GCF_030506205.2. Lineage (NCBI taxonomy): Eukaryota > Metazoa > Chordata > Actinopteri > Cypriniformes > Cobitidae > Paramisgurnus > Paramisgurnus dabryanus. Next base: position 7,422,297 of record NC_133355.1, on the reverse strand, counting down.
TAAAATAACAAATGCACATATGGGAAATATGACTGGTCAACAATTCAGATCTCATTTCGCTTTTCTTTAAAATAAGGTTGGATTTATTGAGAGTGTTACATACTCTTCTCGAAACCAACTTCATGATGAACATTCTTGAATGTTTTTATATTGATATTTAACAACATAACTCATTTTAATCATAAACGTTATTTAAAGGGATATCATTCACTGTCATGTTTTGTTCAAACCTGTTTAAATCTGATGAACACAAAGGAAAATATTTTAAGGAATGTTTGTAACCAAACTGATCAGAAGCACCACTGACTGCACAGTAGGAAAATGAATACTATGGAAGTGAATGGTGCTTTTGAATGTTTTCTTCTCCGTTTAAGATTAGATTTAAGATTTATGTCTGTAATGTTTGGTTGACAACCTGCTTTGTATGAATGATGAAAAAGACGTCTGGCAGAAAGTTGCGAAAATAATTAAAACTTGCATTGTTTTGCATTCCATATCTAAATGTCAACCACACCCTATTACATACAAGACTTAATGTTCTCTCTCTCAGTGTGCACGCCCATATAACATTAAGTTGCCAATCTCTCGTGCACTATTTAATATCTGTCGTCATTGCTTATTCTGAATCATTGCCGCTGCTTTTCGTTTATTTCATAATATGCGGTCTAAATGTTCTGCAGCAACAGGTTTTGAATGGGCACAGCAACACAGTTACCCTTAAGCAAGCTGTCATATGCATTTACTTACAAATGCATGTATTTAGTTCTGTCATGACGTAACTTTGTTTTTAATCTTAAAGGGCGGTTTTCCGGACAGGGATTAGACCATTCCTAGACTAAAATAAATGTAAGAGCAGTCCAAACTGAAAACAATTTGCACATATCTTAAAATACATCAGTTCCCTTGGTTTGTGCCTCAAAAAGCACACATTAATGTTTTTAGTAAGGCATGTTTTTGTTAAAACTAGTTATATTTCCTAATTAAACTAAGGCCTAGACCTGTTGTTGTCTACATATGTGGACATCACTTTTTTTGTTGTTTGCACCATAATACTTAATTCTGTGTAATAATAACCATAATAATAATTCAAACGTGGACAATTACACTGCTTTATGTTCAAAGAAAAATATTTGGTTATTATATTTTTGGTTCTTCCTAACCCCAAATAGCTGAAAGAAATTTGAAAACAAGACAAACCAAAGCTTGGGTCTTAGGAAGTTAAGCTAATACCCTGTCCAGGAAGCCACCCCGTAATGTTTAAATCATCTACACCCTTTAATTCCAGTCAAATATTATTAACTCGTGATAATAACATTAGGATACATACATTTTTATGTCAGACCAACCTAAAATAGTTCCTTAAAGGCAAAGTGTTGCATCAAATTGGTGTGTCTCAACACTTCTATACAGAACATTCCCTTTGTCTGCCATTGGTGGGACAAACCCGACCCCAAACTTACTATTTAGGCTTAATCCAATGTTGCTGCAATGCTTAAAAGCTTATTTCAAATTGGCTGCACATTTAAAAGGCCTCGGAGGAAGCGTTAACATTAAACTGCTGAAAAAAACAACTTTGACTCTCATCTCATGTTCACATGCGTGCAACTATTTTCGGCGTAAGTTGTTTCAGGCATTCGACCAAGAATTTCTGCATCGTTCACATGCTTAGCTTATACCTGTATGTCAACATTCACATCAAGTCGACTTAACGATATGACTGTTAATAAACGCTACCGCTTTGAAGCTTTAAAGGGTTCTGCGAATAGCATTAACTATCTTGGGTCCAGCCTCCAGGCTTCATTCCAGAACCTGCCTGTACAGTAGCATCCATGGGGGCATTAAATCACACCTGAGGTGCTGTACACCCAGAGTTTAAATGTGAAAAAGAGAAATTTAAGAGAAACATCTGCACTGCCGCTGGGGTAGTACACTTTAAAAATGTGTACCATTTAAAACAAAGCCACTATGAAACACAAAGCTCTTTTATGTTTTTTTGAATTGTTGACCTTTGCAAGTGGTTATTTAGTCTCTTTAATGCAGTGTTTCAAGTGTCGATCAAGTGTCAATTTCCTGCAAGCGTACCATTTGGTAATGGTACGAATAATTAAAATCCTGACAACTTAAGCATCACGGTTGGATAATAGCTGTCAATCACTTTGCATACATGCACGCACACATGCATGTGTATAACCGTGTGTACCCATGAACTGAAATGTAAGTTTACACAGGGTGGTTGCACATAAGGACAGTTCTAAGATCAAAATATCCTATCCCATTTAAATCATTCGTTTTATATGATCTCATAATGATAATAACATCTTGTCATGCAATGTTGTCTTGTGCAAAACTTGTTTAGTCCTTGTGAAATTAAAATGCCGATGCAATGTTACATAACCTTTTGGCCGGTAATAAAAGATCCGTTTATGTATTGACTAATCCGATAACAACAAAAGCAGATCATTTAATATTCATGCACAAATCCAAACGATATTGCATATTTGGCCTGCAGACTTCTGTCAATTTATGTACCTGGCTGGCACACTTGACAAAGCCACTGTGTTGCGAAATTCCTAATCATTTGCATACGTATCAAAGGTTTTTAGCAATGCAGCACAGCAGGAAAATATTTTAGGTTTGTGCACCAATAACTCTTCCATGATAATATTATTAAAAAAATAAAAGTTCAAAAAGTTTGAGCATGCCACACAAAAAACATTTCTGATCTTTACTGATCTTTTATGTCGAGTATGAGTTCAATTAAATATTATCAGCTATACTTCTTTTAAAGTTTTATATCAAAACCATAGAAAAGCAAGAAAAAGAAAGACAGGGGATTATTTTGAGGGTCGCAAATAGCCTCATGTGCATCACAGGTTGGGAACATATTAGGAACTCAGATGCAAAAGCCGCTAAACAGGTTTTTATGTTAAGCATTGGGTTAATATCATTATGATATTAACCCAATGCTTTCGGCATGTATTATGCATTCATCAAAACACTTCAAATCTGCTTAATCCCGGCCTCCGGTAATTTAGAAATACAGCTTTGTTAGCAGAATCCATTAAGATGCTCATTTATAAAAAAAAAATAAAACATATCAGGCGCACTTAAGAGGGTTTTGCATCTGAGCTCTTCATATGTAATATAACATTATTATAAATATCTTGTCATAAAAAATGCACATTTACTAGTATGAAAATACAGATAACTGGCCGATTTCACACATACGCACATCTTATTTTGAATAGCAACCTTTCATGCATTATCAAATTGGTTGATGTCTGTTATGGGTGAGGTATCCGTTGACTTAATTTCTATTATCTAGGATAAAATGACCTCATCCTCATCGGAAACTACTACTGTGCATCATTTTGCCAAGACATGATCTAATAGATCTGAATGAGTCAGCATATAATCTCAAGGGAATGCCATTCACAATGGGACACATAACAGATGTGAATAATGCATCTTACAGTGTCAACCGTTTATTATGCTTATGAGTTAGAAAATGTGTGTAAATGTTTTCGACTTTAAAATGTGGAAATTATCTATAAGAAAAACATCATTATGATATATCATTTTCTAAACCAGATATGAATACATACAGTAGATAATTTTGTGCAGACATTAACATTACATCATAGTCATGTACTGTACAGTAGTAAAAACACAGCACTTTTAATAATGTTTACTATGTAAAAATGTCATTTTTAAGTTTCATCAGCCAAGATTAGATGACATCAACCAAACCCAGACAATGATGTAATGACTTCAGTATGCACTATGCCATCACCATATGAATGTGGTTAAAACTTGATGATATTAGTTTACAAGACACCATAAAAGGTTTATCGTAGAAACGATATTCTGCTCTATAGATTTAAAATATATTCACACAGTGCCAAATGATGAACAAAAAATACAAATATGATATTTATGTCACATACTTATAAGACATATAGCTGCTTTTTAAAATCATTATCACATCATGTCACGTGTGTGGCCATAACAAAGTTTCAGTGTTCACTTAAAATCACAATCATTATTTAAAGCCTTACATAAAGCCTTAAATATACACTTGAAACTAAAAGCCAACATTATCACACGTATAAGAGTGTAATTTCACCCAAACCCTATAATTTGTCTGTGTTACTGACTGTATATCTCTATAGAAGACAGCTAACATTCACTGGGTGTGACTATCACACAAACATTTCTCCTTAATTTCTTTTTAATGAGTAATGTTCAGTAATGTTTCACAGTAACGTTAAATGCTAGAGCAATACAAATTCGTCCAAGAAATGCTTTTATACGCTTTAAAACTTTATTCAGCTTCAACAATCAAATCAAACTAACATTACTGAATCAAATTACGTCTATGCTAATACAACAGCAATGACAAACAAGATATCAGAATCACAAGGAAGAAGCGTAATAAATCATATTTAAAAAACAAATCATATCTTATATATTCCTAAATCTTTTGAAAACACAACACACACATACGCGAAAAAAATATAAAAGTCACACCTCACCTCATTAAAGGCACATGTAGTCTGTCTTCATGCGTTTGTTGTGACAGTGTACAGTATGAGCGAGACGGCTGTGCTTTCCATATATGGAGGGGGCGGGGATTTCCGGAAGTCCCACCCTAATCCCGCCCTCATCTGACGCTACAGCTCCCACTAGAGGACTAATGAAAATGCTTTTCAAATGAAATATTATGGTTGACTTGTTTCCTACAGAGGTAAATATTTTTGTTTCACATAATTCACTTGATTTAAAAAAAAAACACTTTTTAATTTCGCCTGACCGTTTTAAATGCATAACAGGATTGGCTGCTACATGAATAATGTGCAATTCATCCTATACTGTGATTTAAGGGGTATTGTTTTTGTTTTGAAAATGTACAAACAATTTATCTTCACAGATAAAATCAATATCACATGTGATCATGCTGTGACTCAGTGTGAGTTACACAACAGTGATTAGTTGATTGAGGAGTTTATGAGACAGAAGCATGTGATGTCTCCAAAACAAATAATATTATGTATGAGGCAATTTGAAAGAGTGTTTGTTGTCTAAACACTATGCTTGTTTGATTTGCAGATTTGCAACACATTCTTTGACATTTAAATGAAATGGCATGTTAGGTTGACATCCTTTTTACGATGCGATTTACAACTATTAAATATATTTGTACCACTGCACATTATTGTGAAGGGTCACACACACTCATTTCTATCATATGCCATGCATACTGAACTGGTATGAGCTTTTAATATGCACTGATGTTCAAAATCTAAATGTATAAAAAGTATAGTGAGAATACACAGCTTCAACTACCTATAGGTTATGTAATCTTATGATTGGTTGTATTGTGTACAAAATACAAATCCATAGGAAAGACAACATGACCTCTGATGTTCTTTTTGAGTCACTTTCAAAAAGTACACCTTTGTAAGAGTTCATGTTAGCACCTCAGAGGTACATATTGGTACCAGAAAGTTCATATTAGTGCCTCAAAGAGAGCATATTAGTACGTAAAAGATACCAAACCTTGGAGACACATATCTGTATCTAAATAGTATTAGAAACTTTTTTAAGGAACCTGCGACAGGTTAGGTACGATCTAAATAATGCTGGGTTATTTTTAAAAACAGGTTATGTTTTGCTTTATGCATAAAAATAAGTAACCACAACATTTATATTACAGTACAAGTGATAAAAACATATAATTAAATTTTAACTACATATAAGTTAATTACATACAATTCCAGATTAACTGTGTTACCCAGCAGCATTCCTAAAGTCAAGCATTCATATCTACTATAAACGCATCCAGGATGCCAGAAAACCTCACCTCAGCTCTACAGAAGTCCTTTAAGATAACAGTACCCACTTGTATGACCGTGTTTGTTTAAGTTTTGGGTGGTGAGGGTATGAATGTGAGAAGTCAACATAAAATTGTATTTTTAAAGGCAAGCATTGGCATTGACATTGTGGTATGGGCTCGCGGCAAATATGCTGTATAAAAACAAACAATATACAGTGTATACTGCTTACTTCAAAATATGTGCAGGGTGAAACATTTAATTGGGCTTTTAATAACAATACACTACAACGGCATAAGTTTAATACGATATTTACATTTTTAACACAATTATGTAAAAAAAAAAATCAAATAGGTTGTCCACGCCAACTTCACACTATTGAGGTAATGTTGTTGTGTCAGGTGTCTGGGATTTGTTGTCTGATTAATTAGAAATGTCTTAGATGTCGACTGTGCAGACAGAATTCATTGGAATGTTGGCATCCTTGGAAAGATTAAGGATGCTTTTCTTTAGAACTAGGCTGGGCCTGTCCTCACTTATGTGATCTATTCTTAGTGAAATGTCTCAGTTGACTGAAGATTTATAAAACTAAGCCTGAGTAATGGTTTTCATTTAGTATCCAAACTATGACACAATACAATAGTATACAACTGAAACACAACACTACACTTTACATCACTAAAAATAATCATTCCAGCATAGCGTCATACAATGTCACAAACAAAATAAAAAATGTTTGATTGAAAAAGGCACCTTAAGAGTTTAAAATCTTGTTATCCAGTTATCGCAAAGATAAAGAGGTGTTCAACCTTACCTGAATTTAACCCTAAAGTTTTGCCCTATAATTGGAGTGACTGAATGTTATCAAATGTCATTATCGTGTATTTTAGGTGTAGCTTCATTCCTCATTGTCAAGATTTTTTTCATTCTTATGAGAGAAAAAAACATGTTTTTTACTCTTAGATTCCATTTATGGGTGAGCATATTGACACTTTAATACTCTATCATCAACTTCATTATTAATCACTTATGATTCATCAACAATATGAATGCCTGTAAATGTCAAAACATGCCATTATTCAGATTTGCATATACTACACTTTACCAGTATTTGCTTTGCACTTTTGTAAATATAATTACTTATGTGAAAGGAAACAGCCTTGATTCTTGTTTCAATATGCTTTAGTCATGATAAAGCTGATAAATCGAGTGTGGTGAACACTTCAAACACAAAGAATTCATTCATTTCATTTGGAGATAAAAATTAACAAAAAATATTATAACTTTCCCACCTGAATAAAACTAAAGGTAATTTTTTCTAAACAAAACACTATAATATTACAGATGACATTTCAAACCAAGTGAAATTCAAACATTTGGAAACACGTCTATGTATTTTCAATTTATGTTCATGTTCAAAACATTAGCACATATGCATATAATATAAAGCCATGAAACCCACTTATGTACATTGTTATAAAAATGTAAAATGTCTGTGCCTTTGCAAATAGAAGTAAAACTTTGCATGGAATGTAGTTATGTAAAATGCTGGGAAAGAAAGCATTAACAGTCAGAATACATGAGAAACAAGCAAAGCCAATTTTTATGGCATGACATGCAAATGTTTCTCATTTGGATGATCTCTGCAGGCTATTTTTTAATATTTTGAGATTTTACAAACAAATCTCTTTGATGTGGGAAAACTGTGGGAAGTTCTAAAGACTTGTGTTGAAAAACACTGGTGCATACATTTTGTGATGATGCTAAAAAGCTCCTTGATGGTCTTTAAAAAAATTCTATATGCAAATTTGATCCTCATATTTATATGAGGATCAAAATTTGCATATAGATTTTTTTAAAGACCAGTGTGTAACCTAGGACACTCACTTAAAGGATTATTAGGAACACCTGTTCAATTTCTCATTAATGCAATTATCTAATCCAGTGGTTCTCAAACTTTTCTGCGTGCGGCCCCCCTTGTGTACGGTGCATTCCTTCGCGCCCCCCCCATAGAAAATTTATGACAAAAAACTGTTCTAAAATTTAACATTTTAATTAAACAAAACATATTAAGTTATACAAAGTAGTGCTGTTGGTTAGTAGCCTTATTTTTTTTTAGGTTTAATTACACAGAATTCATGATAAATTAATGTATTTTATAAAATGTCATAAAACTGGGACCCCTGGCACCATCTCGTGGCCCCCGCCCCCAGTTTGAGAACCACTGATCTAATCAACCAATCACATGGCAGTTGCTTCAATGCATTTAAGGGTGTGGTCCTGGTCAAGACAATCTCCTGAACTCCAAACTGAATGTGATAATGGGAAAGAAAGGAAATTTAAGCAATTTTGAGCGTGGCATGGTTGTTGGTGCCAGAGGGGCCAGTTTGAGTATTTCACAATCTGCTCAGTTACTGGGATTTTCACGCACAACCATTTGGTTTACAAAGAATGGTGTGAAAAGGGAAAAACATCCAGTATGCGGCAGTCCTGTGGGTGAAAATGCCTTGTTGATGCTAGAGGTCAGAGGAGAATGGGCCGACTGATTCAAGCTTATAGAAGAGCAGCTTTGACTGAAATAACCACTCGTTACAACCGAGGTATGCAGCAAAGCATTTGTAAAGCCACAACACGCACAACCTTGAGGTGGATGGGCTACAACAGCAGAAGACCCCACCGGGTACCACTCATCTCCACTACAAATAGGAAAAAGAGTCTACAATTTGCACGACTGGAAAAATGTTGCCTGGTCTGATGAGTCTCTATTTCTGTTTAGACATTCAGATGGTAGAGTCAGAATTTGGCGTAAACCGAACATGGATCCATCATGCCTTGTTATCACTGTGCAGGCTGGTGGTGGTGGTGTCATGGTGTGGGGGATGTTTTCTTGGCACACTTTAGGCCCCTTAGTGGCAATTGGGCATCGTTTAAATGCCACAGCCTACCTGAGCATTGTTTCTGACCATGTCCATCCCTTTATGACCACCATGTACCCATCCTCTGATGGCTACTTCCAGCAGGATAACGCACCATGTCACAAAGCTGGAATCATTTCAATTTGGTTTCTTGAACATGACAATGAGTTCACTGTACTAAAATGGCCCCCACAGTCACCAGATCTCAACCCAATGGAGCATCTTTGGGATGTGGTGGAACGGGAGCTTCGTGCCCTGGATGTGCATCCCACAAATCTCCATCAACTGCAAGATGCTATCCTTTCAATATGGGCCAACATTTCTAAAGAATGCTTTCAGCACCTTGATGTATCTATGACACATAGAATTAAGGCAGTTCTGAAGGCGAAAGGGGGTCAAACACAGTATTAGTGTGGTGTTCCTAATAATCCTTTAGGTGTGTGTGTGTATATAATAACATGATAAAACAGACATTATAGACAGTTACAGGTATAAACATACTTTATGTGTATCATTAAATTACAACACAAAAACAGAACATAGCAGAGCTTTAAACATGAGACAGTATATACACATATAAATGTAATATTTTATAGTGTAAAAGAAAATATGTCTTCCAAAACACTCATATAAAGAGATTAAAAAAAAACTTCAGAAAGGTTTATTTAGATTCTTAAAATTATTAAAAAGCAGCTTGAGATAGCAGTGTCTGAAAAGTTAAGGCAAATATTTTTCATTTTAAAGCCATTACATCAAAAGATGTTTCTTTTTCTGTCTTGGCACGAATGTTGTCAAGTTCAGTTCTGTAGAATTCATTTGCATGAGTTAAAAATAAAAGTCCTTCATTAGGCTGCTATAGTTTGCATTAAGGAAACACAAAAGTGTCTGTCATCATTTACTCACATCATAAGTCATGCCATTCCAAACTCATACAGTATGAATTCTTCACTGGAACACATGAGAAATCATTCTTAGGAATGTTGTTTATCCCAATAGAGGACAAAGAGGACAAAAGCTGTCAATCATCCAGATTGATGTGTGTACATATGAAATTTTATGATTTGAGGCTTCAGAATAACTATAATGTAAGTCTAAGTACCATTTGTGAATCTGCACCATTTTTGTATGTTTATACATTCCATCATGTACCGTATGTCGAGAAATCCTTCATAAATCTTCACATCATACGACTGGGACATTCAGTAGGCCTACTACCGTACAAAAAAGTACAAGAATGCAAAATCCCCAAGTTAACAACTTACGTGTTGTACAAATAAAACTTCTTAAAACAAATGTATCATGACACTCAAACACAGCAAAAACAAAGACTGTTTCGGAAATAGCCCACATACAGCCGAAAGCACTGCGGGCGCCATCTTGTGACGAGACGCGGGAGTTCAGGCACGCGCGCCTCACAGAGATTAGTGGTAGGTAAACTCGATTATGTTTCCTATAATTTCGGACATCGCTACAAAATGTCTGGGAGCTATTTCGGACACAGTCAAGAACATTTAGAGCACTGTCTGCTTTTGTTCTGTAACACTTTTCATGGGGCTCGACGACATTACATCATGTGGGAAAGTCCACACGAGCTTTTCACCATTCACATTCATATTGTGCTTAATTTACTTCAGTTTTATCCTTCATAACTCTTTGTAATATATTGAAGAGCAGCAATCTTCCATGTTATTTTCATCATTTTTACATTTAGTAGAAAATAGTAAACATGTGCACATTTATCTCGCTAACAATTGGTGGTCTGGAGTGGGGTTTCAGTCAGAATGGACGTAATGCTTTTCGAATCAGAGTAACTGTCCTCGTCCTCAGAACTCAGGGTGGATCCGAAAGTTGGGCGTCGTGACTGCTGGACTTTCCTCCTGACAAACACAAATACACACAGTTAGTAAAGAACACAGGCATAGGCTCAAGGAGTGTTCATGTTAATGGCAAAAAAGTGCAGGCGCGCCCCCTAGTGGACATCATTCTCGGTTTGGTTTTAAACATTCCTAAAATGATCTTACTTTGTTTTTATCAGAACAAAAAAATTTATACAGGTTTGTAACAACATGAGAGTGAGAAAATGATGACACGGTTTACACAAGAAACAAAACCATATGGGTTTAAAACAAAACAAAGCTTAGTAAATTTTTCAGCTTTGGGTACGCGTTTGGGTACCATCTACATTAGTAAAGCACTCAGGTAAACAATCACTGATGGATGTTTTGGATGCATCACACACTTGAGCTCATTATCCAGCGCGTTCACTTTGGCCTGCAGAACCTCCTGCTGCTCCCGATGCTCTTCAAGCTCCCGCAGAACCTTTCGTCTGATGCTCTCCAGACGCTCCACCTCTCCCTCGCTCTCATCCAGCTGACGCTTCAGAGCCTTCACCCGCAGAGACAGCTGAAGAGACGCACAGCAGTTTACATGCACTGTTATACACAAATCTAGTTTCTATTTTAAAACACATTTTTTAAATCGTTCCCAACCCTCAATGTCTAAAAAAAAATTAAGTAAGTCTTCTTAAGTATTCTTGCCTGGTCTCTCTGTCCGGCGTGTTGATTTCGCTCCTGGTCCAGGGTTGCGGTCACATCCTTAAGTTTTCTGTCCAGTCTTTTCTGAGCTGCCAGAATTGTGTTTTTCTCTCTAAATGACCAATCAACAGAGGGTGATAGTTAAGTGTGAGTTAATATTTAAGATGCTGGGAGGTTTTGTGTAGTTACTTATGATGCTGCTGTTACTACAGTGTGTAACAGAGTTGTGTACCTCTCTTCACTACGCAATCGATCCTCCAGCTCCTGAACTTTATTTTCTAACAGTGAAACTCCAGCAGAAGGTCGAGTCTGAGTGCCAAAATCAGCCAGCCGAGACTTCAGCTCTTTTACCTGAGAGAAAAACAGACATGTAATGATAATGAGAAATACATTTAAGGTTTCAAATGCATAATAAAAGTATTTAATAGTAACAGTAATAATATCACATAATTGATAGATAATTATACGTGAACATATGTGCAGTCGAACAAACCTGCTTTCAGCGCAGAAAAACGCCAGTTGCTGTTTTTTTTCTTTAAACACAGCGCTTCCATTGGAAACAAATGAAAACATGCGCCGGCATAAAATCTATGATGTCAGGGTTCCCACACCTTACTTAACTTCAAATTCAAGGACCTTTCAAGGACTTTTCGGGTCCGATACCCTCAAATTCAAGGACTAAATGTGGGGACACATTTCAAGTGAGAGCAAGGTTACATTGTGTGACCTTTAAAGATACATTGTTACAGTTTCCTTTCGAGGGAACTCGCACTGCGTCACTCCGGTGACACTTTGGGGTAAGTGCATCTGAATGTGTATATCAAATTCAACCAATGGTGAGGCTTTATGACAAAGACAGGGTGATGTGGGAGCCAAAAAAATATATCGCTATCTGAAATATTGCCAAAGACGGCGTTACAGGAATGCAGGAAGTATGGCAAGGGAGACACAGCGTCTCGTTCCCTTCTCAGGGAACAACAGTTACATACGTAACCCGAGACGTTTTCATGTGTCAAACACAACTATTCAAAAAAGCATTTTGGAATGAATCAACATTCGCATACAGAAGATATAAGCATTTAAAGCGATCAGTTTAGCACGTATGCTTAAAAAGTCTAGAATTTTTATGATATTATCCTACACTACACAGGGAATAATATGGATTTTTTTCCAGAAAACTTCTTGCATAAAATAAGCACTATCAATGAGCTGTATCTATGTATGTATATTTTCAAAACTTCCCAGGGCTTTGAATTTTCCCCCAGATTCACAAACTTTCAAGTATTTCAAGGACCCGTGGGAACCCTGTGGTGTGCACGACCCCTAAAGCACCTTTGCTCATCTCAAGGTCATTTGTGCTTGTTTGTATGTTTGTGTGTGTGTACTTGTCTCCTTTAGGCAGCTTTGTTTATCTCAAGGTCATGTGTGCGCGTGCATGTGTGTGTGTGTGTGTACCTGTCTCTCTAAGGCACTCTTATCCATTTCAAGGTCGTGTCTTGCTGAACGTTCCTGCATCAGCTCAGAGCGGAGCTGATCCGCCTGAGATACAAAATATATGCAACTCAATATTTATGTTTATATCATCATAATAACAGTACAATAATCAGCACACATACACCCCTAGCACTCATCACGTACCATTGTCACTATACATTTCAAAAAATTAAAATACAGATACCATTCAATAAATTTAAAAAGTGTTTTTTTGGCTCTCAGTCCATGTATGTTAATAATTTAATTTAAAGTGAACTTCGGTTATGTGTGTACCTGTTCCCGACCGCGAGTGATGCGTTCATTCAGTAGATCCGTTCCACTCCTCTCTTCATCCAGCTCGATCTCTAATGTTTTCACTTTGTCCTGAAACACAGAAACAAACATCTCACATTTCACAAATGTTCATTTACTGTACATACACCACCAAAACCATCCATATACACAGCTCCCCGTTCTGTCTTCTAGTGATGGAAATAAGCTGCCATGCTGGGGCAACCACAATGTAAATACAAACAATGATCTTGCCAACCTCCATAAAGAACTTGGCACACATACTGTACCTCCAGCAGGCGGATCTCCCTGTTGTGATCCGTGTACGAGCTTTTCTTGGTCTCCACCTCACTCTCCAGGTTCTTGAGACGGCTACTAAGCAGATCTTTATCCAGCTGAGCACTATCCCTCTCTTCTGAGCATGATGAAAGATCTTTCTTCAGACGAGACACCTGAAACACACATTGCATCATCCATATAAGATCAATATAATCTTACATGCCCTCTACTTTTCGAAACTGCATGACAAAATGACAAAAAAATGTATGATCTTCTGTTGATCTCAAATATTGCTGTTGTGTTAGACATAAGCTCACCTCATCCTGAGTGGTTTTGAGAAGTGCCTGAGATCTCTGCAGCTCGGTAAGTCTCTCTTTACTGAGTTTCTGAGCTTCCTGAAGCTCTCGACGGGAGCGATCTCTATACTCATCCAGCTGAGACTGAAGGACCTGCACAGATTGACGTGAATCTCCCATCATAGCTTCCATCTAATAGACAGACAGAGAAAGAAAGAGAACATTTTAGTTTATTATTGATATACACTTACCTAAAGGATTATTAGGAACACCTGTTCAATTTCTCATTAATGCAATTATCTAATCAACCAATCACAAAGCAGTTGCTTCAATGCATTTAGGGGTGCGGTCCTGGTCAAGACAATCTCCTGAACTCTAAACTGAATGTCAGAAAGGGAAAGAAAAGTGATTTAAGCAACTTTGACTGAAATAACCACTTGTTATAACCATGGGGGGTGTTTTCTTGGCACACTTTAGGCCCCTTAGTGCCAATTGGGCATCGTTTAAATGCCACGGCCTACCTGAGCATTGTTTCTGACCATGTCCATCCCTTTATGACCACCATGTACAAATCCTCTGATGGCTACTTCCAGCAGGATAATGCACCATGTCACAAAGCTCGAATCATTTCAAATTGGTTTCTTGAACATGACAATGAGTTCACTGTACTAAAATAGCCCCCACAGTCACCAGATCTCAACCCAATAGAGCATCTTTGGGATGTGGTGGAACGGGAGCTTCGTGCCCTGGATGTGCATCCCACAAATCTCCATCAACTGCAAGATGCTATCCTATCAATATGGGCCAACATTTCTAAAGTATGCTTTCAACACCTTGTTGAATCAATGCTATGTAGAATTAAGGCAGTTCTGAAGACGAAAGGGGGTCAAACACAATATTAGTATGGTGTTCCTAATAATCCTTTAGGTGAGTGTATATTACTAATGTAACATCTAAAAATCTGACACATGCCAACCTCCTTAGTTATCTTCTCTAGTGACCGGTCCAGCAGTCTCTTTTGCTCCTCCAAGTCGATCTTCCCGCGTTTCAGAGCTTCTCTCTCTCTCTCCCTCTCCTCGAGCCGCCGGCTGACATCTTCTTTCTCCTGTCCGAGACGTGACACCGTGCGCCGGGATTCGTCCAGCTGGGTCCTCAGACTTCGGTTCTCCTCCTCAAGAACGTCTGAGAAGCTGCTGTCAGGACCGCTGGATTGCAGACGTGTCTGGAGGAGATCAAAGTGACACAGGCATCAATTTTTACTGCAAAGCTATCTAGAAATCAGCTCATGTGTGTAATGTGTTTATGTATTTACCACGCGAGCAAGTCTCTCTCTTAAGCGAGCGTTGTCCTCTTGGAGTTCCAGGTAGGTTTCAGAAGATGAACCAGAAGTGGAGGTCTACAGGAACAGACAATAAACAGCTTGAGTAGATTTTTATTGAATGTTCTTTACATTATGTAAGATGATTTTACGAAGCAAACAGTAAATCACAAAGTTTTTTCTCTATTTAAAATTATTTTCACCATTATTATTATTATTTCAGCCACACACCTGTTGTTTCTTCTCCAGCGCTTTTGCAAGTTCTTCTTTGTCGTTCTTTGATTGGTCTTTTAGTCTGTCAATCTCTCTTTGCAGTTCATGTACTTGCTCCTGATTGGCTTTCGTTACTGATTTAAGCTCCTCCTCTTTTTTCACGATCACTGCTTTTTGTCTGTCCAGTTCTGAACGAGCTTTATTTAAATCATCTTGGCAGCACTTCAACTCCTGAAAAAACATGTTTTTGTTAATTGTCATGCTATAAAATATAAAAAGCAATGAAAGTGTGGAAAAAAAACTGTACCCGTGTTAAAGAGTTTGAATCTGTTTGATCAGTTTGATTTTTAATTGCCTGAAGTTTCTCTTCGAGTTGTTTCTTGTCTTGCTGAGCCTGCAGCAGTCTGTCCAACACGAGAGACACAAATTTAAACAAACACATAATAATATTACAATAATACAAAAGTATATGAACAAAGACGCATGAGTAATCACACAAAATTCAAAAGATTTTCCTTTCGAAGATTAGTGACATGAGAAAATGTGATCGAGTCATAATCGTCCATATGCATGATCTGTATGAGAAATATGATTTGATATCGTAAAAAATTAAGTATTGTTTAGTTAAATTTGTTAAAAACAGGCTAGTTTGGATTGCAGGATTAAATGATTCGAATTGATTAGTCTTATTTTATAAATTAAAGGCAAACTATCATGTTAAAATCAGGTTAACAGATCCTAATTTAATGTGTCATTGTGAGGCAGATTTTGCTAAAGATTTATTTTAAACACAGATAATTGGTTAGGATTATTAATTCCCAATGCTTGTAGACATGGATCTACAAAATTCTCACTTCTGAAGTGCACTGCGCTGCCCCCGCCTGGTGAATGAAAACCAAAGGTGAAGGCATGCATTATTAAAACAACAAATAACATGCAATACAATTAGACCTATGGCACAAGGACATAAGGATTTCTAGTCCAATTCTGGTCTATAATATAAATTATCCATAAATGCATCACGTCTCAAGATAATAAGGTTAAAATAATGCAAAAATTGTAGTGTCAAACTTGTTTTTTAAGTGAATGTTACGTAAACTGGACATTTTAGTCTGAACCATAGCATATTTTAGCAGAAATGTATGAAGTGAATTGCTAAAGAAAGATGATACTGAGTGTTAATAATGGGAGTTGGTCACAAGATTGTTTGTATACGATTACAACTTAGCCATCTGACTCCTTAGACAAATATGGACTTGAACCTTAAAGCAATGTCTTTAGATTTTAAAGTAAAAAAATAACATAACATTTACATCAGAGGGTTTAAATTCATAATACTTTAACAATAACTAACATTATTACCTCATGCAATGCATTAAAGGCATTGTTTACCCAAAAATGTAATTCTGTCATCATTTACTCACCCTAAAACGTTCCTGTACAAAAAACAAGCAGATCTGGGGCACTATTGACTTCCACAGTAGGAAAAATAGTGCATGGAAGTCAATGGTGCCTGAGATCTGTTTGGTTACAAAATTTTTTCTAAATATCTGCATTCGTGTTTACAGAATAAAAGAGTTTATACAGGTTTGAAACCTTTTGAGGGCCAGTAAACGATGACCGAATTTTCATTTTTGGGTGAACTATTCCTTTAACAGATGATTAATGTTCATATAATTAGTTCATCGAGACCTAAATTTATCTTTACCATTTGTTTTATATACAATATCTGCAGACAGACCCCTTTGCAACCAGGTGAAACCATTGTTTTAGAAAAGTTGTGTACAGTTGCTAACATTAAAGGCAGGGTGCATGATTTTTGAAAAACACTTTGGAAAAGGGAGTCGGGCCGAGTACCAAAACACACTTGTTGCCAATCAGTGTCTACTAACGGACATCCTTGGTTGGGTTGCGTATGTGTGGGTCTATCAAAAGGTGGTCCAGTTGGGGTAGGGGTGTGTTTGTTTAGGTGATTTCAAATGTCAACATTGGCTTTCAGAGATCATACACCTCGCCTTTAAATCCTCATTAGGGCTCTTTTTGTCATCTGTGGACCTTGTGAGGGTTTCACATGGGATGTGAAGGGTCAAATGTTCAGTGGATTGTTATGGCCTCTGGCACTTACTCTTGGTTAACTGAACTGAACTTCTCTTTCCAGTGGTCGCTCTGATCTTTGTAACCCTCCAGCTCCTTCTCCAGAGCCAAGATGGAGGAGTTGACCTTCTGACGTTCCTCCTCGATCTCCAGCTGAGACTGCGGAGAAAGTCAAAGAAAGAGGAGCCGGTATGAGTAGATGAAAAGAGTGAAAACTTCCCCTTCTTAAAATCTGTATGGACCTGACCACAGTAAATCGTTCTATACACATCCTATTATTTGCTACTTTGCACAGCAATAAACAACAGCAGAATAAATCACTTTAAATCATTCAGACTTTAAGGCCCTGCAGTGACAGATAACTTGTGAATTCAGGTGTTAGAACTTGATTCAAACTTGACACAGCAGGCATTTATCACCCTAGAGGGATCTGAAGTGTTTATGTACACTTTACCTGTGAGACGGTCTCCATGCTGTGACGCAACGCCTCCATATCTTGGCTGTACTGCTCCCTCAAGGCCTCCATCTCTTTATCGTGTGACTCCACCTCGTTCTTCAGGACTCCTTTCAGAGCGGTGAGCTCTCGCTCTCTCTGTCTCAAAGTGTCCTCCACTTTCTGTCTCAGCATCAGAGACTCGGACAGATCTGCCTGGACTGTCATCAAATCCTGCAGAGACAGACAAAAATAAATGTCACGTTAAACATCTATTTTATATTTAAATATTTTATGATGTTTCTTATTTTATCATTCACCTAGCACCTTACTATAATACTACCCTAATGTTTATTATTTGTTGTTATTGTGTTTTTGCCTATTTCTTGTCATTGCTTGTTTTATGTATAATACCGTATTTTCCGGACTATAGGTCACACATTTTTCATAGTTGGTGCGACTTATACGTCAACATTATTTCATATGAACCAAGAGAAACCATTACCGTCTACAGCCACGAGTGTCCGCTCTGCTGCTCCTGTATTTATGTAATTCAATGGATTCAGTGATACGGAATGACTTCGGGACCTTTTTGAACGTGATTTAGCTTGTCGTATTAATTTAGCCAATTCAGCCCCTTAGGTAAGTTCTGTATGCTATTGTTTATCATGTAAATAACCGTTTATGTTACTTTAACATGTACGGACACCTATTCAGCCTGCTGTTCTGTACTATTGTTCAGTTGAATAACTTGCCTTTCCAGATTAAATGTCTGTTCTTTGGCTTGGATTTTGTGAAATCATTTTCTACATAAACGCGACGTATAGTCCACTTTGACTTATATATGTTTTTTCTTCTTCAAAATGCATTTTTGACTGATGCGACTTATACTCCAGAGAATTTATAGTCCGGAAAATACGATACATTGGCAATGTTGTAGTTACACAAAATCATGCAAATAAAGTCGAAAAACTGAATTGAGATAAAGAGAGACAAAGAGATGTAAATAAACATAGAGAGACATAGACAGAGACACAGTGAGCAAAAGAGAGAATTGTATGAGAAAGAGAAAGAAATAGAGAGAAAGAGAGGGGGAGAGACATAGTAAGGAGAGAGATAAAGAGACAGAAAGGGAGAAAGAGAGAGATATACAGTATATAATAAAAAAAGAAAATTGTATGTCTAGTAGGGCTGTCAAAAATGTAATCTCAACTATTGCATACAAAATAAAAGATTGTTTTTGCTTTGTATATCTAAACTTATTTAGATTTTGTTAGTGCTGGGCAAAGATTAACCGTGATTAATCGCATACAAAATCACAAATAATCGCATACAAAATAAAAGTGATTTTTGGCATAATATACGAGTGTAATTATTATGTATATATATGTAAGAAACATTCACATGTGTATATTTATTTATTTATTTATATTTTACATATTATATATTATATATCTAAATAAAAAATGATGTATAAATAAAAAAATTCTGAAATAAATGTATATATGTGTGTGGTTAAATATACATAATAATAACACGCATTTATATATTTTGTATAAAACTGATCGCAGTTTATCTTTGCCCAGCACGAATTTTGATATATTTTATACTATATATAAATAAAAAATATAAATAAAGTTTTTTTTACATTTATACATGTATATGTGTATTTATAAATGCATAATAACTACACACAATACACACACAAATATATTATGCAAACACAAACTTTTATTTTGCATGGGATTAATCATTTGACAGCCCTAATGTCTAGGTATGTTTTGTGTACTTGGGTTGTTTTCCAAAACCTGGCCAGCTGCTTATGCAGACAGCATTTTTGGCCACAGCTGCAATCAAACATGATGCCTAAAATGCTGTAAGGGGGACCAACTCGCTAGGTTTTTAAGCAAAGCCTGTTTTGGCAAATGAGAAGATAGTACTGATCTCCTGTTTGTTTACCATAAAACAACAAATCCTAATTCAAGACTTCCATGTGTCATGCTTTTGTGTGCGTACCAATCGCAATGTGTCAGACTGGGGTAAATTTTCCGACATTCTCCTGAGCTCTTCCTGGAGGTGAGCCAACTCATCTTCCTGCATCCGTAAGCGAGACTCCGCCCTCTCTCTGTCCATCCGCAGCTCCACCAATCTAAAGACAGAAAAACACATCTATGCAATTAAAACATGACAACTTGAAGCCAAATCAAAACTGTTTAAATAAGCACACACTTACTGGTCCTGGGTTTCCAGCAGTTCTCTCTTGCTCTTGTCCAGCATTTGTTGAAACTGTGCGTTCTTGTTCAAAGCCTGTTCCAGTTCGGTCTTTACATTGCTGTCAGTCACCAGAATCTGAGGACCCTGTGAGAGACCGAAAGCCAAACACGATACCTCAAAGATCAACAATCCTCTACTTACATAGCAAAGGCCTAAAATAACCTGATAATAAGTATAGTGAAGGTCTTTTATGCTTATTTAAGGGACACATTGCATGTTTGCTTGTCAATGACCCTTGTGTAGGTTTGTGCATGTGTCAAAAAAACAACTTGGTTACAGGATTACTAGTGTCAACTTGCATACTTTAGATAACAGGGACTTTCTGAATTTACCCTCAGGAATCAATAAATTCAATCCATCTACATAACGTGATCCAACTGTCAATCAAAAGTATAGCCAGAAGACATTGCATATGTTAACATGAGACTACTGTGATAGCATCACTTACAAAGTTTGTCTGTGCAAAGGTTATCTAGCATTTTTCTTGTCATGAATGCCATGAAACTGGTTGACTTTGTTGTGGTATGTGCAAGGATTACGCTGAACTATTTAAACGGAAAGCAATATTTCTGCCTTAAAACATTTCAGACAACATTTTGTGACACCTGTGGCCCACATAGTTTAGGAACATGAAACACAAATAAGTTTATCTATTTGAAATGTTAAAAAAACATGAACTGCAAATATGCAGCTGTCCCCTCCTCGAATATCTCGGCGCTCTAAAATATCCCTTTCTGTAGATGAGCAACCCCACACCAGTGCTTCATACAACTGCTGTTGCCATCATTATAATGACCACACATGACTGCCGTTAGGTCATTCAAACTGACCCCTTGTGTTTCAGCCTCTTATCTTACTACTTGAATGATAAACTCATTCAAGTATCATTTAAGTAACCTTTAACACCAATGTGAATAATAATCATTTAGATGTTATTATGGTGTTTGAATAAAGTATTGAATTAATAAATAATTTACGTTATAAACATAAGAACGATACGTTAAGAAAGAAAGAGGATAGCAATGACACAAAACTAAGCAATACTTTATCAACTAAACAACATGACAACTATTTAAAAACGTATTTACAGTATAACCACACAGAGAACATCAAACATTAAAGGTCTTGAAGTGTTGGGTGAAGTTTATTACACGTTAATGAAGTCACTTAAAAAGTCTACCAGCAAAACATCATCCACAGCAACAGTTTATCATGGATGAATGAGCACCCAGTGGGATATGACAAACAGAAGCGGGACGTCCATTACTAGTGTAACTCAAACAGGCCTGTTTAAGGCGCGTGCTGAGGGGAAACCCTCCCTCACAGGTCTCCATTTCTAGTATAACTCAATTATTAATGGATCACAAAGGCTGAGCTCTTGACCACGCAGCCCTAATCAGCTTTCCTTGTTGAGATGATGGTTGCCAAGAGACCGCAGGAGGATAGTACACAGGTTATGCAAACACGCAGCCTTGTGATGCATGTATTTACAAGAGGACAAGACGAATAAACATACAGTTTCTGTCTTTATAAACTGTCTCTCTTTGGTTGTGTGTCACTCTTTTAATGTATTTTAATTACGGCAAATGCAGATACAACTAATGGTGCGAATTTAGAGGCGGGACTATCAAGTAACCGACCAATGGCAAAGAGGGGCAATGTTCTGGAAACTTATTCATTTATTCAAATATTTTTTTGGTAAATTGCATTTGTTGATGCAAATGGAAAAAAATACTTGCAATTTAAAAGTCTTTATGTCTCACACTTGTCTCATGTTAAAGGATTAGTCCATTGTCTTACAAAATCCAGATAATTTACTCACCACCATGTCATCCAAAATGTTGATGTATTTCTTTGTTCAGTAAAGAAGAAATTATGTTTTTTGAGGAAAACATTCCAGGATTTCTCTCATTTTAATGCACTTTAATGGACCCCAACACTTAACAGTTTTAATGCAGTTTAAAATTGCCGTTTCAAAGGACTCTAAACGATCCCAAACGAGAGATAAGTGTCTTATCTGGTGAAATGATTGTCATTTTTGGCAAGAAAAATACAAAATATGCACTTTTAAACCACGACTTCTCATCTTCCTCCGGTCCTGTGACGCACCAGTGAGACCTCGCGTAATGCATTATCACGTCAAGAGGTCACGGATGACGTATTGAAACTACGCCCCAGGGTTTAAAAGTGTGGATAAAGAGGACCTTTCGACGTTGTTGATACGAATTAATGTCTTTGCGTCAGTTTATTGTTTAAAATGGTCCGCAAATGTGCATTTCAAATATGTAACACGTGACCTTTCCACGGCATGACGCAATTACGTGAGGTCGCGCTGGCTCTTCACACAGCTGGAGGAAGAAAAGAAGTTGTGGTTTAAAAGTGCATATTTTTTATTTTTCTTGCCAAAAATGACAATCGTTTCACTAGATAAGACCCTTATGCCTCGTTTGAGATCGTTTAGAGTCCTTTAAAGCTGTATTGAAACTGCAATTTTAAACTGCATTAAAACTGTTAAGTGCTGAGGTCCATTTAAGTCCATTAAAATGAGAAAAATCCTGGAATGTTTTCCTCAAAAAACATAATTTCTTCTCGACTGAACAAAGAAAGACATCAACAGTTTGGATGACATGGTGGTGAATAAATTATCTGGATTTTTTTTTTAAATTAACTAATCCTATAAAGAGATAGTTTAACCAAATTTTTTTGTTATGTTATCATTTACCCACTCTCATGTTTTGTTTAAACCTGTATAGATTTCTTTGTTCTGATAAACACAAAGAAAGATATTTTGAGGAATGAAACTGATCAGAAGCCCCATAGACTTCCATAGTATTATTTTCCTACTATGGATGTCAGTGGGGCTTTTGATCAGTTTGGATACAAACATTCCCCAACAGATCTTCCTTTGTGTTCATCAAAACAAAACAAAAATGTATACAGATTTGTAACAATATGAGGGTAAGTAAATGACGACAGAATTTCTTTAGGTCTTGGCTTTATTCAATAACAATAAAACATTTAGATTTATGCATTGGGCAAACACTTTTATGCAAAGTGACTGACGGTGCATTACAAGGTAGACATTTTTATCAGTATGTGTGTTCCCTGGGTTTGAACCCATGACCTTTTGCGCTACTAACGCAATCTACTACCACTGAGCTACTGTATATGTAACCGTTTGTTGTTTTAGGCTTAAAGGCGGGGTGCATGATTTTTGAAAAGGGTTGGGCCGAGTACCAAAACCCACTTGTAGCCAATCAGCAGTAAAAGGCGTGACTACTAACCGACACCGTTGCCTGAGTTGCATGTGGGGCCAGATTCTATTGGGGTAGGGGTGTGTTTGTTTGGGTGATTTCAAATGTCAACATTGGCTTTCAGAGATCTTGCACCCCGCCTTTAATCTGGTGTAATGCATTGACACATGGACTTCTATCGTACACATTTTCTATATGTACAGTATGGAATCTTTTACCAATCCTGCCTTTAACCAAAAATGTTTTATTTCACTACATATTTATCAAAGCATGTCATTCATGTATCTTCCTCTTTCACCATTTAAGAACATTGATCTCCACTTCCTTTATCTGAAGACACACACATACTCACAATCATGCAAAACAGGGAGCAATATGTAAAGCATGTGCACACATACACACCCTCTGTGAACGTAGGGACGCTCCACTGAGCGCTGAGAAACTCAAACTGAGATATTCAAAGCAAGCGTGCTTACCTTTACTCCACAGAACCTTTCGTGAATGAGGCTCACTTTGCGTTTGATGGTGGCTTCACTCTCAACAGACCTGATGTTAGAAAAACAGCAACATTAAATTGATAAACTGTATACATTGACAGTAGAAATTTTGACTGGTGCATATTAATAGATAAGTTGTCTGGTTGCCAATGGCCTATTGCTATTGGTAGCTAAAATTCATTCAGTGTGTTTTTTTTTCACTTTGCTAAGCAATAGCCTAAGGTGTTCTGGATGGTTGCTAAAGCTGGAGAATAGTTAGTTTTTTTTTACATGTACCAAACTTTGACATGTATTTGACTTATACGTGTACACAGACGTTCAACACATGCGCATTGCGACAAAATGCAATGCATCTCCTGGCCTACATACTACATTCTCATGTAGGTGCATGCATGACCTATGCGTACAATGTATGTTGGCTTTCAAACATCTGGCGATGTGCGTACAGTATGCACGCAGTCTTCTAATGATGGAAGTTGAAAAATTAAGTGATTGTTCGGTCAAAAATTTTTAATTATCCCATGAATTACTCACTATCAAGCCATCCAAGTTACATATATGTCCATAATTTTTCATACGAACACACATTCAGATATTTTTGAAAATGTCCTAGCTCTTCCAATCTTTATAATGGATGAATATAGGGTCCAGGTCCGTTAAAGAGACACTCCGCTTTTTAAAAAAAAAAATCAGCATATTTTCAAGCTCCCCTAGAGATAAACCATTTACTTTTACTGTTTTGGAATTCATTTAGCCAATCTCCGGGTCAGGCGGTACCACTTTTATAGCATAGCTTAGCATAATCCATTGAATCCGATTAGACCACTAGCATATCACTCAAAAATAACCAAATAGTGTCAATATTTTTCCCATTTAAAACTAGACTCCTCTGTAGTTATATCGTGTACTAAGGCCGACAAAAAAATTTAAAGTTGCGATTTTCTAGGCCGATATGACAAGGAACTATACTCTCATTCCAGCGTAATAATCAAGGACTTTGCTGTCGTAACATGACTGCAGCAGGCGTAGTGATATTACGCAGTGCCCAAAAATAGTCCCTGCCATTTAAAGTAACCAATCGGACTAGAAACATCTCAACTTTTAATTTTCCGTTGGTCTTAGTACACAATGTAACTACAGAAGAGTCAAGTTTTAAATAGGAAAAATATCTAAACTCATTTGGTCATTTTTGAGCTTGATGCTAATGGTCTAATCAGATTCAATGGATTGTGCTAAGCTATGCTAAAAGTGCTCGCGCCAGACCCAGAGAGCAAATGCAAATGTTTAACTCTAGGGGAGCTGGAAAATGGGCATGTTTTCAAAAAAAGTGGAGTGTCCCTTTAAGTGCAAAGAATGTGCATCCATCCGTAGCAAAAGTATTCCACACGGCTCCAAGGGGATAAATACCGGCCTTCTGAGGGTAATCGATGCGATTTTGTAAGAGAAATAACCATATTTAAAACTTTGCAAATGGAAATAACTAGCTTACTGTAATAATTGTTCGTGTGAAAAGGTATGGACATGTAGATCATGGGGTAATTTTATTTTTGGCCGAACTGTCCCTTTAAGGCATGTGGTTGCTTAGGTGCTAAGTCATTGCTAAGTCAAGTTGCTATTGCTAAGGCATTAAAATATTCTGGTCCATCTGTCTTAGATTTGTTTAAATATAGGTCATGGGATTTTAAGGCATGATCGTACCCTTCTTTAAGAATGTTGAAAATTGCTTGTTTGGTCTGAGCATCCTCATCATTTCCAATCTCTGTGCTCGAGGGCTGGCTCTTTATAAGGTCAGGTGTCACCTAAAAAGAGGACATTTTAAAGGTTTAGGATTCGAATGGTAAATTATAGAGTTGCACAGTTTCAGTATTGTCATTTTTGCAAGTGCCATCTCAAAGACTTAATAACAAACTTGATAACTTACTGGTTTCTTGGGTAAAGCAGGTGGTGCCTCCTTAGGAACAAACAACTTTGGGGATTGGCTAAAGGCAAGCGGTTTGGAATTGGGAATGGCGGTCACTTTAGCGACAGAAGTGGAATCTCGTCCTAGACTGCCGTTTAAAGGTTTGGGCGAGTTGAGTTTGGGCACTGTAGCTGGTGTAATGGAAGCATAGGGGTTTATAGTTGGCGACGTTGGTGTGGGGTCATCGTTGGGTTTGTTCAGAAAATCCAAACTGTGAGACCGCATTCGCTCTCTATCAAAGCGAGGAGGAGATCGGGTGTCTGAAGTGGGAATGTCACCGCCACCAAACCGGTTAATGAGTTTATTAATGGGAGCCAATGACTTGGTGTCAATAGGCTGTGCTGGTTCCTCATCCAGTGAAGGTGCCGGAGAGAGTGCCCCATTTATCCCCGCCCCATTTAGACTACCAGCAATCCCGTTTTGCTTGATCTTCCTAAGCCCTGCTTCATTATAATCATCACTGTTTTTTTTCTCCAACCTGGGAGGTGGTGTAGAAAACGTGAGACGTTCTGTTATCCTGGCTTCAACCTCTCCTTGGTTCCCTGCTTGTCCGTCACCAGGTGGCCTTCTAAAAGGGCTCCCACATTCCTCATGTGGAGAAACAGACTGGCCAGATTTTAGATCCTGGGGAGTTCGAGCACCTTCCCTTTGTCCTGGAAACAAGCTGCGGTATGGGGAAGGCCGAGAGACGATTGGGTTTGAGCTCTGGGTCTGTTGAGTCTTCAGCTGTACCCCGTATGAGTCTCCCTTTTCCCCGTCCTGGAGCACCACGTACGGCTGTCCTGAAATTCCTTGCACCCTCACGGCTACTCCATACTTAGAGGGCGAGGAAGTCCCATTGCTAACTCCACTGGCCATTCGACTCTTGTCTGGGAACCCTCCACCGGCATCGTCCAGATCTTTGATGAAGCGTATCTGGACACCATAGTCCAGAGGGGTCTTTCTGTCTGCAGACAGTGAGCTCATTGTTGCGTTCTGTGGTACACATATACAAAATGTAAGAAGTCAGTGCAGCCAGCCATTAAGAGACTAAACTAAAGACGTACAATATTTGAGATGCACTGGCTGGCATGTGAGTAAAAATGAGGAGACAAACATGAGATGCAAGTTCAGTACTATAGACCTTTGTCAGTGTGTTTTTTATTATTTGCAAAAGTTATTTAACACAACATTTTATAAAATGGTTAGTTCCAGTCCTTGATTCTGATTGGTCAATAGCTGTGGTTTATTTACGATAAAACAAAGCTATGACAGATTCACCCAATGATTTTGTGTATCACTGCACAGCAACCTAAACATATGTGAAACATTCTGCTGGTGCTCAAAGTTGGACAGGGACTATTTCATGAAAGTTTGCACTGATAAATATTTTTTGTTTTAATATTTGTATTGTGCAGTAACATTTTTATGAAAGCATTAAGGTAATTGAGGCTAATGCTGTATTCAGAATAAGTCACGGCTAAAGAGGTTGCATTGACTCCTCTGCATGTCGTGCCTAAAAACGCCCATAGCCGTGATTTATTCCACGATAAAGCACAGCATCTCGTACCTTAATGCTTACATACTACATTAAAGGCGGGGAGCATAATCTCTGAAAGCCAATGTTGATATTTGAAATCACCTAAACAAACACGCCCCTACCCCAATAGAATCTGGACCTTCTTTTGATAGACCCGCCCCACACATACACAACCCAGGCAACAATGTTGTTAGTAGACACGCCCCTTACTGCTGATTCGCTACAAGTGTGTTTTGGTACGCGGCCCGACTCCCTTTTCCAAACTGTTTTTTTTTAATAATTCACCCCGCCTTTTAATATAAATACTATATACCAGTCCCTCCAGAAAAACGCGATTGTGATTGCATGATTCAATGCATAATCAGCCAAAGTCTGCATATTTATGCGAGGGCCGCATTTTTCCAAATACGCCGCACTTTCGCAGCATAAATTGCTGATTTTTGTGCGCAAAATATGCAGGGCATGCATGATTTTATAATCCCTGCATTTTCGTAGCAAAAATCACATATATCTTAGCAGAAAGTTGAAAAATGTTGCATTTACTTCACTCAAGCGCAGCCATGTCCCCTGTTGCCATGGGAACGTTATGAAGTAACGTGATTATGTGACGTGAACATCATTGAAAAGCTGCAAAAGCTACAAACCGTTTTTGCAAGTTCCCGCAGTTTTGCAAGTTCCCACAATTTCATTGCATAAAATTGCATAAATATCCTGCATATTCCATTAAATTTTTTAAGAAAACGTGCCGTAAGATCAAGGATTTTTGCCCGTAACAATCACAAAAAAACTCAGTGTTTCTCAGGAAGGACTGATATACACTATAAACAAGTAACAAATATTAAATATATGGTATATATATTATTATACAACATTTTAGTATACATTTCATTGAGGTTGATATTATGCAAAATCCACTTTGACAGGCATTTATAAATATTGAGGTTGATATTATGCAAAATCCACTTTGACAGGCATTTATAAATAATGTGTGTTGGCAGTGTGTAAATTTCATAAAATGAAAAATCCCATCTCTCCTTCTTTTCTTATACCAATTAACCCAAAGCAGTCTCATAGACAAGCTGTTTTGATTCTCTTGTTAATGTGACTTCACATTGATCAACACCCTGCCCACAGTCACTGACTGACTGGTTAATTTTACCCAAAAAGCTTTTTTTTAAAGTGTTTGTTAGTATGCTGTATGCGGCTTAAGATACTATTGTCTCAGACTGTATTAACAGGAATCAGAAAGATTTTTAACCATAAGCAGTAAGCACTCACTGTCTGTTGATAAGGGAGTGAGGGCGGTAGCTCATTTGCATTTAAACGTACACACATGAAAACAGCGCTTTTTTGCTTCCACCCAAACAGGGCCATTTGGGACAAGCTATAGCTTAACAAATGATCTATGTGATATTTTAATCTGAAACAGACACATTCTTGGCACTCCTTAGACTTAAAGGACATCTACTGTAGGGCTGGGCCGATACCACTTTTTCTTGTCTGATACCGATGTCAAAACCACAACCTTAAGTATCTGTCAATACCGATCCCAATCCAAAACCATCTCTATCACTCTTTTAATCCATTAAGCTGCAAATAACACATTTGTTAGCCATACATTTTTTAAGTAAATGTGTGAAATAAACCATAACTTAAGTATGATAAACATAAAAAAGTACCTCCGGACAGGTCTAATCTATTGATTATGCTTAGCTACGGTTTCTACTTCCCTTTATAGCATGTTGCTTATGTCACACTTTTATGGCATGATGCTCAGTAAGTCGCCTTTACGCCAAGTTGCCATGACAGTTAAGGTCCGTGTTGGTATCGGCCATTTTTTTGCCAATATCGGGCTAATACCAATACAGAATATCGGATCGGCCCATCCCTAATTACATCCGGTAAAAATTGACATAATATGTGCCCTTTAAGTTGGCAAAGTTAGTTTTGGTCACCTGTCTGTACTCTACCCTCTTCAGTCTTCTGACTAAATGCTTCAGACAGATTTTATGTTCCATAATGCATTTCATTCTATTGACATTGACAGCCTAATTATTCAGGGGGTGGGTACTTTTACCAAACTGCCTTAGGTTCAGGGCTCCAGACTAACTTTTTTCACTAGGAGCACAGTGGCCCCCAACTGAAAATTTTAGGGGCGCAACCAGAAAATTTAGGGGCACACACTGCAAATCAACATGCTAACCAAATATTCACATTTCTACAAATTTCCACTGTTACTAATAAATACTTTAATGATAGAATTATAAAATGTGCTGTTTCAAATTCAGTGTCACATCACAAAGAAAGGTCAAATTTACTGGTCGCACATGTGCGACTGGATGTAAAATTCAGTGGCACACTCTCAAATTTTGGTGGCAGTCTGGAGCCCTGAGGTTTCATCCCTTCAAATAGCCGAATAGACGCGGAGACAGTTATTAAATGCAAGCAACACTTTATGTCCCATAAAACATTTAATTTGCCTATAAATTCTTTTTAAAGCTTTCATCGTACAACTTTAATTAGCATAACATTGATAATGATAACATGAAGCAGTTTTTGTACATGAGCTATCAGATATCATCACAGGTATCGAAAGTCCCCTGAAAAGAGAGATGTTGTTTGTATGAGACAAACAGGTGTGCCTGCTGTCAGGAGCAGGTTCTAGCACATTCCACCCTACTTCCTGTCTTCCCATTTTCCTGGAACACAGTTCCAGGTCACAAGATTACCTTAAAAATACAATTATGCAGTGAAAGCAACATTCCCTACATGACATCAAAGGCAACACACATGACCCAGCCTGTGAAAACCAAGCTAATGTCATTTTTTTGTGTGATTTAGGCCTACTGTTTTTATGTGAAATTGACTTCCTGTATATAATGCAAGAAACATTCAGTGAAAATATAACATTGATATCTTTGATATTGCCTGACTGAGTAAGGTCATGTCAAAGATCGAAATTAATGTGAAATCAATCACTGAAATCAAACTTTAATGCTCTTCAATTCATAATTAGATTATGGGACTTTAGCCTGGATTTCACAGACAGGGTCACATTTGTCTGAAGGATCAATGATGCTGCGCTTAATCTTGTTGGTTGTCTGACTGATGTTTGAAAAAACTCTTGTGTACAAAACCAATGACGCAGAAAACATCCACAGCTATGCAGACTGGATCATCAAAAGTTTCAATTCTCTCCATTTCTTCTCTCGCTCATACTGTGCATGTGTTTCGCTCAAGGCCTTGAAGTCATTTTATCTGCCATCATTATACGAATACTAACTGTTGTTGTGTGTGTAATAAGTACCATGTTGCTTTGCTATGTAATACACCCTGTTAACATTCACCAGTGTAGCCTTAGGGGCAAAAATACTGTAGATTTTAAGTTAAACCAACATAAGCGTCCATAAAGGATAGACTATTAATGAATAACTGGGACTAATGGCAAGTCTGGTTACATTATAACTGTCAGCGTCTCTTTGAGGCATTAGGTCCGATTAGCTTCTCAAAGTTAGCCATTGTATTTCTGACATAGACTGGATTCCAGACATTCCTGCAAAAATGAACCCCACCGTGAGATTTCTCATTGGTCACAGGAGTGTATCGAGTATAGGAAACCATACGTTGTCTTATTATTAAAGATGGATAAGTTGGATTTAGTTTTCAAAATCTGACATGGTCCAACAAGTGGGCCAAAGTTTACATTCATGGGTCCAAGGATAATATTATGGGGGAATAGTTCACCTTTTCCTTAAAATTGTCTGGCCAATGAAATACATTTACGTTTAGGCCTTTGGCAGATGCATTTATTCAAAGAGAAACTTGCAGTGCATTCAAGCCATACATTTGATCAATTGGGTGCACCTTGGGATCGAACCCATGACCTTTGCACTGCAGGAACTGGGTTCTCTTGAATAACTGCTTTTGTTTACTTGTCCAATTCAATTTATGGCCAACCTATTAAAACGCAAGAAAACTTTGCAATGGGTTTGACCTGGCATCAGATTTTCATTGTGTCCTAATGGGAATGTTACTAAACAGGATCAGCAGCTATCTGTGCCACATTTTTCTTTTTACCAAACATGCACAGGGTTTTTTAGAGGTAAGTTAGCCGTAATATAATATAACTTAAGAGAAAAGTGCTGCTATTATTTCCCTTTTCTGCATGCCATTTCAAACCAATATGCAATATTATTTTGTTTGTTTAACACTGAATGAACTTGGACATCTTAAGATTATAATAACAGACACACTGAATGACTTTCCCTGCTGCACATGTGTGATATGGAAATAATAAGTGAACATGGATTTTAAATGAAATATCTAAAAATAGCCAAATAAGCCAAATAAGGTGGATCGCGCAGTGTCACTTTGCTGTTGTGGTGAATCACACCAAAAACTGTTTAGTTCAGTTACTAAATAAATAGCAATGACAATGATATACCATAAATAATTTTGTAATTTCAATTAAACTTATATTTTATTAATAAAATTACAAGGAAAATAAAAACTACTTAATGGTAAAAGAGGTAAAAAAAATATATTTTTTTAAATATGTTGGTGGGTCCCAGGATAGATTACCCATATTTTGAGTTGGACGCAAAATGAAAGCTTTGGGAACCACTGGGCTTGTGACTTATAACTTACTAATACATTCACTAACTAATGAATGCATATTGTATCAATGGATATATCTAACTGTTTTGGTAGCACTATTGAAGACAAATCTGCTAATATTAACTAATTTTACACCGTTATAATCTTTGTATGGAAAAACATTTGTCATTGCATCTAGTCTTTAGCTCAAGTATTAATGTAAATTATTTATTTCTATGACTTTAAATACTATCCCTCATTTTCTACCACTATTTTTTTATATTTTAGGAAATGTGGTCTTAAGAAATGTGATAGTGACCATGAAAAATATTTGGGCTTTTTTTTATTTAAAATGTTTTGAATGTCATAACATTAGGTAAAAAAAGATCACATCTGTAAGTGTGTGATGCTAAAATAATGCTGGGCTGTTTTAACCCATGGTTGTGTTTGTACATCTTTTAAACCTTTCCACACAGGTATCAGATGATGAATGTATTACCTATTATTTTTTTATTAATTTGTTGTGTACTTTTACATTTTAGGTCAAATGATTTGCTTGGAAAGTTTGCTTTACGCTACAGTATCTTTCTAAGCAAAAGATAAACACCACATGGTCTGATGCATGTTTGTCTAAAAGCAATGACATTCACACGTTGACATTCACAAGTGTGGCATTTCCACACATAAAAAGTTAATGATTAGTTTACAATTAGAAAAAACAAACATGATGTTTTCAGAAAGTTAAGAAAGTATTTAAATTTATACTATCAAGAGAATGTTTGACTTATTGTGCAATTTACAATAAAACTCTGGTATGTTCAAGTTACACAGTGTTGGAAATAACCTGAAAATAACCAGGAGCTAAATATTAAATTACACCGAGACAAGCACTTTAACAGTAGCTCTCTTTGTCATTAAGTTTCACTGTTTACAGATATAACTTAAATAAGCTAAGACAGACAAAAATGCAGAATGAAACTTTTCCAACCATGACATTGCTTGCTTGTTCACATTGCGTCACACCCACCCAGCGAGTCAGTCAGTATCGGTGGAAACAAAACCAGTTGCAAGTCACTTTAAATAAGTGTTGTTTATGAGTTTATGTTGTTTCTAAATAAGTTTAAGTTACATTCACTATAATTAAGTTTAATGCTGTTTGACTGCAATTTTTTTACTTTTTGTCCGATGTGAAACCATAGGCCATGTTGAAAATCGATACGCATGGATTCAATAATTTGGGACATTAAGAAAACAACAACTCGCGTGTATAATACAATCATATAGAAATGCCAATACTGTAGTTTAACGACAAGTGATGATATGGTTTGTCTGGCGCTCAGATCAAAGCAGATCTCGAAACAATGTACATTACAGACGCAAACCTGTGTCAATTTATCTCCTCTCTTAACCGGTCTCTCTGTCCCCCTTAAGACACAAAGCAACAGGTGTTTCTCTGCTTCGCTAAGCAAAACACAAGCGTAAATATAAAGCCATGTGATTATGGATTAACGTATATGAACTCAAAAGCTGGACAGAAACCCGCAGCACAGAACAGAACAGAACAGAAAAAACAAAAAGCACAATACAAATACACCGCTGTGTAAACAATGGCATTCCTTTCGCTTACCTGTTTATTGAAAGCCTCAGCGGTACCGGGTAGATTTATGAGGGTAAAAGCAATAATAAAGCGTTTTTAGGTTTGTTTTGAACTAAAAAACTCACTTGAGAGCGAGGATGGATAGTCCACAATAAACTGTCAGTGCGAAACAACCTGTTGCCTATGTGTCATCGGCCCGCCCCTCCTGAACGCTCATTGGTCGGACAGTTGATTCAAGGCCGTCCGATAGAAACAGATCATTGGCCGAGATCCAACGTCAATCTAATACAAATAATTTAGGACCCGGGCCATAACCAATTTAAAAACTCGATCACGTTGTTTATAGTAAAACGTATGTTTTAAAATCGGAATAATTTAACAAATTCAAATATATCATATATTATTATTATACACATATATGTATAATAAACGTAACAATTAACTATTTAGTTCAAATGCATAGTTTTTTGGCTTGTTATTTACATTTTAACTAGCTTGTCATCTTTTTTTTTAAATGATTCTGAATGAAATTTAAAATAGGAATTTAGAAAAATTATTTAATACGATATGACAAGTCGTTCTGCTTGTTGCTTATGAATAAAGTCAATTGTATTTTCTTCAGAAATAAATCTTATAATTCAAATCTACATTATTCAAATCGTATTCAAATGTATCTACATACTGCTTCACATTGAATCTTAATATTACTATACTTCAAGCTGCTTAAATCAGAAAACTTATGGTGTCCACATTACCCATTCATCACCAAAATGTTTCCTTAATTTTACAACAAAATATTTAACAAATAAGTTTTGAGAAAGATCCCAAGCATAAGCATAAACTGTAAAAGAAAGTATATTACTAGAATATTAGTACAAGTATAATACCATATAAGGTAACACTTTACAATAAGGTGCATTAGTTAACATTAGTTGATGTATTAACTAACATGAACAAACCATGAGCAATACATTTGTTACAGTATTTATTAATCTTTGTTGATGTTAGTTAATAGAAATAAAGCTTTTATTTGTTTGTTCATGTTCGTTCACAGTGGATAAACTAACGTTAACAAGATTTTACCAAAGTATTATTAAACGTTGAAATTAACATTAACCAGGATTAATAAATGCTGTATAGGTGCAGTTCATTATTAGTTCAAGTTAACTAATGTAGTTAACTAATGAGCCTTATAGTAAAGTGTTACCATATAATTAGTATAATACTACGACAAATCTTAAAAAGCACACCAAAAACAAAATAGACCAATTCTGAGCGTTTTTAAAGATTTAGTATGCATTTATGCATTTTCAAGTAATATAAATAATATATACAAATATTGACCTTGTTTTCTTTTATTATAAAGAGCTATTTAAAGCTAGTGAGTGTTTTCAAACCTAGATTTAATATAATGAAAAGGTCACAGAGATGAGCAATTGTAAAAAACAATTCACTTTACTTCTTTCAGTACAGAGCCTTAACTCCGCATACCCCTATATTAATGTAAAATGCTAGAAAATGGAGGGCAACAGAGCAAACGCACTGAACAGCATACACACAGATACATTAAAAAGTAACATAAGAAAAGGCAACTTGGACAGAAATGTAAAAAAAGAAAGAAATTGCAAACATCTTACTCTGTGATTTGACTTCGTTCAGTTATTTGGTCTACTTCATAGCCCAGGGTGAAGCTTAATCAAAAAACTCAAACAGATCTGACAAAGTACTGCATTGGTTCACATGCAATCCATAGACTACATACATACACTGATGTGGTTATGGATTACCACTATTCGCTAGGCCACCAGCCTCCATTGTCCACTTGTGTTTAAAAAATAAACAGCGAGTAGATGTACATGAAGAAAAACAATTGGGAATTTTATTGATAAGAGAATGTCCGTCTCATCGTCTGTTAAACATCTCCATTGTATTTCATGGTGGACGCAGTGAAATGTTCATTATCTTCAAGTCTATATCTTTTCCCCAAGAGCCAGAGATGCCTAAACTGATGGTTTCCTTTGGATGTACTAAAACGGAGATCAGTGAGAGGAGAGGTTTGGGCTTACATCGCTCAATGCTAAAGTGTTCTTCGCCAGACATTTGTCCAATTTTTGAGGTAGCAAGTTGGTATCAGTGCTTTGCAGATCAATAAGTTGGATTTTGAAAAATACATTTGGGCAGATCTTTTGTGTCTGATCTTGGGTACATCAAAAATGCTTGTACATTCCCACTGAATACGAATATCAGATTTCCCATTGCACTGCTAACGTAATTCTCCATTTTTTTGGGTGAAATGAAGACCTATGAGTGCAGTGTTTAAACTAAAAAAAAACTATGGAGTTATGAAAGTGTGTAACGGTATTTTATATACAAAGAACTCTTTACAACTGATTGTATGTGTGTTTCATTCGAAAACAGGGGCCCTAAAAGTGCTTATGAGGTCTGTGAAGAACAATGCAAGATGTAGCATCAGATTAAGAGTCTGAAGTTCTGGTTTCCCTCTCCTGGTTCTCAGTTTATTCAGTTCAATTACACTTTCTCCATTTCTCACTGTGAAACACAAGACATGAAGCACCAAGAAATAAATCAAATATCCCACATTTTCCACCACCAAGTCTTTTAACCGTCATTTGCAGCCACAAGCTGCCCCAATCCCTGACGCACATAAACAGCTTGAATCTCTTTTGTCTTGAGGCAAAAATCACAGGCCCAAACAGCAGCACTTTCCCTGGTTAGCAACCCATATGCTGGCTCAGTCAGGCCCGTGCAGTCTCTATGAAACCAGCGTTGGCATGAAGCTTCACATAAGATGGCCTCCTGGTCATCATGGACTTCTGACATGCAGAGGCCACAAGGGAACACCATGCCCCCACCCAGCTTTGGAGGACCAGAGCCTGGACCGCCAGATGTTGGCGCAGGCCCGCTGGGAAGTGGGGACTGGGTGTTGGGTGTGGAGTTAGAGTTGGATGGAGGGTTGGGGTTACTACCAGGGGTGTTGCCGCCACTGCTGTTGCTAAGGTTGTTCTGGTTGGAGTTAGGTGGCTGGTTTGGACCTCCGGAAGCATTGTTCTGCTGGTTGTAGGGTCCAGACCCTGGGGTGGAGTTTGGTGGTGTTGGTTGCTGTTGGTTGGATGGCGTGTTGGAACCAGGACCACCGGTGGAGTTTGGAGGATGCTGATTAGTTGGCGCTTGCTGAGGCTGTGGGCCGTTAAGCGGGCCTGTTGGGGAAGAGTTGGGATTGGGAGGCTGGGGAGCCGACTGGGGTTGCCCTGGTGTATTGGGGTTGGGTTGTGGTACATCTGGATGAAAACCGCCTCCAGGCTGTGGGGGTCCAGGTGCTGGGGATGGACCAGGGGTAGCATTGTTGGATGGTGGACCAGAAGGATTAAGGTTAGGTGGTTGCTGTTGGGAGGGGACAGATGGACCTCCACCTGGACCACCAACAAAGTTCTTTCCATCATCACCTACAGGGGGACTCGATACAGGGTATGGGCCATCTTGTGGAGGTGGAAACTGTCCTTGTGGAGGCATACCTGGGTGTCCGCCCACCATATTACCCCCACCACCTCCACCACCCATTCCCATCATGTTCATTCCTCCTCCCATACCCCCCATAGGGTTCATGGGGCCATGAGGGGGCCCACGAGGTCCAGGGCCTCCAGGTAAGGGTGGGCTGTTAAAGGGATGACCTCCCTGTCCATGTTGAGGCTGTTGCTGAGGCATCCCAAACCGAGGATGAGGCGGACCTCCTCCACCTCCTGGTCCACCTCCCATTGCTCCAGGTGACAACATTGGGTTGAAGCCCTGCCCAGGGTGCATAGGAGGGCTGAAATTGGGTGGCATGTTAAACTGTGATGGCCCACCAGGTGGAAAACCTCCTCCTCCACCTCCTCCGCCTCCACCACCTCCGAAGCCTGGCATGCCGCCAAAGCCAAGATGGGGGTGAGGCCCAGCGTTTGGTGCCGGGGGACCAAAAGGAGGTCTTCTTCCAGGCTGTCCACCTCCAGGTCCTCCGGGGCCGCCCATGAATCCCATACCTCCTGCCATTCGACCAGGCCCACCGTAACCTCCTCCACCGGCCCCTGGGCTGGGCATAAATGGGGCACCACCTGGACCTCCCCCAACAGTGGGTCGTGATGGAGGACCAAAGTCATCGTCGAAAGGGTTAGAGGCCACCAGGTGATCCACCATCGGAGTGGGAGGGGGTGCGAACTCAGAGAGGTGGGAAAACGCTGCCCCCTAAGAAGAAAACGCATTGTGTTAGAAATAAGCTCATATTCAGCTTGAAGATACGGTATATAAAAAAAAATTGTTGTTGTTAAAAATAACACAAAAATATATATTCTGTTATAAATGTTCTTATTCTCATGTTTTTTCTGATGAACAAAAAAGAAGATATTTTGAGAAATGATGGTAAGCACACAGCTGATTGTAACCATTGACTAGTAGGAAAACAAATATTTTGGAAGTATTATGATAAATGATGATGAAGATATTTTGATAAAAAAAAGGTAAGTGCACAGTTGACGAGAAGTCAAATGTCGAAATCCCTGACTAAAAAAGCTGAATTTCCATGACCTATGTCCGGGATGTTGTGAGCCTGGAAAACATAGTGTACACTGTTAAAGGTGGGGTACATGATTTCTGAAAACCAATGTTGATATTTGAAATCACCTTAACAAACACACCCCTAACCCAAAAGAATCTGGACCTTCTTTTGATAGACCTGCCCCACATATATGCAACCAAAGCAACGATGTCGGTTAGTAGACACGCTCCTTACTGCTGGTTGGCTACAAGTGTGTTTTGGTACTTGGCCCGACTTCCTTTTCCATTTTTTTTTTTCAAAAATCATGTACGCCACATTTAAATGCATGAAATGAATAAACAGTGACAAAAACAGCTGTTTAAATTGTAGTCAGTGGAGGCTTGCATCCGGAAATGGGTCACAAGTTAACAAGATTACATTTTCATAAACTAAAATTTAAAGCAGCAACAGTCAAAAATCATTGATATTCCGTGACTTAGACAAAAAAATAATAATTCCCTGACTTTCCATGTCTGGAAAAGACCTTTTAAAATACCATGATACTTGATACACTGAAACACTAAATTCCATTGTATTTGTTTTTCCTACTATGGAAGTTAATGGTTACAATCAGCTGTGTGCTTACTATCATTTCTCAAAATATCTTATTTTGTGTTGTCAGAAAAAAGAAATTCACACAGGTTTAGAAAAACATGAGGATGAGAAAATGATAAAAGAATTTTGGGTGAACTATCTATCTCCTTAAGCCAGTGTTTCTCAAACTTTTTCAGTGTGCGGCCCCCCTTGTGTACAGTGCATTCCTTCGTGGCCCCCCAAAGAAAATGTATGCCAAAAAACAATTTAACATTTTAATTAAACGGAACATAGTAAATTATACAAAGTAGTGCTGTTGATTAGTAGCTTTATTATTTTAGGATTAATTACACATAATTCATGATAAATTAATGTAAAATGTCATAAAATTGGTGCCCCCTGGCACCATCTCGTGGCCCCAAGTTTGAGAACCACTGCCTTAAGCTACAAATAAAGTTTCAAAGGAATAGTAAAAAAATAAAAAAAACATTATTTCTAGTTAATCAGAATGTTAGTGAATGAAAGTCTCAGGCACGTCTCACTATCATTGTTTGACAAAATGCAATGCAAGTAAATGGTGACTGAGCCTGGGTGTACTGTCCCTTTGAATGACAAGTATCAAGATGTAACTTTGTCAAAGTGTAACTTATTGCTCCAATGTCAACTGTACATGCAAATCCACAATATTTACACTTTTTCAGTGTTACCTGGATTTAGAAATACATGTATATTTGTGAGCGAAGTCTGAGAGATTACATGTTTGGCACACCAGAAGCTGTCAAAAGTTTTTTGACAAATGAAACAATATAAACTTTTACTGAAAAATAAAAATGCACACACCAGGTAACACAGAGAAAGATTAAACATAGCTATTGTAACACAGTTAAGAAAATATTGAGATATTAACCTGAGCGTTAGATTTCCTCTTCTTTTTCTCTGGACTCTTCATCTGGGAACCTATATAAAGAAAGAAATGTAAAATGGGATATAGAAGAAATGGGAGATAGGCAAAAACATGCACATGACAAAACTCATTTCAAGTTACTTGCTTTAAAATTACCTTACGCAATTTTAGTAAATATCAAGAAAAGCACTAAACCACTATAAATTCAAACTTTGTGTCAAATATCAATATCTAGTCTCTATTAACTATTGCTACCAGCATACCCACAAAAGACACCAATCTTATTAAATTATCAGACAGACATTTTTGGTGATTGTATTATATAGATTACATACTGACTACTGTTTTTGTATCTTTTTGCATTGGATGTTTGTATGACTGCTTCTGCAAACCAATTTGCCTACAGGGGGATTAATACACTGTCTATCTATCTGTCTGTCATGAACTACACATTAATTAACTATATAGCAAAAAGCTGGAGACAAAATCTGAAGTTAAAGCAGCAGGCTTTTACATAACCCAATAGAGATCCCAAACCCTACACCCAGGATAGATGCTTGCTTTAGGGCAAATAACAAGTAGGAAAAGAGTTGATGCAGTGTGTAAAAACAAACGAACACGCCAGGTAAAGAGACAGGTGATGCACGGTTGACACAAAGCTACCCCCAAAAAAAACAGTTCCCCACGAAAAACAAGGCCACCGGTACATGTAGGCATATGCGGACAGGGAAAGGGAGATTTGCAGCCAGAGCTGTGTGGATTCCCGCTCGGACACAGAGATGCGCTGATTGACAGTTTCCTACCTTTGCCTCGTTTTCCTTGAGTCTGTCCCGCCTGCTGTCCCGCCATTAAAATGAGTGTCGATGCGGTGCCATACCACCGTTCATTTACAGAAATTAGTTTATTTGACAAATACCTCCTCGGGTCCAACGAGTATCACCCCGCCGCCCCAGAATCAGCACTTTGTTTTACAATAGGCCAATGAGCACAGGCACCTACTTAATAACATGTCTAAATAATGCATAAGGGTCTTAAATCATATTCGTCATATTCTGCACGTTTACACGCACGCACACCCAAATAGCAATGTGATTTGCTTAAGCATCACAGCTGAGTCTGAAAACGTAACGTCAAATTTTTGCAAGCACGTACACCGGGTGATTTAGTATCAGATAACGCAAAATTAACGTTATAGGAACGTATGTGATTCAAATATGCTGAATGTGATTGCACATCTGCCTGTCTGCAATGTGATCACATACAGATGTGTCTCTACCTGGATCGCTGT
Organism: Paramisgurnus dabryanus; assembly: GCF_030506205.2. Lineage (NCBI taxonomy): Eukaryota > Metazoa > Chordata > Actinopteri > Cypriniformes > Cobitidae > Paramisgurnus > Paramisgurnus dabryanus. The sequence goes on along the minus strand of NC_133355.1, from coordinate 7,381,606 downwards.
CCCAGTGACATTTAGATGCAAACCCACAAGGCACCGATCTCCATTTTGGACAGCCCAAATGATCGGAACACGTAACGTAAACGCAAATCGCGCGTTGAGCGCAAATTCATCGGTAATTTAATTCAAACGTGATTTGAATGCGCTACTTAGCTACCGTTAGCCGATTAGCCATCAGCAAGCAAGGTACAAATGCGAAACGTTGCTCACACAGCTCATTCATATACAACTGACTGTTGCATCAAGACATGGATGGCAACCCTCATATGACAAACAATCAATGTCAGATAGACTTACGATTTAATATTTATCCCCAAACGCGAAATTGGCCATGTTAATTACGGCCTACTCGTTGCCGGACAAAGAGGGACAGCCGGAGTCTACTCGCACAGGGCATGTGTGGAAAATAGGGGAGGTATGGCTAATAGTTGTATGTCGTTTAAAAATAAAGGTTACGGTTTTATATATATTATAGATAATCTACTAATATGTTTAAATAATGAGTAAATATAACCAAGGTTAATGTGTAATGTCTTTAACTTTTTTGTAAGAGGCCAAGATGTTTCACGTACACCCCCCTATGAAACGAACTTGTGGACTGTTCGAGATCGAACTACTTCTGCTTCCAAGGCGGGGTATGAAAATATTTTGTTGTGCATTACGATTTTACTTTTACTGTAATAACTGATGCTCTAAATTGGTAAATAATAAATTATTTGTGTTTCTGTCGTTTTTATATATGTGTTTTGGTGGAATTGTGCCATTATATATGTCCAAGTCCACTTTATTGACCCCTCCCCCAACACATCTATAGATGCGTCCAAATGTCTGTAGTTACTTCATCAGATGCATCAGTGGATTTGTAGTTTTAGGTGTTTAGGACGGCTTACTCTTTTAGTTATTATATGTAAGAGAGAAATGTTTGCATATCAGCATGATAATCTGCTTCGGATTCCAGGAGAAAACAGGTAAAATCACATTGAGTCTAAGATAAAGTCTCGAGTCCGCTTCGTCTAACTTACACAGCCACTGAAACGAGATATCGTAAAAAACACACATCTTATGAAATAGACCTGTTTAGTTTTAATCCTCACATCTATATTTGATAAATAAACATACATATATCCTAACAAAATCCACATATGATCGCAGCGTAAACAGGCTGGAGGGAAAAAGTCAAGTAATGTTCAGTATTGTGGCGGCCTCTAGTGGTCATACAAAGAACTGCCATTGAAATGTCACATGGGTGGACGTCAGTTTTAAAATGATTAAACATTCATTTTATCAGTATAAATATGTTTTATGAATGTACTGTAACTATCTTAAGCCAGCCACTTTCACACTACCCCAAAATAACACTTAAGTAAATGCACTTTTTTTTCTGGTATTTATTATATGAACCTGGGAAGTCTATTAAACAAAAAGTAATTTAACATTGTGTATACACATAAACTGATAAAACCGTATACCTAATTGCTCTTTTAAGTCAGCCAAGTGCATGAAAGTAAATTACTGAATTCAAAACAAGGATCAAGTTAAATTCAAAAGATTTACATTCCAGCTGTCATTCATTATCATTATTTATGAACAATTTCATTGAATCATCCTGGTGTGCGTTTCACCAGCAGTCATCGTGAATCATTTCTGTGTTCTCAGGCCCTTTTCAAGACCCATTAGTGTTAATTTTGAGCCCTGGATCGAGTTGCCGTCTGCGCTGCCTTAAATTCAGATGAATTGTTAATCCAGGGATGCTATCGTAGGCAAGGTAAGATCACAGTTAGGTGAAGGGGTGAGAGAGGTGACAAGGTTAATGACTGTTTGTGGATCAAATGTACACAAGTCTGTATGGCCCCTACGTTTAAAGGTAGAATAACAGCAATACGTCATAGCTGAAGGTAATCACGCTGCTAAAAATGGGCAAAGTGTTGTCTTGGTATCGTTTCACTAGTATTAAAGACACTTAACAGAGAGGAAAAAGAAGCGAATTGACACCAGCCCTCCCCCTCTTTTTTTGGTCTGCATGCTACGATCCCTCTCTTTTTACCTTTCTTACTTTATCATTGTGATAGGTAAGTCTGATAAGAAGTCTCTTGTGACGCATGCAGTGATCCAGTTTAAGAGCATGTCCTCCATGTGCCTAATGTATGAGAGAGAGAGAGAGAGAGAGAGGTTTTATTTTGATTCCACCTTTTTGTTTGTTTTTATTGTGTTATTTTTACAATCATGCCAAATTTATACTGTACATTGAAACTGAGAGGAAGAGTCCAACCATGAAAAATAAAGCAAGTATGTGAAAATTAGCCATGCGTGCCTAAAGTACTATTTACTTTATTTTTGCATATTATGACATATTTGACACTAAATATTCAAAGTGACTCTCAAATAAAACGGCAAACAAATGAGAAACATCATAAGCAATAATGCTGGTGGTATTACACAAAGTTTCACGAGTAAGCTAGAAGTCACAAAGTAAGGGCCAAGTTTAAATAAAATCATCTTGAGATTGAAGTCATCGTATAGAAAGTTTTACAGGATTTAACACAATTTAATGAGAATTATGGGAATAAAGTCATGACATTTTAAGAATAAAGTAAAAATAGGGAGAATGTTTATGTTATATGTTTATTATAGTCATAGAATATAAAAATATATGTATATATATATATATACACACTCACCTAAAGGATTATTAGGAACACCTGTTCAATTTCTCATTAATGCAATTATCTAATCAACCAATCACATGGCATTTGCTTCAATGCATTTAGGGGCGTGGTCCTGGTCAAGACAATCTCCTGAACTCCAAACTGAATGAAAGGTGATTCAAGCAATTTTGAGCGTAGCATGGTTGTTGGTGCCAGACGGGCCGGTCTGAGTATTTCACAATCTGCTCAGTTACTGGGATTTTCACGCACAACCATTTCTAGAGTTTACAAAGAATGGTGTGAAAAGGGAAAAAGTTCAGTATGCGGCAGTCCTGTGGGCGAAAATGTCTTGTTGATGCTAGAGGTCAGAGGAGAATGGGCCGACTGAATCAAGCTGATAGTAGAGCAACTTTGACTGAAATACAACCGAGGTATGCAACAAAGCATTTGTGAAGCCACAACACGCACAACCTTGATGCGGATGGGCTACAACAGTTGAAGACTGGAAAAATGTTGCCTGGTCTGATGAGTCTCAATTTCTGTTAAGACATTCAGATGGTAAAGTCAGAATTTGGCGTAAGCAGAATGAGAACATGGATCCATCATGCCTTGTTACCACTGTGCAGGCTGGTGGTGGTGGTGTAATGGTGTGGGGGATGTTTTCTTGGCACACTTTAGGCCCCTTGGGCATCGTTTAAATGCCACGGCCTACCTGAGCATTGTTTCTGACCATGTCCATCCCTTTATGACCACCATGTAACCATCCTCTGATGGCTACTTCCAGCAGGATAATGCACCATGTCACAAAGCTCGAATAATTTCAAATTGGTTTCTTGAACATGACAATGAGTTCACTGTACTAAAATGGCCCCCACAGTCACCAGATCTCAACCCAATAGGGCATCTTTGGGATGTGGTGGAACGGGAGCTTCATGCCCTGGATGTGCATCCCACAAATCTGCATCAACTGCAAGATGCTATCCTATCAATATGGGCCAACATTTCTAAAGAATGCTTTTAGCACCTTGTTGAATCAATGCCACGTAGAATTAAGTCAGTTCTGAAGGCGAAAGGGGGTCAAACACAGTATTAGTGTGGTGTTCCTAATAATCCTTTAAGTGAGTGTATTTATATTCTACAATATGTTTACTAGCATATTCACTACCTGGCAACTTTATTCATTACACTACTTAATATAACACTGTTTATATTAAAGTATGACAAAACTTAAGTACAATATTTAATAAAGTGGTGATATTTCAAGAATAAACTTGAAATTGGTTATTGCATTGCAAGAATAAAGAAGCAATGAAAGATTAAAGTGGTACTATTTTTAAAATAAAGTCATGAGTTTTACATTAACATGTTTAGAGTTATGTGAACCAAGCAGATCCACCAAATTTAAGTTACCCACCTTATTAATAAGACAAGCCATTGTCCCCAAAATCCTCTTTAAACCCAAATGCAAAAAGCTGAAAAACTATGAATAATGTAACAATATTTTGTTATTCGTAAAGAGAATTGTTTTTGTTTTTTTTATTTCTTATATTTCTTATAGTTGATTCATGCAAAATATGCAGTGCTTCGGTGAAAGCCATATTATGCAGTATACAGTATGCATCATTTCCTAACATTTCCACTACTTTTACCTTTAACCGTTAGCAAAAAAGCAGGTGTTTCTTGTTTTGTTATCATGCTCTATCTACACACTTCGAAAGTAAATGGATGCACCTCACAAAGTGACGTTCATCACAAAAAGTATGAGGAAGATGTCCTGTTGTTGGACACGTTCCCAAGCATTCCCTTGACATAAACACATCCACTTCCAGACATGATAGTAAGTCTAATCTCAGGCATCTCACCTGTGCCACACTTAACCTGCTCAGACACGCTCATGTTTGTCTGCGTTGTGTAGAATACAACATTTACCCCAAATGTTTTACGCGGCTCACAGAAATTTTTGAAACCCCCCTTCCCCCGGTCTGTAAACACATGGGCGGATCTTGTGTGGGACTCCACTTCGGTGTGCTCAGGTGGAATGTGTTTTTCTGCTTGTGTGATATTTAATACGGGAGCTATTGTTGATATTATTGTGTTATCCTGTAAAGAGATGACCACAGGATGTCTGATGATTTGGAAATAGACGGTGGTGTGAGCATTCAGAGCATTCAGTTGCTCGTGAGCTGAGCTGTCTGTCACGGATGCTCCAGACAGCCCAGATAACGGTGACAGGGAGCACTACGGTTACCAAACGGGCCCGGTTAGGCGACACCACCACATCAAAGCTGCCACAACAGGCTGTCAGAGTCCTTGATTCTGTTTGTTTTGTGATAATAGACAATACGTTGACAAATTTACAATGGATCGTGGGTGTTTCAACTTAATGACGTTTAATAATTGTGTGAACAATTTTTACATGGATTATGCCATGAAGAATTAAACCCAGTTGGGTGGGTTTTGCTGTGAAAACCCTGCTCTAGGCTATGCACGGACCTTTATAATTTGTTAAAAAACATTTTAAACAGTCACGTATAAGTTTAAGTTTCCAAATACATTTTAGAGCCACGTTAATAGGCACAAGCCTTCACAACTCAAAATTTATTATTAGGCTTGACAAAACATATGGAAGTCTTTTGTGGTTGCGCTGGCATTCATTCCTGGTCACAAAGGAAAAATGCCTTGAATGATTTGCTGAGTTGAACCAGCTAACCACAGGGTCCTGTGTGGCTTTGATGTGAAGCAAATGAGTCATTCCAGACCAATATGGTTCACATTCATACAAAGATTCGCAAAGGCCTTCGTAGATATTTCCAGTCACTGTGCAATGGTCAGCACTGTTGTTTACCAGAAATCAAATAGTTTTTTGTGAATTTTGAAATTTCTGTGGGGCCTCTGTATGGACAGTGTGCAATGTCACACACACTTGGACAATTGACTACAGTTTGTGTAAGATCTGATGATCCATGTCATTACAGTGGGATCCGAGAACATTTTAGAAAGCAGTTGTATGCTTCAATGAAGAAAAATTCTGCATAGTTAACAATAAATACATATATGTATGTAAGTAATAATTGACGACGGGCTGTTGAATTATAAGAAAAGGTGCATTATTTTCAAATAATTCAAAGGACTGAAGTAAATTATACCACAAACATCGCTCTGGTGCCTATTTTTAAGACATATGACAGGTCAGGTGTGCGTTTATCGAAAATAATCAAAAACCCATGGACAAGTAAAGTATAAATTATTCAAAATCCCCCTGGTATAAATATATATTTCATATCATACATTGTTTTATACTTTTTTCTTAAAGGGGATATTTCACAAGACTTTTTAAGATGTCAAATATATCTTTGGTGTCCCCAGAGTACATATGTAAAGTTTAAGCTCGAAATACCCCACAGATAATTTATTATCACATGTTAAATTTGCCACTTTGTAGGTGTGAGCAAAAATTTGCCATTTTTGGGTGTGTCCTTTAAAATGCAAATGAGCTGATGAAATGCAAACAATGATCACCATAATGGTGGTTTGTTGAAAATGAAACTCAATTGTGTTGTCACTTCTCGCCCTTTCTCTCTGGATAGTGCAGATTAAGGGGCGGTATTATTATAATCAGATCCCCTTCTGACATCACAAGAGGGGGGCAAATTTCAATGACCTATTTTTTCACATGCTTGAAAAGAATGCTTTACCAAAACTTACCAAAAAGTTAGTCGGTTGATCTTTTTCACATTTTCTAGGTTGATAGAAGCACTGGGGACCCAATTGGGTGATTCTCACGAAATCTAGACTTAGAAGGTGTCCAGCATCAGATTTTTTAAAAAGGCCTTTAAGCCAATTCTTTTGCACATATAAGATTAAGGTCTGAAGTTACTATAAACATTATTTTTAGAGGATTTAAAAAATATTTCCTATAGAATTATTACATTTTTTAGATTATCATTATAAAAAATGATCATTAACGCAACATGATATTACATTAAATATATTAATTTAAAAACTCATGTTTTGGTAATGAGAACTAAAAAGTTGTCTAGGTACTATGACAAACAAAATTTAAACTTTTATCTGGAGAGAAAAAATAAGAACTGCTTACCTGGTAGCCATCTTGAGTGTCACAGTCATTTATGTCCCTTCCAACAATTTTTTTGAAATGTAAGTTCCTTGAGGGCTTTAACAATGATTGAAAATTGTTGCGGAGGATGAGAAAATTGGTCTTGGACACATTTATATTCCATATTATTGTCTCTACATTTACAAATGATCATCAAATACCACGTTTCTTTACTGTAAATGTTTATAGTATAACATGCACTGAAGCTTTTATTTTTTAGATTTTTTTATTATAAATATTCTCATGTCAAAGAACCCAAATCCAGTCATGGACACGTTGCGGTAATTAAAAATTTGCCCTTAAATGTGGAAAAACTACACAATTGGTTTGTATGATGTCATTTGAAATCATGTGCGAAATAGTCGAAGACATGTTTGTAACTGTATGCTTCTTATTTTGATACTCATACTTTGCATTTACTTTTTTATCAAAATGTTTCATGACACCTCATAAGTCTAATTTCGCGAGAATCACCCAATTATAGCACTTAAAAATGGAGAAAGTCAGATTTTCATGATACGTCCCCTTTAAGTAACACAACTCTCTGTATTTTATGTTTAAACTCTCCTAGGTTTTACTTCGTAGTGTGGTGTAAAATTATTTAAACATATGTCAGATTTGATGAGTCAAAACCAAAGCAAAGACTGTTGCATAAAGACACTACAACCACTTTAAAGAGAGAAACATTTGTTTCATTTCCACCGATTAAACCTTTGAATCTTTCTACCCATTGCAACCACAACATACTTCAGTTTATAATCCAGCTGCAGATTTTCCTGATGATGTCATTGCCAGTCATTGATACGGTATATAAATAAATAGCATGAGGTCATTTAATGCAACAAGGTGCAACATGTTCCCATCGAAGAACCAGTTTTGGCGATGAAGAACACTTTTATAGCACCCTTAATTTTTAAGAATGCAGTTTTTTTGCTGAAGTGAAATAAGACCACATGTGATCCAGTGCTATGTAACACGAGCCAGTATTTGCGTATATTACTGAAATGAAAGAAACCATCAATAATTGATTATACATCTCGATCTAGACTCAAGTAATTAGATGCAAGTAGGATATATGAAGGCACAATATAAATTGACTTTGAAGTTAATAATTAATGTTTCCTAGTATGGCTGTATAATTAAAGATTGTTTGTTGTATCACACATAGCACACATGTTGGAATAAAAGTCTCGCCCTATATGTCGAATACATTAAATTACCTGGCTGTTAGTAATTAATATCATGGCTATCAGATGTTATTTCTCATTCAAAATATACTATATAGGAACATAATAATGTCCAACAGTTTTGGAGATTTCTGTCTTTTCCATTCAAGTGTATGCTTGGAATAAAACCCATGGGTGTTGATATATAGCTACAGTACTGTATATAGTGGAGCGACTTGCCTAACGTAGTTTTGTTTATACCTAAGCAAGGCTATCACTTTCAGTCCTGTTCTAACATAATCGTCTGTGATTATATTATTGTCCTTTGCCGAAAGTAAACAGAGAAAGCAATAGATCGGGTCAGACAGGTTCATCCGGAAGTAAGTCCAGGATGTGCTCACACAGGCATCTTTGTAATATTTACCCAAATCTACTGGGAATCCCCATGCCATGGTTTATAATAAATAGACCAGCATTAGTCCTCTGGTAATGACCAGGCAAAAGTTGTAAAATGTTTTTACTCCCTCACCAAAGGCGTAAACAAAATTTATCAGCATATCTGCCCAAAAAGTGTCCAAAGACACCGGTTTCTGCAAAGACAACACAACATTGTTCCCAGACACAAGAAGTAAATGTGCAATATATTTATTGTGAAATAAACCTGTACAGACAGGATAAATTTACTTCAGCAATAATACAGTTAAATAATAAATCATCTTTAAATGACATACTGTAATAGTTATTCAAATAAATCATTTAGGCAAAGCAAAGTGATAGCAATAAAATGGCATAATGAAAACATTTCCAATGGTTGTGAAATGACATAAATATCAGACAAATTTTTTTTATTGGGGGAGGTCAATTGCATGTTTATTATAATTAGGAAGATATTGATTATTAAATAAAAATAGGCAAAAAAAAGATGCAAAGAAAGAGACAAACCAAGTTCAACACTGAATCATTTCAGATGTAACTGTCTATAAACACTGTTAAGAATTTACGCTACCCTCGAAATGGATGTAATATTGCATAATCTCATAAATAAATTATGTAAAATACCATAACATCTGTTTATGAGGTGATTGTTCAGTACTGTCCATAGCAAACTTTTCCTTCACATGTCCGATTCTTAGGCTTTGACGTACCAACACAATCTCATGGGAATTCGTATGTGTTTTACAAAGTGGCTTATTTGTATGAATTTGTACAACCAAATTTGCATGTTTGTGATTTGCTGTGACATTGAGATTAAGGGCGGAGTTAGAAGTGTTTTTTTAAATATGTATGATTTCCCATGAGATCCCAAAAATAGAGCCATTTATTGCACATATCATAAACTTGTATAGCTCTATACGTACCCATCATATAAATGGAACCCATCCATTCATATACCCAAAAATAACATCTTCCATTAAAAAATAGCTTAGCGTTAGACAAACCAGCTCCTGGCACTAGACCTGTGTGTTTTCCGACAGACCCCAAGAAGCCTTTCGGGGTTTGACAGTTTTTTATTGGAAGTTACGAACAGCATGTGTTGAATTATAAAAGCAAATCTCCTTCAGGAACTAGGTTTGTCAGTCCCGATAAAAGAAATGAAGGAAACTAGAATCTCACTCATGCAACGCACTAATACTTGTCTTGTTTTGTAGGCTCTCATTACTCTTTCTTTTCCTCTGTAGCTCCGTCGCTCTTGCTATCTGGCTTTTTGGGCGCCGGGCTGTCAAGGAAGAAGTCGTTGCAGGCCACGGTCAGTGCGCCCATGAGGATGATGAATTCGGTGAAGTCCACCTCGCCATCATTATTGGCATCCAGGTCATTCATTACTCGCTCCACCGCGTCTTTATCTTGAGCGTTCTGTGAATGACGACAATGAAATGAAATCATTTGTTCACCTCTGTGTCAGACCATTAAATGTTTTTTTGTACAGTGCAGAAAATCAAAGTCATATAGACATGACCAGAACTTGTGTGAAAGACAAAGTCACAGGCGTTTGGAAATACACCAGTAAGTAAAATCTTAAACACTTGCAGTGGTAAATTTATTGCACTATAAAATTTGTGTAAAATGATTGATAAGTTTATGTAAATGAAAGGGTGTGAATGTTTGCATTTTAGAGGTAAGAGCCAGAAATTAAATCTAAATGCACATCAGTTTGCAAAGGACGTAATTGTAGGGTCGCTGTGAATCTGTTAATTGTTCGTTATCAAACAGGTGTTTGTGTAATGCAAATGTTAACTTGTGTTACAGGTTCTTTCACATTGGTTTTGGCTGAGATGTAGGTACGGCAGATAGCAGGCAGGTGTTTGCAAAGGTGTTGAAACATTCAAAAATTCACACGTATAGGCATATGTCTCCAAACAAATTGTGGGACTTCTGGACTTTTAAAGGTATGTTTAAAAAAAACTGAATTTCGGAGTTTCCTTATGTACGGAAAAAATGTTGGGTTGTTTCTTAAAAACTTATTTTTCATTTCAACTCATTGTTGGGTAGAATATAAACAAATACAGCCACTGGGTTTAAATTAATGGTCAAACAATTATCCCTATAGGTGTCAATGGGGCAGTACCCTTTCAAAAACTATACTTTTGTACCTAAAGAATTCATATTAGTACCTCAAAGCTACCTTATTGGTACCAAATATATCCATATCTGTACCCAAATGGTACACTCTCAGGAAAAGGTACATGAAGGTACAGAAGTTGTCACTGGGGCGGTAAACATGTGTACCTAAAATGTGCATATTGGTACCTCTAAGTTAAACGCTCTACTGTACACATACTAGTACCTTAAAAGGTTTATATTTGTACTTAAATGGTACATATTAGGACCTTTTTAAAATGTACCGTCCCACTGAAAATGGTACAACTTTTGTACCTTTATTTTCTAAGGGTGTACCTATAAGAATTGTTTTAAAGGGTACTGTCCCAATGACTGAATTGCCTGGGTCCATTATTTTTTAACCTTTTCTTGAAAGTGCATGCTTGGTTTTTTAATCCAAAATGCTGGATTTTTATCCCAAGGTTGGATGAAATATGGACATTTTTCTAGGTTCATTTAACCCAGTTGTTAGGTTTGTCTATAATTTACATGTTATATTATTGTCTATATTAAAAAAAAATATTTCATTAAAACATTATATTAATGGAAACCTTGGAGTGCAAATACTTAATGTAATTTTAAATAAAATTTTTTATTTTAAAATAATATTCCTTTTTTGTTAAATAACTTTACAAACCGGTTGTATTTGTTAAAGAGCACCTATTTCATTGCTAAAAAACAACTCTATTTTGTGTATTTGGTATAATACAATGTGTTTGCTTGGTTTATGGTTAAAAAACACATTTTTTTCACATACCTACATTTTTGTAGCTCCAGATTTCACTCTCTTACTGAAACACACGGACACAGCAGCATGTCCCTGATTGGCCAGCTAATCTGTACGTTGTTATTGGCCTGAATACCTCTGACGTCAGCCGGAAATGTGACGCTTTTACCATGTTTAAAATATTCAGTCACAATGCGAAGTTAACTTACAGGCTGTGAGTCCGAAGCGTGAGGAATTATGATAAAGTCGGTCTTGTCTACATCACAAATCGTAAACAAATCCGTGTGTTTGTTGTAGTCCAAGAAAAGAGATTTACATTGGAGACGATAACTGATATCTTCGATTGCTTTGGGGTTTGTACCCTTTACATATCTTTTACATGTACTAATGCACATTTACACACCAAAGGAAATGTAAAATCATGAATCGGACCATAGGTGCTCTTTAACATTGGTAAATGCATTAACATCATCTGTTATTTTTAGCTAATTTCAGCTTTACTGATATTTTTTGCATTGGCATAGCATTAATGAAGATTCATTAATATTTGGATGTTTATATCTGGATAAGAGTAAAATATCATGTGCTAATGCAGGATGTGATTAACTAACCCACTGTGCCATTCTAAATATCCTTCAGAATGGTAACATATGTAGACATCCATTAAATGTGTCTTATGCCTTTCTCTTACCCCTAAATAATTTCCCAGTTCCTCTGTCAGCAGTTCCCTTAGTTCTCCCCGACTCAGCGTGTATTTGTCTCCTTCCTTTCCAGAATACTTATGAAAGGTCTTGATCAGCATCTGCATTGCGCTTTCCAAGTTGGAGCTGGGCTCTTTGGACATGCTGTATGTGGTTTTAAAAAAGGTCAAAGGTTAGATGCAACGAGATGGCGCGCCCCTCGCTAGACCCAGCTGCATGTACGGTCACATGACTAGCGTGGGCGGAGCTTAAGCTCAATCAATTCTGGCACAAACATAGGATTGGGTAAATAAGAATCGAGAGAATGGTGTGCAAATGTGTCAAATATTCTCTCAGTCATTAACTTAAATTAGGTTTATTTTAGGGGTGGGGGGGTTTCATTCCAAAAGCAACATTCTTACATATCACACTTTGACCGTGGCATCTTGGATCTTCTCTCTCCAGGTTCAGCAAACTACTGTGCATGTATAAAAACAGACAGAGTCATTGATGATTGCAATGAAAGAAGAGGAAGACTTTGGAGATGAAGGCTTTACTACATGCTTGGGCACAACTGTGTAAGTGTCGCTTTTCTTGCTTTAGTTTTACTAGACAGCACTTATATATAGATTACTTTATATTTGGCACTTTGGAGAGAAACACATACATTTAGATGACATCCTGGGATTGTCAACAATCCAGCCAGTGTTAGAATTGATACGATGGCCTTCTACATTAGAAGCATCATCCAGCTTTTAAGATTAATTCCCTGCTCACAGCTAAACCATCTACCTGTTGATCATGTATCAGCAGCCTCATCTCACAGGATACCACAAGTGAAACATTAAACTGTCAAAATGAAGATAAAACTACAGGCAAGTTCCCCAGAGAAAAGTCCTGCGAGTAATCCGAGACTCATGCATGATGAAACGCATACATATATGCAAAACCTGAAATTATGCCAATTTTAAGTGTAGAGGTCAAACTTAAGTGAAAGAAATGTTACTTCAGCTTGGATTTCTGCAGCACTTGTTTACTGAATCAGAGTAATATGAATGAATGTTGGGGCCAGGGTCCTGTTTCCTTCAAGTAGTTATTTGTAGTACTACACCAACTAATTTAACTAATTAGTGAACATAAGAGTAGCTCAAATGGTGAAACTGAGATCGAATACCTGTATGACTGGCCCTCAAGTTACTAAAACCACTGAACAACATTACATAATGGACTCGAACTACAAAACACAGGTTTAAGGTATAGCAATGAAAAGCTTTCATCGGATGAGTGTTAGAAAAATAGCAGTTTTAGAAAACACAGGCACTTGAAAATAATCTATGAACAAACACACAATGAAATGTGTAAAATGATGGCACAATTTCTTGAAGAAGACAGAAGAAATCAATTCACATTGACAATATCAGAAACTCACAACAAACAAACAAACAAGACGAGATAAGGAACACGTAATACCTAGTGACAGTGAGAAAACTGACCGCTCTTTGACGTACAAAGGAGTGATAAATAAGCACTACGGGTGCTTTTTATTGTAAGACTTCCCGCCGGCTTTTTGAATGACTAGACGTAGGTTGCCAGATGCGGTGACGTCAATGCCTTCGAGAAACCTATCAAATCCCATGTAAATGCAGTTTTCTGCATAGCCGGTTTATTGATTTTACAAGTAAACGGATAAAAACCGTTGCTATAATAGGTAGATTTTTAACAGTTATCCGCTTATTCGGTGCATGTAAACGCACTCATTAAGAAGGACACTGTCAACCCCAAAATTCAGATAAGTGGATATCCTATTAAATTTTTTCTTTTTGAATTTGAATAACAGGTTTCCTATTGATATAAATGACCTCATTGGGCCTACATCACCCATTGGGTTATAAAGCTAAACTGTTAACATGAGCTTTATATGAGTCGAGAGCAGACTTTTATGCTCTTTTTTACGCTTACTTCCGTTTGTGACATTTGTCTTTTACACGTGGACACATGCATGTACACATGAACAAAACTGCAAGAAAGCCAGTTAAGATGTTTACCCACAAAATTGTGGTAGTGAGAAAAAAACGACCTATGCCGATTTGTGTTGCTTAAGCCGTTTATAGGCTTTCCTATAGACGGTTTCATCGGATGCACATGCGGTGACGCGATTATGCGTCTGGTCGGAACTTTACTTCCGGTTTCAGGTTTTTAAAGGTCTGACTAGTTGCTAAACTGAACTCTTGAACAAATACCTCGTCGAAAATAAATGACAAATGTTTTGGTTTCCTAGGTAATCTAAGTGTTGTTTATTTTGTTTGTCATATAAATAAACTACTTTAAAAGGACTTTGTTGTTATTTTTTCTTAGAGGAGTTTACCGGAAGTTACGTGTTTTCCACGAAAGTCGCTTGTTTATGTTGTTACTGCTGAAACCGTCTATAGAAAACAGTTTTATGCGTTTACATGACCACACACGTTATCAGTATATTAACATTAATTGGCATACGACTGTGCATGTGAACGCACTCAATTTCTATGGTTGTCATAGACCTGGTCCAACAACTGCGTACCTGTATAGGTCAGTAGTAGAGCATTGTGTTAGCAGCGCAAGGCCATGGGTTCGAACCTAGGGTACACACATACTAATAAAAATGTAGGCTATACCTTGTAAGTCACTTTGGATTAAAAAGTGTCTGTCAAATTGTAATGTCAATTAATACACCTGATCTTCATCAGCACTGCACATTAAAATATAAACATTTGAAAGCTAAAAACAAATATTTACTAGGAATTTGATTAATTTTTAAATATTAAAAATCCTTTCATTCTTTAAGCACCATCAAGTTTTTTTTATAGTTAAGTTTACCTATCAAGGCTACCAAAAGGCTTCCATAATAGGCCTACAAACGGTTATTTGAAGACGACTAAAGAAACAATCAGTCGATAGTCCAATCCAAAAGCGCATTCATACGCTTCATACTCAAAAGGGAAAGGAAGGGCTCCCATCCGAGCCGTCTGTCTTACCTGAATGCCTACGGAGAGCTTCCTTTGTTAGTGATGAAGTGCCGGAGATAGTGATAGACAGCCAGAGAGCCGAGAAACATATGAGGAGAGGGAGAAAACCTCCGGGGTTTAAATATCACTCACTCCCCCCTCCTTCCTTAAGAGCATCTCCCATCTTCAGTTTCTGCCGTCCAACCCTTCACCCCTCCTTTACTCATCTGCCAGTATAAGGAGGGCCATTTGACCCTGTCATGCCAGTTAACTCAAGACAACAAGACTCTATGGGCCAGAGGAGTTTGCATTACAGTCCTTTATTGTTGAGCAGTTAGAGATGGTCAATCACACAGCATAGGAAATAAAGGCAGCGGATGTGGTCAGTACATTGAGCGGATACTTCAGATATGTACAGTTAATGAAATGCATTAGTTGAACAAACTAGAGATGTTACCCTGCCTGGGCTGTAAACTGTACTGCTGTTAGATTGATAAAACGTTTCTTATGCTTTATTTTTTATTTGTGCACACGTTACCAACTTAGAGGTTTAAGCTAACATACACATGCGTATATGAAATAACATACATATGGGTATATGATATATATGTTTACAAGAAATACATCTTTATTATACTTCTATGCATTTTCATAAAACACCACAGGACTATTTAAAATAAACTAGTAAGGCCAAAAAGATAAAATAGTGAGATTATAGTGGTGGGAAATTAGATTATGATAAAAAATTTAAACCAAAAACTATGGTTTTACTATGGTAACCACAAATTAACCATGGTTTTGCTACAGTAACCACTGATGTTATATGATGGTTATACAAATAGCGATCAAAAACAAAATAAAAACCTTGGGTACTACACTTTAACTATATTAAAACCATGGTTAATTTTCATAAAGGCATTTTTATAAAACATTTTAACTCTAGAAATTGAATTAAAAGGCCATATTATGTGCATACTAGTGCATGAAGAAATACTGTAGTATACTTTAGTATTTACTACAGTAAACCATTCATTTATAGTATGCTATACTACAGTATTATAAGGCATTAACCTTTAACATGAAGCCTACTATGGTAAGGTTTAAAACACTATAGTATCTTTCACTTTAGTTTATTATAGTAAATACTAAAGTATACTACAGTATTTATTTCATGTGGGATGTGAGCAATGGCGTTTTCCACATCACAACATATGGTTAAGACATGTGGTATACATCACACCTGCATGTTCAGAGATGTTAGCAGGATGATTGTAAAAGGCTATCTTATTTCTGATGGCGTTATGATGCTAATATAGCTGGAGCAAGCAATACCCGGCATGATGTTTGTGTAGGCAGACACGCCAAAGCAAACAAGGCCGTAACGGCGGCGGTTTTACATGGCCGGGATATACATGATAGCATGAGCTAAATGAGACCTCATTAGCATGCTGTGAATGAGTGCATTTTAGGCAGCGTAGGATTTCACACTGATGTAGGCTATACATATCTCTATAATGCATAATGGATTATCTATAATGTATTATGTAAACTGTTAGACCGTACAGAGATAGACCTAATGGCTACACGGTGAAAGTACAGATGGCTTTGTTTGTGAATTTGTGTTAAGTCCGGTATTTGGATTCATTCACGTTATGGCTTTCATGACACGATGATAGGAAAAAGTCACGTCTCCGCCACATATCAAAATTCATTGAATCATTGATAATCGGCGAAGAATTCAAGGAACGCTAAGATAGGGTTGCCCATTAGATCTGCATTACACAGTCGCCAAGTCTTCAGATGATACACAAATGTAATATCATTGATATGCCTAATATAAAATTGTAGCTACATACAAATGATACAAAAATATATTAGTGGTCTTTTAGATCCTCTTACACCCCCCTTAATAAGTCAGTCTCTAAGCTCTAAATTTGCAAAGATTATATTTTTGCAAAGCGATCATGTGTGTTAGATGTGAAAGCACAAAATATAACTTTATTTTAAAATGTTTTGTTGTGCCTCTTATCTTATTTAAGGGCCCTCAGGGGACTCCCTGTTACTGATATGATATTTTGTGTTTACTTGGGGCTGCCACGAGGGTCCCCCGGTGTAGATTCCATATCAAATGTTTTTAATTATTGAGTGCCAACTAAGCATCTGATATTGCAGCTTTTAAACAAATTGATGTGGCATAAAATTAAACGGTAAGAAAAACAACATATCAAAACTATTTGAAGTCTATTTGGATAAAAACAGCTGCTAGATGCATAAATGTCATGTAAGCATGTGTGAAAGACTACAATAAGGCAGAGACAGATAATGGAGGGTGTATGATAGTGTTAGATACCAAAGCCAGAATGTTAAAGCATGCCATAAAACTACATTATTTAAAACAAAATTGCTTTATTCTCATGCAAATAGCTCAAATTTGGCAGAAATGTGAACAACAAAGCATTCGGACTTAAGTCAGTGTTCCCATCCTTTGGGTAAGTTAACCATGGTTTTACTGTGCTATTTGCGGTATAACCAATAACCGCAAATTTACCATTGTTTCTCTACAGTACCCATTGCTCGGCCATGGTATTCGTAGTAAAACAATGGTTAAATTTCACAAGGGATTTGCACCACAACGCAAGCCCTGCACATAATTTGGTGATATTTGGAAAAATGCCACTTTATCAAACATAAAAAAATAAAAACAGGCTCATAGGGATTTTTAAATTACTGCAACACTAGGAAAAACAAATGTACGTCTAGCACCGGAGTCAACTGAGTAACCCTGTCATTAGAAAGTGGCACAAGCGAGCAGTAAACAACAATAGCAGAGGAACACAACACACAACTCTGCCGTACAAATTCTTCCTTGTCTTCATTCACGGTGGCTTTATAAAGATATTGAAGAGGGAAGACAGTGGTTGCAGTACCCTTACAACAACTCTGGCTCATATATTGACATAAGTTATTGCAGCCCTCTGACCATAGCTCACATTGGGCTAATTTCTATAACACACAATCGATAAAAAAAAATTTGAATCACAGGTATGAAGTGTTATTGAAATCAGAGATTAGTAATATCGACTTTGCAGTAACAATTTGTAGCGTATTGGCCGGGTTTCTTGTGTGTGTAAAAGATCACAATAAGGAAAATGACAAAAGTAAAACAAACACAAAAACTGAAGATTTGCAAATCTCATCTTCCTCGATCTCCTACGAGGCTTCATCGGTTTTTTTCTGCTCTTCAGCTTGCTTCTCTGCCGGCTGGACCTCGTCCTGCTCTGCCTTCTCCTCTTCCGGCTTCTCCTCCTCGGCCGCCGCCTCTTCGGCCACCGGCTCTTCCTTCGCTGCCTGTGGTTCTGCCTGTGGTTCTACCTTCGGTTCTTCCTTCGGTTCTGCCTGCTGTGGCTCTGCGTTCGCTGCGGCCGTTTCCTGGGCTGAACTTTCAGCTTGCGATTCGTTTTCCCTGCAACGCTGAGTGCTGACAGACTCCGCCAAGTAGCCGATCAGAGTCATGTACTCTTGGAAGCTGACCTTGCCATCCTGGTTGTTGTCAAGATCTTTACGCATGTTTTTCACGGCTTCATTATCATCTGTGCCCTAAACACAAAGTTGTTCGGATGGTTAGTATTGCAGCACACTTGAGTAAGTTTAAATTTAACTCATTCCCCTTTTTTTTTTTTAAGTTGCCCGCCAAAAATACAAAAATCTTCAAAAATACAAAATGTTAAAAAAATTGCGTTGCATTTTTATGAAGGAATTTTATTAGAGATCCGATTCAGAACGCTTATCAAGACATACACAGAGTGTAAAATTAATAAATAATTTTTTGCTTCAGTTTTTTATAAATTGGGTAAGAGCGCCATCTAGTGGATAATTGCGTTAATACAGATTACCATAAAATCTCATCAGGAACACGTTATCTTCATGCAAATGTTTTCACTTAATTGACAAGATAACTCGTCAATAGTGGGGAATGAGTTAAATTACATGGATTAATCATGGTGATGCAGTGTTATAAAATGTTAATAATTAGATTTTTAGCTTTTTTACAATTTTTATACGAAAACTTACAGTAAGGAACTAAATCATTTAAAGCGTAACTAAACCCCTGGTCAAAGCCTGACTCCACCCACTGGCAATATTTGAAAAATGCAAGAAAAGTGGGAAGATCCCAACGGAGATAGAGGGGACGAACTAGCTCGTACCAAGTGTGTGGTGAGATCGTAACAAGGGCGTGGTGATCTTGAACCTGCTTACGTCACGAGTCATTTTTTGGACTCAACATCCAATAGGAAAATTCAACTGCAGTAGCCACCGTTCAACCTGAAGAGGGCAGCACTCACTCGTTTTTACACCATATATTGTAGTTTTGAAACACTTTATATCCAAATGTTAAAAAACTTACTAAAATCAATGAACAGCACTAATAAACCATCATTCTTACAGATCAGTAACTAAAAAAAGTTGGATTAGGGTTTAGTTACTCTTTAATAGATAAAAGACTGACTGTAAAAATATTTTGTCAGTTAATAAAAATGTGCTTAATGTAGAAACAACCAAGTATTATCCAACGCATTCTCAATGCAATTCGTACGTATTTTACAAGTGGCTAATTCGTATTAATTCGTACAACCAAAATCTTATGTTTTTGTTCGTTTTTCTTTCACCCGTGTGACATTGGGGTCAGTGGTGGGGTTAAATTATTATTATTATTTTTTACAATAATCGTATCGTGTTTTTTGTACAATTTACTTCGTACAAATTCATACTAATTACTGTGTGTGCACACCGCCAGCGACTTTTTCGGTGTGTGTCGCTAGTATCTTTCAATGCGGTTGTTAGGACACGTTCCTAATTCTGCTTGTCCTAATAATAGGGTGACCATACGTGCCATTCTTCCCGGACACGTCCTGGCCAGGATTTCGGGTTCATCTTCCGGAAGTCTTATTTGTCGACCGCATACGTCATAGAGGATTATTATTATTATTACAGAAAAGTAACGGTTACATTTAAAGGTAAGAATGAAACTAAGATTGTATGTATTATGTTTTTAACTGAATGGCGTATGCGGTCAACAAATACGACTTCCGGAAGACGCACCGAAATCCTGTCCAGGACGCATCCGGGAAGAATGACACGTATGGTCATCCTACCTAATAACAACTATAATCAAATAAGCAAGTGTCCTCTCATTAAATGACGAAAGACGGATAACTCCACAGCTTCACTCTCATTGGTTGTTGCTCCTGAAAGTCGTTTAACATTTGCATAATGTTGAATTGAATCAAAGCCCTTTAAGGAAGTCGTTTCACTGCAGCGCCATATTTGCAATCTCTCCATGAACAAAACCAACAAGAACCGTTAAGTCTGCGCATTTGCAAAGTCCCCCTTTCAGAGGATTGCATTCTTTAACGGTTGGTGATTTGGTCTTTTTTTTAAGTAATTTTTGTATATCTTAAACAGTGAAGTTAGGAGAGGAGAGAGGGTATGGGATCGGCAAATGACCATGAGCTGGGAATCGAACTCGGGTCACCGAAAGTGCGAAAGCACCACATGTCGGAGCACTGCCCACTACACCATCGGCTCCAACAATTGGTCTTTTTTACTGGGAGGCGGGACTAGAGTGGCCATTCTGACTTTTTCGATCTCCCCCCAGTCATATCAATACCAGTGACGCATCCTGTTAATATTAAATATCTTTCACTGAGCTCTAGCTGCCTGGACACGCCCACTTTCTTTCGTTCGTGTCACTGGAAAGCGGCAAGCAGCCGTTGGCGACCGTATGGGCATGTCCAGCGATGTGAGAAAGTTAAGAAAAGTTTAACTTTATGCAAATGATGAGTGAATTTCGGGAGCGACTAACA
This sequence comes from Paramisgurnus dabryanus, assembly GCF_030506205.2. Taxonomy (NCBI): domain Eukaryota; kingdom Metazoa; phylum Chordata; class Actinopteri; order Cypriniformes; family Cobitidae; genus Paramisgurnus; species Paramisgurnus dabryanus. The sequence continues at coordinate 7,360,831 of NC_133355.1, read as the reverse complement.
ATGGGAGCGAAGCAATGCAGTTCACATCATCCTTCTCTCATCAGTAACTGGTACTCCTTTGTTTATGACAACCAGATTTAGAAACGCCTCATTGAAAGAGACGGGCGACACACAGCAAGAAAGTCGGTAGTGGGTAAAGAATGAAATTGTGTCGCTATGTCATTTGCTAGTCACTGCCGGTGTGCACGTAGCTTTAGCCAACTTGTAAAATACATACGATTTCCCGTAAGATCAGGCTGTATTATCTTGCACCAAAACAAATTTGTAGCTTCTTGGTCTGGTTACCACTTTAATCGTAAATGCTGTCAAATATGCGATTACATTTTTTTACATTCATAAATATGAACAGAGCTCCTAACCACTAGAATGTTCTTCAGTTGATTCTTCACAAGACTCTGAAACTCTTTCGCTCCAAGGTTTTCTTTTCCCTTGGCCGACTTCAGAAAGACCCCAACTACTGTTTTAATGGCTGCCTCCATTTTTCCTTTCGCTCTAGAAAAGAAAGAACAGCATTAGTTCACTAAAATAATACATTCAGAAACATAAGTGTATGGAAAATGATAGTTGCAACATTTGATTTTGTATTTTTGGTGGAAAACATGACCGCTTTATATGGCTTTGGTCCTTTCATCAGTGCAAACGTATACGTTTTATCATCATGCATTGACTTTTATATATTTTTTTTGTTCAAATCCCTAACAGTATAAGCAATAGTTATACTGATGCTTGTCCTAGCGGGTGCCACTAATTAATTTGGAAGAAAGGAGTGATTAGATGGTTGGTGACACTTTTAGTACCTGAAAGTGTACTAGAGGGTGGAGAATGGAAATCTTGGGGGTTTGAACTGACAGTCGATTGCAGATAAGGAACGAAAGAAGAAAGAGGCAAGTCGCCAGTGACTGTCCTAATCTTCGATAGGTCATCTGATCCCCTGATGACCGAACCACAGAGCGGCTTCACGTTTCTCAACAGCTCAAAGACATCTCTTCCTCTATCTCCCTTTTTCTTTCTTCATTAACTTTTCTTCAGTCACACAGAAATTCATTTACTTTCTCTCGCATTCCACCTCGCAGTCTTTCACCGAATGGTCAAAGGCTCGAAGGAAATGCAGATACCCAATCGCCTTGCAGATCACAGAATGGACGGCATTATTTAAATTCTTCAAAGAGGTGCATAAGGTCATCGCTCAACTATGGTTGGCATGAAGAGGATTTTTCAAAATAGGTAACTAGTAGCGCATTGCTTTAGCAGTGCAAAAGGTCATGTGTTCGATTCCTAAAGTACACAAATACTGATAAAGAATGCTCGTAAGTCACTTTGGATAAAAGCATCAGCCAAATGAGTCATTTCCGATTCATGTTGTCAATTTACAGCACCCTGTTGTTGTTACATCCAACATTACACTAATACATCCAAGCAAACAATGCTCTACAGTGTGGCTTTGATGCATACACACAAACATTTCATTGATAAAATCTTGCATTATAAACTCGAGTGTACCGCAAAAACAAACACTTGAAATCCTTTGAATTCCAGTCGTTTCTCTTCACGCATATCATTCACAGAAATGTCTTCTCGCTAATTAAGTAAGACTGTGAACCTTATCATTTGCATAGCGTTGAAAACAAAGACGTACTGTACAAAACCACTGAGTGACACCGATAAGCCTTTGGCTGGTTATTGTGGGTCAAATCTGTGTAGGTATGTTTGTCACCCGAGACGCCTTCTAATGCCGCCGAATTAGCTGATGCACATACGCAGCTCTTTATCACCAATGATAACTGCGTCTACAGGTAGTAAGCAATTAAGAAACATGGCCATTAGCTTAATTTAATGGCAGAGAATGAGATACAGAGATGACGCAGGAGAGCCATAATAAAGTGTCTGGTTTCATTGGCCGTGTAAGTGTGAGATGGTTTCTTACATTTGTCAACCTGTAAACTGCAGGTGGAATGGTGCAGTAAATAGTTTACTTCCTTGACACACAGACACTTTTTTGACGATGGCACAATTTAAGTGTATACTTCATACTGGCTGCCTTAAGTATACCCTACTACACTGTCAAAAAAAATGGTGCCTAGTTGTCACCGAGGTGGTGCCATTTAAAAAAAAAGTGCATCCTTGTACCTAAAGAGTTCATACATATTGCTATCAAAAAATACCTCAAAGGTACTGATATTTGGTACCAGCTGGATACGTATTAGGACCTTTTTAAAGGGACCATTTTTCTTATACTTTAACGTGTTCCTGTAGCTCTCTTGCGTAGATCATGGGTTCCCAGGTACACACATATTGATTAAAAATATAACTTGAACACACTGTAAGCCGCTTTGGATAAAAGCATCTAAAATTGCATGAAATGTAAATCATGTCTTCGGTTCTCTTCATTTCTTTATGCAAAATTATAGTTACTTTTATAGTTACATCATGTTTTGGTAAGGTTCTGTATAATTACAAATGTTGTCGTAAAGACTTCAGCCATAGATGTAAGCATCATAAAGATATATTATAGCCTGCTGTCTATTAAACATGCATGATAATGTGTCTGTCTGGAGACCTAGACTCTGCCTTAACACTTAACTGACTCACATGCCGTAAAACTGAGACACAGTCCTACTGTACAATCTGGATCCTATCGGTTCTTATCCACCGTACAGACTATCTACATGTGCCACAAGAGCAAAGGCCTTCTGCTTTGTTTTGAGTCAATACTGTGTTGTTGTCCCAATTTTGCGAACGCAGCTCGTCGTTACAGTCATATTTCTGGTAACCCATAGGCACCCTTCATTGATCCTGTTGACTTTTTCAACCCTTGGTCTTGAACCCTATCCAGTGCCAGTCTTAAAGTCAGGTGAATTATTAATGCTCTTGGCCCCTGACCTGGCAACTCCGCACGTGCTACCCAAGACAGTCTCGAGGTTTAACCCAAAACTCCTTCAGACAGACAGCACGTGAATGGGCCGCTCATGTTTGCTAACAATAAGTAATGAAGCAGGATCTTCCATTACTTAAGTGACTCTCCATAACAGACATGACCTTTTTTGTGTCTGGTATAACCTGAAAAAATACAGTATTGTGAAATATCACGTTAAAACCATTAAAAGTGTGTTTTGGACATTATTCCATTATGGTTGCTATCTGGCACATAACATCCCATTATTGGAGACCCACAATAATCTCTATTAAAACCAATATAATTCCTAAATCCATTAGCATTTTTGTGTTTATTCAGAAGGGAAATCCGTGCAAACAAAGTTTGAAAAAGATAAACGACACATAGGTGTATGGAGGTTAACACAGGTGACACTCTAGCGTTTCTCTTCAATGCGCAAAAGAGATTGATAGGTTTGCGTTTCCACGCGGGAGAACGTGATACGCGCGCGCCCTATCCGTTCGCGTGCCTTATAAAAAATTCACACAGGAACGAGTCTGCCAATGCATATAAAAAGACGTGGGTAACAGTCTCGATGTGGCTCTTATTTTCATCAGTCTGATGGATACAAAACAAGTAAGTTAACAGTCTGAAGTCTGACTGAACTAATAAAACCGTTGTGACTGGAGGCCATATATTAGACTTCATGTAAAGTTGACACAGGAGACATTTTCATAAAACTGCTTCTACTACTAATACAACTTTAAGTATATAAAAAAATGACATATAATATAACATGATAAATATAATTTAATAAAACTATGAATAAAATATGTTTTAATAATTTTTATAGATGATCTACATATATTTTTATATATATTATACGTATAAAATGTAATATAAATATGTCTTATAAAAAACTTTTTAAATATTAAATACATTTTTATAGTACACGTTAACTATAATAAAAAGTATTTAATATTTTAAAAAAAATTATAAAACATTTATATTACATTTTATATGCAATGGCTATAAACCTATATTTAGTTTTGTACTGCGTATATCATGGTTAAACTGGTTACTGTAGTGAGGCAGAATGTTAAATTTGCGGTTACTGTTTTACTCTGGTAAAACCATGGTTAATTTTGAAGTTCAAATATGTATTTATGTACTCATAAGAAAAAGTCGCGATTAACTACAACGTATAACCATTAAAAGTGCATTTATTTTTAAGATGTAGCCTTAACGTACATTCATACTGTACAAACGAAACAGCGGCGCGCGCAAACGGCAGATCTGCGATCAGTTGGCGGATGATTATCGAAGGGTGTTCCTAAAACGTGGCGTTAACACTGCGCAAAATCTCTTCTAAGTTACAAACAGCAAAGTTTCGTGTTCTTTAAACCAGTCGATAATGTGAAATAAAAGCTTTTCGGAGCACTTACCCTAAATTGAGGACAGCAGGGATTGACACTTCACAGTAGCTGCAGTAAAACCTCTTTTCCTTTCCCTTTTTCCTCCCTTCGTCAAAAAAACTTGTCAGACTCGAACCGCTGCCCGACTCTCTTCCGTGATTTTTTTTTTTTTTTTGCCCCTGACTCTCACAAAGGGCGTGCACCTGGAGGAGGGGAACTACTGGACGAACTTATATGGGACAGTAAAACAAACTTTGAGTTTGAACTTTAGGTTTGGAAATGAAAAGTCTGTTGCTTTATGAAGTGCAAATATGATGTCATGCCATTAATCAAACTGGGAAAAATGGCAGACGACGTTGGTTTTGTTTTAATGCTTTAGTGGGAAGTACAAAAAATGTTAACCCTTACCTGTACAATGCATAAGCATGATGCTTTTATGCATTTTGACAGTATGGTGCATTTTATATATTTTTACATTTTCAGAATTGAATGCACTTTAATAAAGCTTGAGATGGTGTATTAATATAAGCCTTCGGGAGACAGACTTATGAATCATAGCCCAGTAGCTGTGCTTTACTCAGATTATCTTCGAATGCCTTTGATTATGTGTTTGAAAAGAGCCACCGCCTTTTATAAATTGGTTTGGTGTCAGTTGTGTGGACTATGGCCATGTCTGAGTCACACCTCGTATATCTTATTTATACTACCTAAGTATACCAAGTTACTACTAAGTTACAAAGTTCACCCTTGACTTGAATTATTACATTTAAGATTTTGCATTAAAAAGTCATATATCTGGGTTTGTAGCATTGTATTTGCATCTACCCTACATTAGGCCAGGTGTGTGGTGCGGTGCTGTTGGTTCAAGTAGCTTTAGGGTCACATCATAAAGCCAGCAAAATGGTTAGGTTATAACCAAAATGATCTCCATACATCTCTCAATTATATTTCTTATGACTAGAGTTTTTAAGCAAACTCTATTTGAGTATTTTTAAGTAGGTTACATCATTTAAAGTTTTATAATTCATGTGTCATGTTAGTAAATTTGCCTTGACCTAATTCCATTTGCAAATAAGATCTAAATCTCCCTTATTATCTATTAGAAACCAACACCCTTCCCCAAAGGCACACCTTAAAGCGACGTTCTGGCAGCGTCTGCTTTTATATTGTGTGGGAGATCAAATATGTTAATAAGAACAAAGGGAACTGTGTATAGACACTTTTCTCTAAACCCCTAACTGACTGCTGGCTGTATAACTGCTTTTGGAAAGATCTAAGCCATAAGACAGGTGAGGGCCTGAGGGTGGTGTTGGGTTACCATAAAATGTTGTTATTAAACCATATCCTCGAAATTACAGAGAGAGAGAGAGAGAGAGAGAAAGAACGAGAGAGAGAGGCGGATATGTTTTCGGACAGAATTTTATGTGACACAGTCAATAAAGAGGCGGGGCAATATTACAATGGTTTCTTTATTTGGTGTCATCCACCTGCACACACTGGTCCCACCTGTGCTTTAACTAGGAAGATAAAACTTAACACATTTGTACTATTGTGTAGGTTCAAAAATGAAGTTGCAGTTGCTCGTTGGCTAAAAACCGCCATGCTTGTTTGCCAGATTGCCAATCAGCTGCCAGAATTCCAGGAACGTCAGCTCTCCATCATTATTGGCATCCAGTGAGCTCATGAGCTGATCAACCACTGCTGGGTCAGATGCATTCTGTGAGAGAGACACATGGACAGACATGTGTTTACACTTATAATAGCACTGCCACCATCTAGTGGTTGTTACTGGAATCGCACATTCTTTTCTGCTGACCTATTAACATGGGAGGAGTTCCTGTTCTGCATGACCCAAACTGAATGGGCTCTGATGTGGCATTTTTTTCCCTTTGTCTCTAGCCTTGCTGATCTAGTTTGGATGTCAACATGCTGAAACTAAGCATTTTTAAACATGCAAGTTTGAATCTGCAAAGCGCTGTAATCTTTGAGCTCTTTAAGCCCGGAATTAGGATAATAGGAGTGCATATCCCTGTTTCTCGGGTAAGGGCTCGAGCAATAACCACAACAAAAAAGTTAACAACATATGACTATAGAGGACTGGAAAAAGTATTATAACTTTTAATTTATAAAAATTTCCTTAATCATGGTTTACTGTATATAAAAGCCAATTTGAGCTGTTCAAGGCCTTAATGTTAATAATCTATGTATTTCTTTTATTCGATGATCTTAATACAATAAAAAAAATAGAAAGATGTGGCAAAAGGTCATCCTAAAAGTCCACATAGGGTATAAGCATTAAAGGGGACATTTCACAAGACTTTGGTGTCCCTAGAGTACGTATGTGAAGTTTAAGCTCAAAATACCGTATAGATAATTTATTATAGCATGTTAAATTGCCACTTTGTGAAAACTCACTTTGTGCACTGAAAAAAAAAATGATTTTCAAGAAAAAATGTTCTTAGTATTTTTGTCTTGTTTTCAATAAAAACATTAAAAAAATTAAATTAAGATGCTTTTTCTTGATGAGCAAAACGACCCAAGAAAAGTAATTAAAAAATCAAATAATATCAAATTTAAGTGATTTTGTGCATAAAACAAGCAAAAAAATCTGCCAATGGGGTAAGCAAATATTTTTGAAAATTTTTCTTAAACACTAAATTCAAGAAAAATTTGCTTACCCATTGGCAGATTTTATTTTAAGCATCTTAATTTAAATATTTTAGATATTTTTACTGAAAACAAGACAAAAATACTAAGAAATTGTTTTCTTGAAAATATTTTTTGCAGTGAAAAATGCAAATGAGCTGATATCTGCACAAAATACCAGTGGCGTGGTTGGATAGTTAGATTAAGGGGCGGGATTATCCCCTTCTGACATCACAAGGGGAGCCAAATTTCAATAAGCTATTTTTTCACATGCTTGCAGAGAATGGATTACCAAAACTGAGTTACTGGGTTGATCTTTTTCACATTTTCTAGGTTGATAGAAGCACTAGGGTTGCACTTAAACACGAAAAAGTCTGATTTTCATGATATGTCCCCTTTAAAGCCCAACAATGTAAAGGTCAGTGAAGCTGTAAACTCTTACAGCACCTGAGGTTCAGCCAAGATGCATCTTCTTACCAAGAACCATTTTGAGTTGGTTACATGGTTCTGTGGAAATTAAAAACGTTCTTGATGTTACATTATAGGTTTTTTAAGATTCAGCGTATTTGTTTTTGGGTTCTTTTAAGCAGCAGAAATAGGGCCCTAGATTATTTTGTGCAACTTTAGTAGGTTAGGCTTTGAAGTTGGAATATGGATATTAAGCTGCTATAAGCTACAAATGATTTTGATGCTAAGTATCATAAGGCTGAACATGACACTCATATTGGCTTACCTTTACAAGATTTGGGAGCTGGGATCCGAGCAAACTTTTAAACTCTTCTTTGCTCAGAGTAGTTGCAGAGCCATCCTTTCCAGCATAAGTTTTGAACTGGGAAACCAGCACGTTAATGGCAGACTCCATGATTTTGAGTGAAAGATGGTTTGATGGCTAAAAAATGAAGAAGACAGGTTATTACTTTCTAATAGGTAAAACTGTCTACCAGCGATAACCAAATCCAGACCACCAGAATTCAGTTTACAACTAAAAAACACTATAAATAATCTATAAAATGCAGTGTTCCTGTAGCTCAATTGGTAAAGCATAGTGTTAGCACCTCAAATGTCATGGGTTCAATTTTCAAGTGACACACATGCTGAAAGAAATGTATTTGCACTATAATGCAATGCAAAAAATACTCTATGAGAATTGAGAATGCAGAGCTAAAATGACCACGAAATCACTCATAAAGGTCAATTTTTTAAAATTTGAGATTTTTACATCATCTGAAAGCTGAATAAATAAGTCTTTGATGTATGGTTTGTTAGGATAGGACAATATTTGGTTCATTTATACAACTATTAAAAAAAAAAAAACTAAGGGTGCAAAAAAATCTAAATATTGAGAAAATCACCTTTGAAGTTGTTCAAATAAAGTCCTTAGCAACACATATTACTAATGATAAATATTTTTTATATATTTACAGTGGTACATCTGCATGCAACATAATCTTTACATGATATCCTAATGATTTTTGGCATTGAAAAATCTATCATTTTGACCCATACAATGCATTGTTGGCTTTTGCTACAAATATACCCGTGCGACTTAAGACTGGTTTTCTGGTCCAGGGTCACAAATACATTTAATAAATGAGCTAATATGGACTCACCTGATCCGAGGAGTGATGTACAGGTTCGAAGAGATGTGCTCTGTAAATGGCCACATATCGGCCTTTATATTCATCATCTTATTGTCGACCTCAGCGGAAAACAAAAATCACCCCCCCCCTACCTGTCAGACTGTTCTTATCTCTGTTGTTTCCATAGTGAAGCTCAGACTCTCTCACACACAAACACAGATAATAGAGAACATATATATTTATCAATACAGAATACGTCAATACCTTATACACAGAGCACTTTAGAGTATTTATTTTGTTATTCAATATATTATTAAATGCACTTATTTTTTGTTTGTTTATGACTATTTCAAAGCATAAGCAATCACGTGTGTTGAATACTATATACCCCTATCAGGTTTCCTAAATGTTTTCAATCCAAACATCTGTTTGTCAACCCAGGACATTTAATCTGATTACTCCATCAAAACTTACTCAGCATCAACTGACGTACTGGAATAATACAATGACCTTATTATCATCTAAAGATCCACTTTAGAGGTCAATGAGTTTTTATAAACATTTATTTAAAAAAAATATATATATATGCAAACTTACTTGGGAAGTTATTTGCAATAATTATGATGTAGCATGGCCTTTTTTAACACTTTCAATAATAGTTTTTATTGTAAATTAATGCAATTATGCAATTTTCTTAATAATCATCAAAAATTGTACACACAGATACATTGTGACATTTGGTCTTTTATTACTTTTTTGAAATTGTATTAAAGTCATTTTACATTTTCTTTCAAATTAAATATCAAAGGACATTGTGCCATATGATCGTTTTACTTTAAATTATGAGTTCCATTAAATAACATCGTTCTTCGTATTTACAAACCAGACAAGAAAAAGCCAAAATTCGAATGGTACTCATTCCAAAACCTGCAACAAAACACACATCTATAATCAAATCTAAATGATTCCTTACAATGCCTGATTTTTAAAGAGGCGCAGGGGAAAGAAAGAAATGTCCACATGAGCACAGTGCAAATAAAATCCATTATTTTTCCACTTTCATTCAGTGTGGCGTTAGTGTTGAAACAAGAGCTGACCATTTATTTTCACTACTACCAGCATTCATAGTGTTCACTAACAAAGGCACATAAGCAAACATCCACTTTCTATTTGAAAATAATTATAAACTCAAATAAATGATCATTTACATTAAGAGTGTTTGTGAGTTGGGGTAGAAAGCTCACAATGACCTCTAAAACATCAGAGGCGAATACAAGACTTTAAAAGAAACCGGTTTTGCACCAGCTTACTAAGCAAATTGCGGGGCAGGTACAAGCAAACGTATGTAAAACAATAAAAAAAAACTTTTAAGTTGAATTTTTAAGAAGCAGGGCATCACAGTCTTATTGCACTCACCCAGTTTAGTATTAACCTTGTTCAAACTCCATATCTAATAATAAGTGATTGATCCACCTGTATGTGTGTCATTTCACTCATGTTCCAACAATGCTTAAGGTGACTGACATTTTACACAGCAAGCAAGAACCGAAGATGTGGCGTTGAAGAACAGGAAAGAGGTAGCTTACAGCAAAACACCCAACTCACAGGAGGGACGCCACTAATAATGACAAAACTCCATGAAGAAAGACTCCTTACGAACAACTACATCTAGTCTACCGAGCCCGGGTATAGTAATGGCTAGATAATTTCTCTAGTACCATCATGTTTTCTAGTTCTTCTTCACTTGGTGCATTTTCCCATTCAGCCCAGAGAGTTTTTGCGTTAGCATTATGCCGCCACGATTGCAAACTTCAATAGTGCGTCTTTTTCGAATTCTTCCATCTGTTCCTCCAGCGAATCACTGTGGTGCCCATTTGGCCCATCTTCCAGATCGTCCGCCAAGTCTTCCAAGATGTCCGCCACATCCTCGGCGAACTCGCTGAATAGCATTCTGTCGTGGATGAAAACGCCACCGGTGAAGAACTGAGAAGTGAGGCGATGGAGAGCTTTCTTGTTTTCTTCAGAAACTCCTTCTAGTTTGCTTAGGTAGACATCGAGAAGGTCCTGAAACTCGACAAGGTTAACGGGTACAACACCCTCTGCATCGGCACAGTTGTCTGTGCCATGGCAGCCCTTAATGGGATGCTGGTTCCTCTTGAGCTTCTCTTCCTGGTGTTTCCAGAAGTCTGCCTGATCATGGTGGTGGTGGTGGTGATGATGATGATGTTTAGACTGTTTGGCCTGCCAAGGTTTATCCTTCTGTCTCATCTCTCTTTCCAACCGTCTCTCGTTCTTCTTGTGGTCCCATTCTTCTTTGTACTTCTTGAGATGGTCTTTGTGTTTGTCATCACCATTCCGTTTGTTCTTCCCATGCTTCCGTTCCTTACCTCTCTCCATCTCATCCTTTCTCCGATGATCTTGTTCTTTCTTTTTATCCCATTCTTTCTTTTCTCCTTTGTGCTCTTGGTGTTTCCTCTTCCAGTCTTCTCTCTTACCCAGCTGGTCCACTTGTTTGGAGAGTCTCTTCTGCATCTCCACCAGGCTCTCCCTCACATCATGTTTGCTCCCGCTCTGTTTCTTCATCCCCTCCAGCCTCTTCCTGCTTTCCTCCAACAGACCTTTCTGCCTCTTGAGTTCTTCTTTTTTATCCAAGAGTTTCTCAGGTTCTGCTGGATCAGATTCGCCAGTGGAAATTGGGTCGGTGGTGGCGACATGTTGTTGGAGATCTTCTTTAACTGAAGGTCCAAAAACAGATACAGTTTAAAGAGCGAACATACGGCAGACTCATTGTTTATTTCTTAACATCCATCCATTCCAGCATCTATGTCTATATTCATGGCAGGAACTAGTTAATCCATCCATACACAAGTGGATCTACACAGGGGAGGGGCAATTTGGCATCTCCAATTCATCTGCATGTTTTTGCATGGTAGGAGGAAAGATTATGCAAACTCCACACAGAAAGGCCACCTGACCAAGCCAGGGCCCAAACCGGTGACCTTCTTGCTGTGAGGCAACAGTGCTACCCACTGGCTGGACCATTGAATGTTATGTTTAAAAAATATTTTCAATAATTTTCACTCTCTCGTTGTACCTGTCAGCTGGGTAAGTTCGGCGACTCGGGCTCTCAGCATCTGCAGTTCTTCTTTTAAACCAGGAAGTTCAGAAAGCTGGCCCTTTAATTCAACATTCTCGTTCTCAAGTGCACCTTTCTCAGTACTGTGCTTATCTACGGCCATTTTTATAGCTCTGTCCAATTCTTCTTTTTGTGACTGAACATGTAAAATAAAATAAAAAATGGTATCCTAAGAATACAATATCTGAAAATAATCCACACAAATGATCCCTAGATAGTTGTCACTGGGGCAGTACCCTTTCGAAAAGTACACCTCTGTGCCTAACCCCGGATTTCCACCGACTGCGGAGCGGCTGCAGATCAGCTCCGCTGCGTTACGTCTCCGCACTCTGCCATCCGTCAATACCCACCAGTTCCGTTTTTGTTGCAGAGCGGCTGCGTGCTGAAGTGACGAGGACTCATGAGGTCTCGCAAATTCACGTGATGATCGCGCGATACCTAGTTCTGTCTCTGCCCATTATGCCGTTGAATTATGAGGTTTTTACAAACCAGCCCAGATCACAACACGAGATCTCGCGTAGACAGAGCAGTACATCAAATCCATCCAAAATTCAAAAAATAAGAAGGCTGCTAAAACATTTATTTATGATCTATCTTTAATGTATTTATTTGAAACTCCCTCTGGCTCTGTTCCTGTCTATTATTTTTCTTTTCTGTATTAATGACTTTATTTGTGTGTGTTTGTAATGTTTGTATTGCAAAGATTTAATTAAAAAAAAACACGAGTTCTCGTGAATTCAGGTATGATCACGCGATAAAGTCATGGCTCCGCCCTGCGGAGCTGTCCGGCATCCGTCAAAAATAGAAGCTCTGCGTATTTGTGCCGGAGGGCTGCGGATGGCCGGAGCTGTGACGGATTCGGAGCGCAGTCAGTGGAAATACACACATTGACTTGAATGGAAACCGATTGACTCTGCCGCCGTTCCGCAACGGATCCGTAGCCGTTTCGCAGTCGGTGGAAATCCGGGGTAAGGAGTTCTTAAAGGGGTCATATTATGAAATTTTTTGATGATGTAAAATAAGTCTTTGCTGTCCCCAGAGTACGTATGTGAAGTTTTAGCTTAAAATACAGATAATTTATTATAGCATGTTAAAATTGCCACTTTGTAGGTGCAAGCAAAAATGTGCCATTTTTGGGTGTGTCATTTAAAATTCAAATGAGCTGATCTCTGCACTAAATGACAGTGCCGTGATTGGATAGTGCAGATTAAGGGGCTATATTATTGTAATTGGACTACATCACAAAACAGGCGAAATCTGGACAACCAAATTTTTTACATGCTTGCAGAGAATGGTTTATCAAAACTAAGTTACTGTTTTTTTTTCACGTTTTCTAGGTTGACAGAAGCACTGGGGACCCAATTATAGCACTTAAACATGGAAAAAGACAGATTTTCACCCTATGACCCCTTTCATAGTACCTCATTGGTACAAAAATTATACAAAATAGTGCATATTAGTACCTCAAAGATTCATACAGGTACCAAATGAATACATATCTGGACATAAATGGTACATTTTAAAGAGTACTGGCCCAGTAACAGTTAAGGACCCTTTGCCAACCTTGTAAAAGTGGAAACAAGGTATTGCATAATAAAATATATAAAATTTTACACAGTATTTGTATGGCATTGCCAACCTCTATCTGGGCCTCCAGCACGTTAATTTGTTTATTTTCTTGGGCGAGTTTATCAAGAAGCTCCTGGGAAAAGAGAAAATGCTTGTAAATAATAAAAACTTATATTTACAAAAATGAAAAAGAGCAAGAAACTGACCTGGTCACTTAGTTCGGTACCGTCAAAATCATCTATGGAAGGACAAGAAGCATGTGTAATGTTTGTTTATATTTTAAGAAAGCTAACGTCATCACAAGTGCAGTCACGGGTTATCAAAATGCCAGTAAACAATCAAGCATTTACACTACAATCAGAAAAAGGTACAAAAGCGGTCACTGGGTTGGTAAGAAAATACATATTTGTAACTAAAGAGTGCATATTGGTACCAAATGTACACATATATCTGTACCTAAATTGTATGCATTAGTAACAGCTTTTGTATATTTTTTATATTTTGAGTGTTTTGTAAAGGTGCAACAATTCTCAATACCATTCCCAGGTTTATCTGACAGTATGACAAAAAAAACATCGTTTTTGAGAGTATTTATGAGTTACCGTCATTCAAATTCATTTAACTTCAGCACAGTCTCAGTGTTAAGCCATTTCAGGGTGAGATCTCTACAGACAGTAAGAATTAAAGGTGATGTGTGTAATTGTAGCGCCACTAGTGGCACCAAATGAAATTGCAATCTGCTTTTACTAGCAGATAAACTCATGATTGTCTCGACCGGTTAAGTTCAAAGGAATCAATGGAAAATGTGCTAAACTTTGAAAACATTTGCAGTTTGTTCCTGGTAAAGGAGTATCTCAGTCCAAATTGAAAATTAACCCATATTTTACTCACCCTCAAGCCATCCCTGGTGTATATGACTATTCTTTCAGCCAAACACAGTCAAAGTTATATTAAATAATTTACTGGATTTTCAGCTTTATAATGGCACTGAATGGTGCCCCATTTTATAAATCACCAAAAAGAGCATTCATCCATCAAAAATGAATTTATAAAGTTATAAAATGTCTTCTCAGGCAAAGCAATGGGTTTTTGTAAGAATTTTTTATTTATTTTGAACTTTATATACTACAACCATACACGTGTTCATGGGTTAATAAATTGATGTCAGGCAAGAGACTAAAAGACCATAAGACCCTTTTCTTGACTTCGGAAGACATTTAACAACTATATAAATTAGTGTTTTTTTAAAATGGGGCACCGAGTTATATCATCAATTAAAGAAAACATTTGCATAAAAAACGTGTTCCTGATGAATTATTATGTTAATCTGCAATACTGCAAAATACTTAATTTATGAAAAAACTGAAGCCAAAACATTATTTACTAATTTTAAACTAATTTTAAATTTAAAATTTTTTTTTAAGAAAAATACCCATATTTAAGAGTTCATAAGCAAAGAAAAAAATATAGGATGAAAAGTGTTTTCCCATTTTGTTTGTTTAATGTTCGTTTTAAAAGCAGAGGGTCTGTTCTTTCATTTGATATATTTGTATGTTTATATAGTTCCTGGAAGGCATTTTGTGAAAATCACAAAAAATGCTGGTGGGCAACTTTTCAAAAAATGGCTGGCGGGAAATGAGTTAAGAAAAAAAGTCATATACACCTAGGACGGTTAGGGTGAGTTAAATCTGGGCATATTTTAGTTTTGGGGTTAACTACATATAACCTTAATAGGTCAGAAATATTACACACTTCACCTTTAGCCGCCCTTTAGAAAAGCAGTGCACCAGGGTTATACAATAAGAACAGAGAATAGGATTTGTCTTTTTCCATTAAAGGATAATTCTGGTATTTAACACTTTGAGTCTCATTTCTGGTTTGTTTTGGATGAACTACAGTGATGGACACAGAAATTTTGACAGTGGGTCGTGTCTTGACTTTTTGACTCGTTTAGAAGCGTCTCTTGACTGCTTCAGAATAAAAGTCAATGATCATGCACAAACATGTCATTAAAACAACACTTAACGTTTATTTTCAAAACTGTGCTACTCATCGAGTGGTTCGTGGTGTTCGTTGATGATTAAAAACAAATATATTGGCGCAATGTATGATTTCAATCCCTGTTATTTGCTATAGTGGAACTATTTTTTCAAAAACCTCACAACCGCGTATATACTTCCGCTCTATATGAGTCTGAAGCGTCAGCACACTCCCGACCACTTGATGGCGACAACCACTTTGCCATACGAGTATGCTCAGTGTCTAGCGTATAGACAGTCACAATCGAGCTCAACTTCAAACCTAAAGCTGGTCACTGAGCCTTCAAATATGGGAAAAATTTCTTCCGAGAGAAACCGAGCGAAAAAACTACAACCACATGTAAACAGACCCTTTTCTGTTTCCCGGCAGCGGAGTGATATATTCAGCGAGCAATGAGTCTTCCAAGAGAAGTCAATGGAATTTTACAAAATGCGAACTAAAACACTACAGAAACTGTATTTCGCTACACAACTTGTTTTTAATCATCAACGAACACCACGAACCAATCGGTGAGTAGCACAGTTTTGAAAATGAACGTTAAGTGTTGTTTTAATGACATGTTTGTGCATGGCCATTGACTTCCATTCTGAAGCAGTCAAGAGACACTTCTAAACGAGTCAAAAACTCAAGACACGACCCATTGTCAAAATTTCAGTGTCCATCACTGTAGTTCATCCAAAACAAACCAGAAATGAGACTCAAAAGTGTTAAATACCGGAATTATCCATTAATTCGTCCAGGCCTATAACTCAATAAGCATAAGAGGGCAACACCAATCCAAAGCTTAGCACAGGCATATACTACCACCCAGCTCCAACTTTGTACCTACCAACAGACTGGTCATCCCCAGAACCTGGAGGCATAACAAAATGAATGCAACCACTGAAAATGTTATCATACAATGTTGCATGTAATCATAACCAAGAGTTATGGGTCTATGCATTACATCATCTGGATTCTGTTATGTCCAATGGTAATTATATTAAAGTGTGGTTTTGCTTTTTGATATTCCTAAGTTCTTTAAATGCAATGTATGACTTCATTTTAGATATTAATGTCATACATATCTCACCTGAGAGAAAAAAAGAGCCGACACAGAGCAGCACCAGTGCTCCGACTATTAGCTGATTCAAAGAGAAACTTCGTTTCTCCTCCTTCTTCTCTGGCAGATTAAACTCCTCCTCTTCCTCATCCTCGTCGTCAGAGCTTCGCTTCAGCACTATGGTTGGCTGCACATGACGTAGTCTTAGACCATCACCTTCTCCTGAGCCGCCCGTTGGTAGTTCAGCACTAAGGGATTCTGATTAAAAGTATTCAAGATAAAAAATATGTGGCTTACACAAATCTGTGAAAGTTGTAGAGTATTTTCTATAGTTTTTCGATAATTTGCTTTACATACAACTCAACAAGTTTGTTTAACTTCAAAACCTCAAACCTGGTTCTCTAACCACATCTGGTATTTTCTCTGGCAGCTCTCTTTCTTCCTTCTCAATTGTAGGCTCCCCTTCCTCAGTTTCAATCGATCCAATGGTTTCTGGATAAGGGCTGGAAGGGGCGGGGCTTTCTACTGTAGAACCAAAACCTGTATCAGCCTCATCGGGCGGAGCTAGAGGCGGAGTTTTAGGGACAGGATGTACATCAGCATGAATATCAACCACAGGAACTGCAGAGAAATCACAGATTTCAGAGGCGGGCCTTATTTCTTTAAATGGTTCAGGGGTGGAGGTCATTTTGGGCTCTAGTTCAGGGATGGGGCTTTCTTGAACGGGAGCATGTTGGCTTGTGAAGACATCAGGAATGTCCTCTTCGGTGGGTTCGTCAAGGGCCGACTCCTCTGAAAACTGAAATGCTGATTCTGTGCTGATGCTAAATGGGACGGCGCCCAGAAGGTCACTGTCAGGAGGTGAACTGGTGATGGTGTCGTGGATGACAGGAGCGTGGATCTCTGGATCAAATTCGACGGGAGCATGGCCAGAGGCTCCCATTTCTTCAAAGCATTCTGGAGACGTTTCCTGGCAAATCTAGATTTTGGAAAGAGTTATTTTGAAGCAAAATAGAAAAGCTGCAAGACCAAAAACATCTGTGGATAATACAATGATAGTTTTAACTAAATTGATGCTTCATTAACCATAAAGTCTTTATTTTATTATGCAGAAAGAGTTTAAGTATAATATGTAAAAACAGAAATGACTTTAGACAGTTTTGAAAGATGAGCAAATTATAACTAAAAATAACAATGTACATACCGGTGGTGATGCACTGACCTGTTGACCCTCCTCTGACATGATGGTCTCCACCACTGAAGTTTCAGGGTCGTGTGACCTCACCTCCAAAGGACTCCCTGAAATAAGCACAAATAAGTTTCACATTATAATATAAATTGCGTTTGTACATGCTGAGACCTCAAACTAAAGTGTTACATAACAGTGATGAATAATTAGATATCTAACCTGCTAATTCTTCAGAAAGAGAGGGTGCATCTCCAAGACTTTCTGTCCCATCATCCACTGGTGCAGCAGGGTCAGCAGCAGCCTCCTTAAAAAAAAAGCACAAATGACTAAACATGATTTATTGACATACACCGATGCAAGCATTATGATAATATTTAAAGTGAACATTCACCTCCGGAGACAGCAGAGTCCAGCTGTTACTGGAGGAGCCGGTACTGCCGGTGCTGTTATCAGACATGACCCTCTAGTGGCTCTGCACAGCACCTACATTATCATAATAACCACAAACAAAAAGATTAGTTTACTGCTAGTGTCTGCAGTGCTAGACATCCTATTCAGACTTAAAATAACATATAGACAATTTGACTTTGTTATATAGCTGCAATAGATCCCCGCTTAAAGGGGACATAGACTTTTCTTAAGATAAGGTAAAATAAATCTTTGGTGTCCCCACTGAGTACATATGTGAAGTTTAAGCTCAAAATAGTATACAAATAATTTATTATAGCAGGTTAAATTTGCAACTTTGTAGGTGTTAGGAAAAATGTGCCGATTTGGGTGTGTCCTTTAAAATGCAAATGAGCTGATGAAATGCAAACACTCATTCCCATGATGGTGGTTTGTTGAAATTAAATTGTTTACATTGTGCTGTCAATTATTTTCTCTCTGTCTCTCTCTCTATCCTAAATTGCAGTGCCGTGGTTGGATATAGTGCAGATTAAAGGTGCAGTGTGTAAATTTTAGCGGCTTCTAGTTGTGAGGTTGCAAAATGCAACCAACGTCTCAGTCCACTGCTCAACCCTCGCTTTAGAAACGCACCGAGAAGCTACGGTAGCTGCCACTGGAAAAAACATGTAATTGATGGAGACAACTTAGTATTCAAAGTTTGTCCATTAAGGGCTTCTGTAGAAACATGGCGGCACAAAATGACGACTTCCACGTAAGGGGACCCTCGGTGTATGTAGATAAAAACATCTCATTCTAAGGTAATAAAAACAGAAAAGATCCTTCTAAAAATTACACACTGCACCTTTAAGGGGCGGTATTATTATAAAAAGATACCCTTTTGACATCACAAGGGGAGCCAAATTTCAATGACCTATATTTTCACATGTTTGTAGACAATAGTTTACCAAAACTAAGTAAATATGTTGATAGAGGACCCAATTATAGCACTTAAACATTGAAAAAGTCAGCTTTTCATGATATATCCCCTTTAAAACAATTATACAAATTCTAATGGTTTCCATTACAAATAATATTATGAACCAGTTTACTAAAAAAAAAATTTTTATTTAGTGTGTTATTCCAGGTAAATGTTTCTACTGGTTCCCATTAATCAGATAACATCCCACTAATAGAACCCAACACATAACCAGTAGACACCATTATAGCTCCCATTAAAACCAATACAATTCCCATTTTAATCATTATATCCATAAGAATTTCTGTGTTGTTTTTAGCAGAGGCACACCCAAGAAAATTAAGGTACAATCTGCCATACTTGAATTAGTAAGCAGTGAGGTAACAGAAGGAAAACACCATGTCAAGGGCCATGTCAAGCAACAACAGGTATTGACAGCTATTACGTAACACAAAAACATAGGTGTGGATGAAAGTATCTGCCAAATGCATAAATATATACGGACGAGACTGCTACACATATAAAGCGACGCTCAAATGTGCCCAAAAATGGTCAGACGGCCACATTGCATTCCTGCACCGTAACATGGCCTATTGTTTACATGCATTTGTGTGCTTATAATGGGGATGCGGGTCGCGCGCTGCGTATTTATTTTGCGCACGGTGACCGATTCATTTTCTCACCGATCACAAGCTATGCAAAACGATCGCAGGCTTCTTCCGCATGACTCACACAGAGATTACACACACACAGTGAAATTTTTTACAAAAGGCTTACCGTGCTTCAGTCGGCCTCTGTTACGGGCTAGGTGCGCACGGTTTATTCTATCACTTTTTGTGTACGCGTTTATATCCAAGCACGCGCGGTCTGCGAACTTCGCAACTTCAGATCCGAGTTGCGCTTCTGCCTCGATAGCGTTTCTCTCCAATAGGACACCGATAACGCGCAACGCTACGATCCGCCAATGGGAATAAAGAGTCGTGTCGGTCGGGCAGCGCTCTCAGCTGTGACTGACAATCGCAGGTGAGAGTGACAATCTACACGTGAAGAGATGTCTTGTCTTTAACTAGAGGAAAGCGAAAACTTGTGCCCAACAACATGCATGAATACCCTATATATAGTGAAGAGGAATGATCATGTCCAGCAGCTTAAAGACACGTCTGCACAACCAGAGCTAAATCTGTTGGGGCTTCCCAAAAGCCTGTCAGCTGTCTACAACTGACTTTCCTAAATAAACGCTGACCTTGTTTTGCATCATTATTTTATTGTCATTAAGATGCCATTTAAACTACTGGGCTAATAGATCTTTGCTGTAGGAAACATTAAGTGATGTTTTAAGAAAAAGCTGTGTGTTGAAACAGTGCATTGCAATGTGTAATGAATAATCTGAGCTGCATGTTTGGTGTTGTTTTAAGATTTATAACTGTACTGTATTGCATGTTGGCTCAAGTTGCATAGCACTACTGTAAAAGTATTTAAATAAAAATTCAAACCAGGTGATTTAGAAAAACTTACTTGGCAAAAACATTCAAGAAAAACATTCCATGAAGTTAGACAACATTTCAAAATATTAGAACTTGGTCTCTAGCTGTCACCCATTCAATATTCATTACTCAGAGGTACATATTGGTAACAAAGAGCGCATGTATCTCAAATGTATATATTTGAACCAGTTGTACATATTTGTACCCAAATGGTAGGACCTTTTTACAGACACTGTAAAAATGCAGCATAAAGTCAATTCAACTTATTACTTTGAGTTTTGACATAGTTGACATAGCTTATAAAAACAAGTTGAAATTGCTTATTTGTTAAAGTAACATAAAATATATGTTGATTTCACAAAAATGCTGCATTTTTTTATAGTGTATACATTAACTGTAAACAGGGAAAGTTGAATGTACTTAAAGGGAAAGTTCACCCAAAAATGAAAATTCAGTCATCATTTACTCACCCTTATGTTGTTACAAACCTGTATACATTTCTTTGTTCTGATGAACACAAAGGAAGATATTTTGTAACCAAACCATTTGTGGACCCCATTTACTTCTATAGCATTCGTTTTTCCTACTATGGAAGTGAATGGGGTCCACTAACGGTTTGGTTACAAACATTCTTCAAAATATCTTTCTCTATGTTCATCAGAAGAAAGAAATGTATGCAGGTTTTTAACAACATAAGAAAATAAATCACTAAATAATAACAGAATTTTTTTTTTGGGTGAACTATCCCTTTAAAAAATTACTTTAAGTTGTAACACTTAAAATATTTAAGTTTTATCATCTTACATTTATGGGGAAAAACTTTTGTTTGTAAACTTTTTTGTAAAAACCTTAATTGATAAAACTTTTCTCAACAGAAAATTTAAGTTGAAATTAAAAACAAAATTTAGGTGTTATTGAAGTATTTAAGTTAACCCAACTTTCAGTTTTATAGATCTTTGAAGATATAGCGAGATGATGCATACCTCACACAAATGTGTGAGCATTATTTGGTATAAGTACAACATTTGGCCCAACATGAACATTGCAAAGTAAGATTTTCCAAAACACGGTACACACACTTAACCAAAGTATTGCATGGTATTGCATTGTATTGTATTGGTTTCATACAAAACACACTATACCATGTTTTTTTTGTGCTTTGTAAAAAAAAATCACTGCTTAATATCTTATATGATTTGTTTCAAAATGCTTAAAAATATTTTACTATAATTATAAAACATATTTCTATTAAAATCACAGCTGTAAGTTTAACTAACAGTTTTAGTTATATCAACTATAATTTTGTTACAGTAATCATGTTTTGGGGAATTGAATTCTGTAAAAAAAACTAAGCTTACATAATAGTAAATAAACTATCCTTAAAATTTTCCTAAGGGTTCGTTTTTCACATTTGCTACTTTATTATTATGAAAAGTATTTGTAAAACTTTATTTATACACACATACATAAAAACGTATATGAAACATAAGCAATGTGGTCTACGATGTTTATATCAAATTTGTTCGATTTTATGCCTCGCTACGCAGACGGATCGACCTGTGGCATCAAAGTACCGCGAGAACGCAAACTTTCGATTCGCTCTCGCAGTTCTTTGATGTCAAAGGCCGATTGGTCTGCGCAGCCCTCGTGAAGTCAAATAAATGTGGATCTGGCAGGGGCTGGCTTGAGATGCCACGTCACACAATATCAATCGGTCTATTGGTCAAACTCAAGCATATGCTGCTCCCTTTCCTCCCTATGGCTTAATTTTGCCCCCCTAAACATGAAATAAGACTTTAAGCAAATCAGCCCAACAAATCGCATACCACCGAAAAACCGTTTATATGTTTATCCGATGCATTTTTAGTCACGTTAACGGTCGTTTTTAGGACTCGTCTGCACTGCGTTGCTTTCATCCCATCACTTTTGGAAACAATGGAGTCACTTCGCCATCAGCGTTTACAGCCTGGTATCGGATACGGAGCGAGCGCGACCGGGACCCTTCGGTCCCTCCGGCCCGGTGTAACAGGGACCCTTACGTCGGCACAGGCTTCCCATATGTCGGTGTCCGCCTCCCCGGGGCCGCCGCCGCCACCACCGCCCCTTCAGCTCCACAGCCTGGGGTCGGTTATGATGGGGAGCGGGTTCGGTTCGTTGGATATGGCGTCGGGTCTGGGTCTGTCCAATCCCACCAATCCGGCGGTGCTGAGAGAAGCCGTGGACGCGGTGGTCCGGAGCTTTGCAAAACATACACAGGGATACGGCAGGGGTATGTGGGGTGAACATGAACATGTTTTGTATTGAGCACATTCCATAGGAATACCTCTAGAAATTAGTATATAACCACGGATTTATTATATTAAAAGACAGTGTAGTAACCATGTTTTGGGTTGATTGATTATTACTATTGTATTACCGTTGTTTCACTACAAATATGGTTAAACTGTACATATAATATAAATAGTTACTGTAATGAAACAAAGATAAACTTGGGGTTACTATGGTTTTACTACAAATACCATCATTAAACTACCTAGTAATAAAAACACAGTTAATTTTTGTTAGGTTTAAAATATTGGTGCACATAAATATGATTGTGTGTGTAAATGAGTAAGCTTATGAATTTGTGTATTTTAATTTGAGTTAAAATTCACAAAGGCTATTAAAAACATGTCCCACTAATTTAAAAATACTTTTTACCCAAAATTAAAATAAATAATAATATAATAATAATAATAATAAAGTAAATTCTGCATAAAGAAAATTTAAACAAAAATATATATAGGCCTACAAAAATTTTTTTTACTACAGTAACTAGTTCAATTGTGGTATTTGTTGTTAATAATATACTATTGTCCCCCTACACTAAACATATTTTAATTGTGATATTTATAATAAAGCTATGGTAATACAGTAATTGATCCACAAATGGCATTTTTGTAAAAAAAATAAAATAAAAACATAAAAAAATTTCCAAAGGGACACACATTGGGATCCTACAAATGATCAATGATCATAAAAGAAAAAGATATACATGTATGCATTTGGCAGACTCTTTTATCCATTGTGACCCACAGTGCATTATATAAGTTTGATCAATATGTGTGTTCGGGAATCGAATCCATGACCTTTATCGCTGCTAATGCAATGCTTTACCACTGAGAGATACAAAAATAATACAAATATCTTAACAATTTTGAAATTCACCCATTGAGCTGTCAATCTCCACAGCACTCTTGTGGTTGAACATGCGATCGAAGCATTGTGAGTGTAGCAGACCCCCTGACAAGTTGACCTAATTACATTG
This sequence comes from Paramisgurnus dabryanus, assembly GCF_030506205.2. Lineage (NCBI taxonomy): Eukaryota > Metazoa > Chordata > Actinopteri > Cypriniformes > Cobitidae > Paramisgurnus > Paramisgurnus dabryanus. The sequence continues at coordinate 7,337,188 of NC_133355.1, read as the reverse complement.
AAGGGATTATTGTCAGATACATTCTGTAGCCTGTGTTCTTTAGGGGCAGGTTAAGTGTTTAAATCTACTTCATAGGCATCTCTGATTATCTAAACATCACCCAGTTAAGAAGTCCAGTTTGTCTTGTGAAAGAAGGACACTTGCATGTTTTTTGCATGTCTCTGTGTGTTATGTTTAGCAGTGATGATTTTCTATCCAAACACACCACCCTTATTTCCTATCGGAAAAAGTAACCAAGCAATTCCACAACAATAAACTTCCTTGTGTATAACATCAGCTGTATTGTTACTATATTTTGACTGCCTTTTCTTAAAGGGATAGTTCACCCAAAAGTCATAATTTATTCCCCATCATGTTGTTTTTAAACCTCCTACTATGGAAGTCAATAGGTACCCTCAACTGTGTGCATACCATCATTTATCAAAATATCTTCTTCATCATTTATCTTAATATCTTCTTCATCACTTATCAAAATGCCTTTTTTGTTTTCAACAGAATTAAGAAACTCATATAAATTATGACAGAGTTTTAATTTTTGTGTGAATTATCCCTTTAAGCACCATTTAAACTAATATCTCATAAATACATTAGAAAAGTCTGATGTACTCTTATTTGATGTATTCTGAACCCTGCAGTGAACGTTGTGGAGGCTTTACAGGAGTTCTGGCAGATGAAGCAATCACGCGGCGCTGATCTGAGAAATGGAGCGCTTGTTGTTTATGAGATGGTCCCGTCCAATAACCCCCCTTACGTCTGCTACGTCAGTCTTCCTGGGGGGAGTTGCTTCGGGAGTTTTCAGGCAAGCATCTCGTACAACATTCCCTCTTTACTTCCCAGTGTAATTGTGTGAAAACCTCAGATCTTCTGCAAATAAATTATTGTCTTTGATGACCATCTGTGTGTAAATATTTAATGTTTTCTCTTGAGGATCTCTTGGAAATGGTTTTAAATGAATCTTCCGAACATCTTCAGGATTGTATTACAGTGTGGTTAAATAGCATCTTTGATCTTCTCAGTTCTGCCCAACCAAAGCTGAAGCCAGACGGAGCGCAGCCAAAATCGCCCTGATGAATTCTGTTTTCAATGAACATCCATCTCGACGAATCACAGATGAATTCATAGAGAAGAGCGTCTGTGAGGCTTTAGCCTCTTTTAATGTGAGTTTTCAGAATGTGCAGCATCAAAATATACTTTAAATAAACACTTTGGTTTTTTTTTTTGGTTAAGTTAAACTAATAGCTGAAAAATCGCTACTTAAATATTATACATTTTAAGTTCAGTTTTACAACTTCTGTACTTTTTATTTGAATACCTCAGGGAAACAGAGAAGAAGCTGATAACCCAAACACAGGCATCGGTGCTTTTCGGTTCATGTTAGAGTCTAACAAGGGGAAATCTATGCTAGAGTTCCAGGTAAGAGAGATCCAATAGTTCAGGTGGCAGAGCATAAGGCCAAGTACATGGTTTAGATTTCCAGGGAAAGCATAGATCGATAAAATGTATAGCTTGCATGCATTGTACATTTGCCCAATGTTTTCATCTAAAATTAACCTACAGTGCATTCAAGCTTTTTTAAAATAGCGCCATACTCCAATAGTTAATTTAATGGAAATTGGGAGTTGCTTGGATAAAAATGCCATGATACATGTTTTAGGATTTCTTATGTTTCTTAGGAACTGATGACCGTTTTCCAGCTGCTTCACTGGAATGGAAGTCTCAAAGCCATGAGAGAAAGACAATGTTCCCGTCAGGTAAAACGTCATATTCTGTTTTCAGCTGTCAGTTCAGTTTCAAGTGATTCTCAGGGGATAAAAACTAAGTAATAACAATGAATAATATGACCCCTTTAAAGGGACACTCCACTTTAAAAAAAAATGCACATTTTCTAGCTCCCCTAAACATGAAACATTTGATTTTTACCATTTTGGAATCCATTCAGCTGATCTCCGGGTCTGGCGCTACCACTTTTAGCATAGCTTAGCATAATCCATTGAATCTGATTAGACCATTAGCATTGCGCTAAAAAATAACCAAAGAGTTTCTATATTCTTCCTATTTAAAACTTGACTCTTTTGTAGTTACATCGGCCCTCATTTATCATACTTGCGTAGAAACGGGCGTATATGTTGGCGTAAGATTATGCTTACACTCCTCTCACCGCCTGATTTATGAAACTGTGCGTACCGTTGATATTCAGGTGTACGCAATATCTGCCCTTCATAAATGCCGCGGCTGAAAACGATCGTCATAAGAATAACACGCCCATATAAATTCAAGTCTCCACCTCCCCCACGCCCTCATTTTACGACATTGACACATGGAAGACGGCAAAGAAGACAAACCGGGGAAGTGGAAAGAAACAAAATTGTTTTATTTGGGAGTTTAAAGAGCGGTATTAAAGACACATTAATAATTGCATGACATTTTGTAATATTTGTATTATTATTTTTATTATTAATGACGCTTAATTGATATTTAGAATAATAATTATTTATTATTATTATTATTATTATTATTATTTACTGTTGCCTACATCTAAATTCTATGTCTGCTTAATGGTTCGGTTAAGTTTTTTTTAAATAATATTTTAAAATGATGTAGTAACTTTTGTAGTGTGTTTTTCTGTATTTACATTGTTTGTTAGCTAAGATCCAGTTTCATACGGAGCTCCGGATATAATTCAAATTAACAATTTGTTTCCACGACATCCACCTGTTTTACTAGACTAATTCATAATTTGAAGTAATAATAATTGTAATAGTAATGACGAAATATTATAATAATTAATCCCAAGGAACAAACTGTTGAATATTGGGAACGAATTTTATATTTATGGCCATACTTTAGACTAAATAAGAAAAAGAAGTGTCCATAATGTAGCATAAAAGATAGTTCGTGGCCATGATTTTGTCCGCATGTCATCATGATCGGATTTATGGCTCCATTCAACACAAACATTTTACTTTACCTATTCATGTGTAGCTATTTATTTATCATCGAATGGTATGTAACTAGCTTACCTTTTGATGCATTATTACCATGTTTTCGTAGCACATCCTTGTGCTTTCTTGCAATGTGCCGCTTCAGATTCCAGGATGAATATTTGCTAACTTTAACAGTCTCTCCGCACTTCCTTTTAATGTTTTCTTCCTGTCCAATCTTAACTTTGATTTTTACTTTGCATTTATGTATAAGGCTTGAATTCCACAAATTATTGCTAGACGTTTTTACAGATTCTCGAACTAGCAAATTATTAAAGGGCATTCTGGGTTCAACGAGTGGTGCTGAGCGAGCTGACTTTTTAGAAAGGCGCTTTTATGGTAATATTACCGCACCGCTCAAGGCTCCGCTCCGCTCACATGCTTTGCCCTGAAACGTCAGGTAAAGCGCCCAGGCTCTCAACTGAAGGAATGCATATGCCTACAAATCAAATGCTTTGGTAAAGTCTCTCAAATTAAACATTGAAGTCCATGTTGCATAAAAATAAACACTGAAGTTTGTAATTATTATGTTTTTTTTTACAGTGGGTCATAATATATCATATATTTTAGTTTGTCAGTGCGTTTTGTGGTGTTAGGAAGTGTTTGCGCATTTCTGCACTAACTCAAAATGTGCGTACACCACCTCCTGAGCAGGCGTAGGATTTGAGCGTGCCGTACGCCAACGTCCATATTGATAAATCTCAAAGTCACCGTGGTTTTGGGTGTACGCCAGGTGTACGCTGGAATTTTGGTGTACGCACTTTTGATAAATGAGGGCCATCGTGTATTAAGACCGACAGAAAATTAAACATTGCAATGGATATGGCTAGAAACTATGCTCTCATTCCGGCATAATCAATGACTTTTCTGCTGTAACATGGCTGCAGCAGGCGTAGTGTTATTATGCAGCAGAAAATAATCCCCTTAGTAAGTTTCAATAGCTTAATATCATTGCACCTCCTGCAGCCATGTTATGACAGCAAAGTCTTTGATTATTACGCCAGAATGAGAGTTTTAAATAGGAAAAATCTTTGGTTATTTTTAGCGCAATGCTAATGGTCTAATCAGATTCAATGGATTATGCTAAGCTATGCTAAAAGTGGTACCGCCAGACCCGGAGATCAGCTAAATGGATTCCAAAAAAAGGTAAAAACCAAATGTTTAATTCTACTGGAGCTGGAAAATGAGCATATTTTCAAAAAAATGAAGTGTCCCTTTAACACTAAAGTTTTATTTTATTTTTAAGAATGATTCGTATGTTGATCACTAAAATGTATTCTGTTGGGATGCAGCTAAAGATTATTTTTTGTTTGGTTGATTAATCTATCGATTCTTTTTCATAATTTAGTTGATTAATCTAACAATTTTTTATGAGTCTAGTGATAAAATGTTTTGATTAGCTGATTAATCCTGTCAATAAATAATAATTATATGTTAATTATTAGTATTAGTATACATTAGTATTTCAAACTTGTATTAAATCATCATTTTCTAATAAAATTCACTTAAAGTCGCCATGAAAATAAAATGAAAAACTGTAATTTGTTTTGGAATATTGTGGTATTTTTTTTTTACAAATGGCTTATCTGTGAGCTTCATTTTTTTTTTTATTCATGTGCCTCATAATCTTTAATCAAAAATGCAAATCCCACCTCCTCAAAACGATCTCTCTTTACTTCCATTCATATAGTATGGCAGGTGAGCGGGGTCCGGGAGAAGATCGCTGCGATTAGCAATTAGCAACACGACCCAACTTCAAATTGTCCAATCAGATCTTGCTAAACAAATTCAAATCTAGCCCTGCTATTTCCGTTTTATGGGGACTTTAATTTAATTTTCCCAGGTTTTATTTGTTTATGAATAAAGTACCAGAATTAAAGTGCAAATAACACTTTAGGGCATCATATACCATTAATACCACTTCAATTCTGCCTAACACTATGCAAAAAATACATTATGAAGGCATTATGTAGTTGAAAGTAGCCAAGTCCAACAATAATCCATGAAATTAGTTTTTTTTTTGCCTACATGCGTTATATCTCCTGTAAACGTAATGTCTAAACAAAAAATTGACCATTGGGCATGCGGTAATAACATGACGCTGCATTTTCATAGTCTGCGTCCAAAACCGAAGGCTGCTGATTTGTTACCACGCTGCCTCATGAGGCAATGACTTCTGCAACATGAAGACAGCTCTGGGAAACGCATTCGACCAGCCTTCATAGGCAGCGTAATAGAATTCTGTTTGAAATATAAACAGAGAGCGCCTTTGCGATAACTAATCCCATATTTGAAAATGCAATACTAATTTCTCACTAGAAATGCATTCAAAAGCTTTAAAAAGTCAAAATATAACCTTATTTACACTAAATTTATGGGTTTGGATTCCAGGGATCACATTAATTGTTGAAACATATAAAATAATATAAAACGTAAAAACTATATAACATTTATACTTTATTTTAACAGGAAGTGCTTGCTCATTACTCTCACCGAGCCCTGGATGATGACATGCGTACACAAATGGGTGCCGACTGGGTCAACCGAGAACACACTTTATCTGGCACTATTAACCGAGAGCTCGCCGCTACAGAGCGTGAGCTAGAGGAGGCACGTCTGGCTGGACGAGAGCTGCGCTTTTACAAGGAAAAGAAGGACATTTTGCTGATGGCAGTGGGGCAGTTAGGTGGGTCAAATACCACAACTCTGCCCTGCACATGCTGAAGGACGTGAAATTGTGTGATTCGGCAAATGATTGTGACAGACCAGCTAATAGTAAAATCTCAGAAATTATTCCAAAACGTATGTTTTTTACTTAGTGAGTGAGCAGGCAAATTATTTTTATCAAACGTCAGTGAATCATCAAAGGTGATGAATGAACATCGGACAAATCTTTAGGGAAGGATCTTTTTAATGATATGAACAAATGCATTTTAACTTGAAATTAAGCACTATATTGCTACATTATTACTATATCAGTATTATCTTTGTGTAACCGTCATAGATTGACTGTAGCCTATGGACCTATTGTGTCTTGCAAGAAGGGGTATTTTCAGTAATTCTGTATTCATGGCCACTGCTTTTTCAGCTTACTTGCCAAATCTCTGCCAATACAATACAAGTGCTCTCAGCGAACTAGTACTTCGCTTTGTAGTTCATCTTAAGCACATAAACACATGTTTATAGATAGATACACACTTTCAAGTTATTCCTACTTTTGGTTTACTTTCAAACGAGAGCCTGAGCATAAGTGTTTGCTAATAAAGCAGTTGTGCTGTGCAGGTTGGATTTCCACAGAATGCCAACAAATTTTCCAAATTGAGAAATTCCAAATCCAACTGGTTGTCAAAGAAAAAACATTTCAGAGTTGTTCCCTCATTATTTTGTCTTCTGTTACATATGTGATTGTAGAGCATTATTGCTCATTACAAGACAACATTTAATTTCTACCTCCTTACTGAAAGCTTTTGAACATTCATCACATATAAATGGAATTTTACGCAAATATGAGCAATGGAAAATGGTTTGGATTGAGAGGCTTCAACTAGAATATAAGAAATAAAAAATTTATGGCTGTTACAGACACTTGTTTTTTTAAGGTCCTAATAACCTGTATAATGCTTAATAATTATTGCAAATCACAATAATAATGCATTAAAAATTATTGCTGGTTGATGGTAAAGTATCACTACAGATAATTATTTAGTTGGGACTTTCTAATTTTGTAAAAGGCAGACCATTACAAATAGTACTATTTAAAATGTGGCTTTTTAAATTAACTACATTCATTTTACAAAGCCCCCTCTGTTTGAATTTTTGTTTGTATTTTATTGTTTAAATATTAGAAGGCATGGTTTTGTAATGTGTATTGAAATGTAAAGTGCATATACATTGCACAATTGCATACACTTTTCTACAAAATGTTTGTCCTTACTCTGCTGTGTTTTTAGTTTTATTTTTTATACTTTGGTTTACCAAAATAATTAGTACTTAATATTGAATCAATGCATGTGAAACATTTTATACATTCTTTATTTGTTTTGTATGAATAGTTTAAATGCCATTTTACATGTTTTATAAGATTTTATTGCATAACCAATGTTAATGTTTTTGTTGTTGATTTATATTCTTTACACTCAATAAAGAGCCGTTTCTTAAATATTTTTGTATTAATACTTCCAATATTGACAATTGATAGACTCTATGTTGACTTTTAAAGTTGCCAGATCCATTAGCAAATGTACTGTAGTTACATAGTTGTTTTCCAATTAAATTTAGAGAATTTAACAGTCAATGCAATCTAGTATTTATATGAAGACTTTTATTGCACTTTTCTCCTCTAGGACTTTTACGTTGAAACCAATGTTTTCTCACGAGTTACTTTAGTTGGCCCCGTGATAAACCTTTTTTTTCCCTTTAATTGTGAACATTTTTATCTGGGAAACATTTTTTTATATATGTAACTTACCTACACACGCCATATAATTTAAAAACTTGACTAACTAGCTAATTCATTTTGCTTAAATAATTGCCGCATCGTTTTCAGGAATCTTTTTAATTTGGTAAATTATATTTAAATCCAAATAATTTGAAGCATGAGTAATATTAAATAAAAGCAGTTCGTTAAATAAATAAGTGTAACGTGCTACGATTTTTGTCCAGGCAAAATGAATGGCTACCTAACACGGTTCCTGGGGGTCCTTTATCATCACAGTGCAGTTCATGTGGCTCTGTCAATGCTGTGACAGCGTATGATCATTAATAAATGTCTGTAATATTTTACAAATTATTTATGCAATGCTGTATGTTATAACTGTGATTATTTGCAACTAAATTTCTACATTATTATTCAGTTTTAAGTATACGTGTAAACTATGTGGTCAGTCGCATCATCACGATTTGTCCTTCAAAGCTGCTGGAATTTTTCACATCTAAACTCTTTGCTGAATCGCATACAACATTTTTCACAAACGGCATGCAAGGTAAGCAACAGAAAATGAAACATATTTGATAAAGCCATGTCAATAATGTCTAGCATTTAGTTATTTTATCTGCTGCAATAACTATTTGAATATGGTAACTTACTTTGTCCAGTTGGATTTGCAAAGTATTTATGTACTGATGTCATTTTATTAGAAATTCTATACATTTTGTGTCAACTGTTAAAAATATTCTGGTATTGTAAATGTATTATGTGTAATATTACATATAAATACATAAGTGTGTGTGTGTGTGTGTGTGTGTGTGTGTGTGTGTGTGTGTGTCTGTGTCTGTCTGTGTGTGTGTGTGTGTGTGTGTGTGTGTGTGTGTGTGTGTGTGTGTGTGTGTGTGTGTGTGTGTGTGTGTGTGTGTGTGTGTGTGTCTGTGTGTGTGTGTGTGTGTGTGTGTGTGTGTGTGTGTGTGTGTGTGTGTGTGTGTGTGTGTGTGTGTGACACATTAAAATTCACAGTTTTTATTAACCCTAAAGTTTTAATACATTCGAGCTTATTTATTCATTGTTGCTTTTGTTTTATGTCAGAACACAGTTGTTGTGGAGCGTTGGTGGAAGGTCCCGTTGTCAAAAGAGGGAAGGCCACCCAGACTTTATCCACGAAGACACAGAGTTTACCGCTTGGTCGAGGACACAAAACATAAAGGCCAAGATAAAATGGAGCTCATCCTTACACAGACAGTGCCTAGTATGTGCTTACCCCTTCGATCCCTCTAGTTTACCATGGTAACCAGCTTTTTGTCAAAAGATTTTGACGTCATTGATTTTTTATTTACAGACCTTGGTGGCCGAGGAGACACAGTTTTTGTGAAAAAGTCAGTAGGCCGCAACAAATTGCTATCCCAGGGTCTGGCTGTCTACCCCTCACAGGAAAACAAAGACATGTTTACAGAGGAAAGAAGGGTTGGTTAACGTATTGCAAATCATTGCATTCGATGCATTTCGTGTCACATTCAGGTGTAATGCAGTTGTTTTGGTTTTTCTGTAGCTACTGCGTGAAGGAAGGCCAGAGGACAGAATCCAGACACGCACCGGAGAGCTAGTGAGTATATGTCTACAAGCTCTGAGGCCATCTAATATGCTAGTAAACTCTTTGAAGTTGTCAAAAATAAGTAAATAACATTATTGTTTTTATATTTTCTTTGTAGACTGTTGAATTCTTAAAGAAATCGAAACTTGAAGTCGGCATGCACACTTCCATTCAGTACTCGCTTACAAAAGAAATTGTTAGCAGACAGTTTCTCAGACGGGTAAGATGGCAGATTATATTATAAATAATGCTAAAGCATTTTACATGTAAAACAGTTTTTTGCATTTACTGTAAATTTGCCCGCAGCTGGGTGTGGTTGTACCAACACACGCCTTGACACTCCCTGAAGAACCAATCACAACGCTTGGAGATTACTGGTGTGATGTCACAGTAAGCCTAGATGCACTCTTACATATTCTATGTCTAAAGATAATCCACAAATATGTTTTAAAGTTATGTGAGCAACATATTTAATGATGAATTTAAGTAACAAAGCATTATAAAACTAGTGAACAGTCAGTATCTCAGGTCTTATTGCTTTATTAAAAAGGCACAACTTCTATAGGAATTGCTTTCAGATAGCAGACTGGTATTATTGCTGTAAAGCGCAGACTTCAGGGCATTAATAATATTTTGAACTGGAAGGCTGACCTGTATTATGTCTCTCAGGTGAATGGAGTGGACACAGTCAGGGTGCCCATGTCTGTGGTGCCGTTTGTGGAGCCGAGCCAACAGAGACTTATGAGGAAACAACAAGAACAACAGTCTGATTCAGAATAGTTTTTCTTTAATAAAGATGATGTGTTGTAGGCAATAACTTCTTGGACATAAGTGAGGAATTTGGACAAATTTTATTTCCTTTATTACACATTTTCCAAGTTCATGTATATTTTGAAATATACTGATATGATTCAATACTGTGTACTGATGTGAATCTAATGAAAATAAATCTGAAAAATGCAAATGTCTTAATCTTGTTTTTCCAATTGTAAATCTTGTTGTTTAAATTACACAAAATATACACAATATCTAACATGCAAAAAAACATTTTTATTCCAAAAGTATTATTGTTATGCTAACTCCTATTCCCCTCTCTCTCACCTTCATGATTTGCTGTCCTCTCTTCATTATCAAAGATAAATAAATACATTTATTAAAAAGTTTATCATTCTTTTATAGACAAAATATTTAAAGGGAATATTTCATTTTTCACCCAAAAATGAAAATTCTGTAATTTACTAGCCCTCATGTTGTTCTTAACCTGTATGAGTTTCTTTATTTTGTTGAACACAAAGGAAGATCTTTTGATTAATGATGGTGAGCATGCAGTTGACGGTACCCATTGACTTCCATAGTATTTGTTTTTCCTACTATGGAACTCAATGGGTACCGTCAAATGTATTCTCTCTCTATTATAAGAATTTAACCATCTTTTAAAAGGGACATTCCATAAGCCGTTTTTTAAGATGTCAAATAAATCTTTGGTGTCCCCATAATACGTATGTGAAGTTGTAGCTCAAAATATCATATAGAGAATTTATTATAGCATGTTAAAATTTACACTTTGTAGAAGTGAGCAAAAATGTGCCGTTTTTGGGTGTGTCCTTTAAAATGCAAATGAGCTGACATCTGAACTAAATGGCAGTGCAATGGTTGGATAGTGCAGATTAAGGGGTGGTATTATCCCCTTCTGACATCACAAGGGGAGCCAAATTTTATGCTTGCAGAGAATGGTTTACCAAAACTAAGTTACTGGGTTGATCTTTTTCACATTTTCTAAGTTAATTCAAGCATTGGGGACCCAGTTAAACAAAAAAGTCAGATTTGTATAATATGTCCCCTTTAAAAAAGAAATGTAAGGTAAAACGTTTTTTTATATATATATATATATTTTACAAAGTTTTGTGTAATAATTTTCAGTGAGTCATGAAAATCCTGAAAATGTCTCATTTTATTGTAAACCCAATATTATTTATTTTTCAAATTTATGCATTTAGGTAGGAACTACTTTACACACAAGTCTTTAACACACAAAATGCATCATTTTTGCAAATTCTCTTGTGATGCAATAAAACTGTTATCAACTTTATTTAAAGTTTTACATGAAATTCTTTAAGAATATATCTTCAACTGAAAACAAAAAAATTTAAACCAAGACTAGACTAAGACATTATAGTTTAAATTCATATTTTACATTCCTTATTTTTAATGTCTAATCTCCGTTTCTAGTAACTTGCCACAGATCACAACAGACATTGTGGAAGACAAGAACCCCTCAGACCAAACCAAGTTATAGTTAAACATAATTTTGCAATCATAAAATAAACTTAAATCATGTTAACTGAAATGGATGTATGACATTACAGGTGACTATTTTATGACCAAAACATTTGTAACAACACCGAATATGGAGAACATAAAAATGGATCAACATTACAGATTTTATTCAGCAGACATTTGGTGCCACCATCAATAGTGTAACTGCATCAAACTGAGATATTTGCAAACGTTTGCTTCTTTCTGAAACAATATGTAAAGGTATGACATCTCTAAAAGCTAAAACATTTCTTCTTCACAGTCTTTGCCCAGCTTTAGTTAGATAAACGTGCCACATTTCGGTGATATTTGATGTGACGTCCACTAAAATCCATACTTGGCTTGCGTCTGTCGGCGGGTGAGCTTGTTATCGGCCCAGTTGTTCTTCAGTTCAAGTTCGCGTTCCTTGGCTTGATGAATCAGATATGTGATTTGGTGCTTGCGTCTCTGTTGTCCTGTTGGCTGATCTCCTCTTTTCTGTAAGCAAGATTGATATAAATTTGACCTGCATGCAGATTTGTCTCAGACGGTTCTCAATACCTTTGAGTATTTATCATATTTATGAACGGAGCGAAAACGTGTGCCATTTGTGTTGCTTACCTTGCTGAAGGACTTGCGTGGCTCCAGCTCAGCCGTCATGTTTTTGGCCATCCATTGCTTGTTGCCGCTCAGCTGATCATCTCCTTTGATTTCCAAGAACTTGATTTCCTCTCTTCCACGATTCTGTTTACCCTGCAGCCGCCGGAACTGGAATAAAAAGCATGAATATTGTAAGGTAAAAGATTGAGCACTGATATTACCATGAAGGGACAAAGCAATGCTTAATATGTTCCAGTTTGAAGCACCAATCAACAACCAATTTATCAGACAGCAAAATCGGAACGGTGGGCATGCATTTTTTTGAAGTGAGCAATAGTAACAATGTAAAAAGTACTTACTGCTTCATCGTTGAACATTGAGGGCCCAGATTCATCTTGCTCACAAGCTTCAGGGTCTGGGTCTGTGTCCTGGTAGCCACCCCCCTCGAAGTATTCCTGTAAAAAATACACATGAAACATCAGCTACATGACGTAAGGAATTTAACATTATCATAGTGGCATTTTGCACAAACAGGCATACCTGCGATGAAGCTTCGGGTTGTTCTGGAAACTGTTGGTACTGATATTGATAATCTTCCCTCTGACAGTCCTGCATGGCTCCAAGTGACTTACTGTGACTTTCTGTAGATTTAAAGTCCAATGGGGCATCCTCAACACCAGGTGGAGGGTCCAGAGATGGAACATAGTGTTGGGAATCTGGGATTTGTGACATCACGGGCTGCGATGAGCTTTCTGGAAGGGAAAAGTAGTTTTCTGGAGCCATATCATCATCACTGCCATTGTCATCAGCGGCCATCTGGCGAGCTAACTGCATGGCGGCGGACTTCGCAGCAGCTTTGATGGCTGATGGAGACGGGGTGGTTCCAGAGATGCTCGAGGGCTTTACAGTGCTGGCCTTTGGCTTGTCCGACGCTGGTCGTTTAGTTAGTGTGTGGGGAACCAGTGGTCGCTGGGCTTCCTTCACCACCAGATTTTTGGGCTGGGGCAGCATAGAGGACAAACCACCACTGCCCTAGAAGAATATGTATGTGAGAGGTGTTTATGGGCATGCTTAACAAATGTATAAAGTTAGGCAAATGTTTGTGCCTTAAAACTTATTATCATACAAAACAGGATTTTGACATTTATTGACTGGGTTTTAATGGAAACTATAATGATTTTGGTGTGTCCCTATTGGTAATGCACTACTACAATAAGGAGCGCAGTGTAATGGTTAATGGTTTAACCGATTCATAATGGAAACCATTAAAAATTGCATGTTTTTCAATAGGGTAAAGACTAAATACTTTACAAATTCATACCTTGGAAGCTGTTTTCTTTCGCACAGGCTCGTCATCATCAGAGTCGGACTAAAAAATTAAAACAACGTCAAGCAGTGAAATGATTCAAAAGATTCAAATGATTCACTCGTGAATCAATAAACTTACATCTCCTCGTTTTATTTCAGGAACGGTGATTTTAACGGGCTCTGTGCGCTTTTTGGGTTTGGGTATATCCATACTCATCCTCTGAGGTTGAGGGGCCGATGTCTGATCTCTGTTCGGTCTGATTTCAGCTTTTGATTTCGGCGCAGGTAGAGAGGCGAACAGTCCGCCGACCTTACCCGCGGGTCGTGCGGGTAAACCCGGAGTGTCATCGCGATCGCTGTCGTCGCTGCTTTCGTACGCTACCAAAGACATCTCCACCGATCAGATAAGATCAGACGTGTTCATAAAAAACTGAATTAAACCCAATCCGATCGCTAACGAGCTGTTTTGCATCACTTTCACTAAAGCTGCTCAACTTGATACCATGTCCTCCAGTACTAATAACGCACAACCAACTATTTATATAATTTTAGCAGTATGTCTGGAAAAATGTCCGAATTCAGCATAAACTGCAGGTTGAAATAGCGCTGTATGCTTGTAACGTTAGCTGGAGCTGTGCTTACATTGGATAACTTAAGCGTTGAGAACAATATTTTCTCCGCAAGAAACACATGAATGCATTAGTTTAAACGTACAACTGTTGTTAAAAACCAAACGTATACGGCAAACTACGAGCTATCGCTTTCTGTATTTATTTCCTCGCAGCCTCATTTACACCGTAAACATATTTTTTCTTCCACGATCGGATTTTCTCAACTTCCGGTTCAGCATACACGATTTGAACAATGCTGACACCGTGTGGATACCGCCAAAATTGGCGGCCAAATCTTCTCGTTTAATAGGAGACAAATATCATTCACCAAAGATAATGCACTAATAGTAATTAGTAAAATAAAACTAACTACTTAATAAATGTAAATTCACTAACAAAAATTACTAACGTTATACCATCTTAAAACCATAAACACTCCCATAAAGTGAACCTAAAAATATTTTAATCTAAAGTGCATGTTCAAATATTTTAAATTACTTTTGTAAGCAAAAACATTCATTTCTTTTATTAGAAAACTAAAATTATATATATATATATATATATATATATATATATATATATATATATATAAATATAAATATAAATATATATATATAAATATAAATATATATATATATATATAAATATAAATATATATAAATATATATATATATAAAAATATAAATATATTTATATATATATTTATATATATATATATATATATATATATATATATATATATATATATATATATATAAGAGTTTTGATTTATTTTGGATGCTTTTAGTCACAACACAATTCCTACATTTACATCTGTATTACTCTATTGTTTTGATGACTTTACTATTATTGTATAATGTGGAAAAAACAAAGAATGAGTGTTCAAAAACATTTGACTGGTCCTGTACATCAACCAATGCCTCTCATCTGTTTATATCATCAAATCAAGGCAGCAGAGTACAGCACTTTGTTGGTTTATTGAGAAAGGCTGTCAAACACACTTTATTTTCCCATCATAAATAATCTTTGAATAACAGTTGCTTCAATGTTCACAGTCAATGTGGTATCTCAGTACCAATAGCCCTTACGAGGCCTCCTATCTTCCTGAATGTTCATTTTCTCCATAATCTCTTCCTCAAGCGTTTTCAAAGAGGGTGTGTATGTTTTCTGAAGAGCATCCTCAGTAGATGTGTCTTTAGGTCCATCTGTGAGATATAGAAAGAGAGGTAAACAGTCTCAGATTGGATCATATAACTAATTAATCTTTTCACTTTTATATTACAAGGCCACATTTGACAAGCTAAGAATAAACAGCATCAGTTTCTCCTTCAAATCAGCTGTATATTAAAGAGTAACTAAACCCTAATCCAACTTTTTTTAGTTACTGATCTGTAAGAATGATGCTTTATTAGTGCTGTTCATTGATTTTAGTAAGTTTTTTTACATTTGGATATAAAGTCTTTCAATACTACAATATATGGTGTAAAAACGTCTGAGTGCTGCCCTCTTCAGGTTGAACGGTGGCTACTGCAGTTGAATTTTCCTATTGGATGTTGGGTCCAAGAAATAACTCGTGACGTAAGCAGGTTCAAGCTCACCACGCCCTTGTTACGATCTCACCACACACTTAGTTCGTCCCCTCTATCTCCGTTGGGATCTGCCCACTTTTCTTGCATTTTTCAAATATTGCAGTGGGTGGAGTCAGGCTCTGACCAGGGGTTTAGTTACTCTTTAATAACAGACAAATAAATGCCATCGCCAAGCCACTACCATAAAGAAAACAATCTGATTACAGAGACACAACTATATTGTTTTAAATCTATTTAGAGTTCATTATTTTCTCATCTAAAATCCCACCTTTCCATTGCTGGGGAATGATGCCATCTTTTCTCGTGTACACTGGTTTGGGAATAATGCGTCCTGTCCTGATGGATACACGCACCTTCTCACCCTCTTCTGTGTATCTCCAATCAATTTCTGTAGGTTTCCTAAGACACATTATTAACAAAGACATACTGCTGTAAAAGCAAAGCATAACACATGTGTTGTATTCTAGTCTATGGCATGTAATGTTTGATGCTCAAACAGACAGTATTATTGCTCACCTGTCAGTAGGGTCGATAAGCGAAATATCCTTCAGCAACAGAGGCGCTTCACTGGCGACGTATGTTCCCCTGTAATCCCCAGATCTGCTAACATACCTGTAATGCTGAATAAAAACATGTTCAAATGTAAGATTAGGCTCTTTCAATGAAATCTAAAGTTGATATTTAATTTTCGAATAGATCACAAGCTCTTTTCCTACCGTGTTCAACCCTTCGAGTATGACCCAGTTCCGATGTCTAAACACCTGAACAACTTTACCCTGCTTCCCTTTGTCCTTACCAGACAGAATCTCCACCTGGTTGAATTAAATATAAATGTATATGACATAATTAAGGTTTATAATAATAGTATAAGGTGTAAGGAATAATTTTCTGTATCATTTGCATTTGTAGATGCAAAGAAATCCAAATGCCAAGAGGACATTGATTCATAAAAACAGAAACAGATGCTTACTGTATCTCCTTTCAGAACATGCCAGTCCTCATTTGCAATAGGTTCAACAAAAACCTTTCTTCTTTTCCTGCCAGGTGGGTTGAGACGGCGCGCTGCCAACGTCCACGGTCTGTTCGTCCCATAACGATAATCATGTGGAAAAGCAGCTTTTGCAGCCATTGAAAGCAACGTTGTGAGTCTCATGGTTCTGTGTTTGGGATCACAAGAGAAATTAAAAAGTTTAAAAGTTACCATACTATAGTATTATTAACTATAGTAAATATTCTAGATACTAAAATTTTACTATACTAGATATAGCATAATTAACATAATATAGTATATACAACTACAGTACTATACTATGTAGTTAGTAACTTATACTATAATTTTTTTCATATGGATTAATTTTATAAATGTTATAAATGTTCACAAATATATATATATATATATATATATATATATATATATATATATATATATATATATATATTTGTGAACATTACAGAATGTCAACCTTCCTTTCTGTTTTGCCTGCCAGCCTACCAATAATGTATTTTTTCCATCTGGCATTTACGTCTGATTTGACAAATATTTTAGTCCCCATTCTAAAATAAATTAATATAGGTTGCAAAACCATTTATGTGCTTTATTAATTCAATGATTTTTTTTTAGCAATTTCTGAAATCTGCACTTGAGCAGGACATCGACCTGTGTTATAAGTCTGGTTTCGCTGTCAGATGTTTGCGGAAACATCTACATTCCTGTTTCTTTTATGTGCTTTAATTATTATCTTATCTTGATTTTATACACGACTTTTTTTAAACAAAGTAACAATCTACATACCTAAATCTCAGATGATGTAGTGCAGAATTAAATTCTAGATCCACAAGGGTCAAACTTGTGCACACTGCGTGCTGCTTCCTTTTCCTGTTCAAACCACTTATGTGTCAAAATAAAAGTCTCTGGTGCCGTCTGCCGTGTCTTGCAGAATGACAAAAAAAGTCTTGCAGAATGACATGCCACGCAAATAATTTTAAACAACATGCTTCTAATTCTTGTATAATTATTATGCAGTCTTTTTTAATGATCTTATAGAAGTGAAAAATAACATACAAATCTATTTGTCAACGACAAAGTGCAAAATTGTGTGTTATAGACAACGTTTTGAGAGTTTTTATTGAATAATAAATACACCATTAAGTTACGTTTAACTTACTTGATATAATGAGGATAGGATTAAGTAATGGGTGTTATTTACGCTCTAATAAAAGGGTTATATATTTATAAATTGCTGTAGATATACAGCAACTTTACATATTCTGTAGATTCTTAATAGGAATAGCATTATTAACATAATATGTTATACATTTGAAAGTTATTAATTACTTTATTAACATATGTCTAGACATAACATGCATGCCCTTACTTGTATAACGCAAAGGCAGGTAATTTATATATAATTAAATTATAGATGCCACCTTTATTTTAGGACAAAACATTGAGCTAAAACTAAAAGTGTAACATGTATCACCAGCATTTTGAAAATATGTACACTATTGTAAGGGCCAATGACAATTTTTTTTTTACAATTAAATGTACACAAAATTTATAGTTGCCTGACAGAATATTAAAAAGATTTTCTTTTTTTACTCGAATTAAACCCTCAACCAATCAGATCGCTCTTTCATTCCGTATCCAAGTAAGATGTCTCGGCGCAGCCAATAAGCGTCGAGCTTTGCTTTGTAGTCAGGCAGACATAACACAGTCGTCCAATCACAAAATAAGTCGAAAGGGGATTTTTGCTCTATATTTGTCTCAGGTAGTTTCTTTTTCCTTTATAAAATAAACGCTACAATTGTTTTGTATGTACGTGAGATGTTTTACTAGGTGAACTTTGTACAATAATTATGGTTGTCGTTAATGTGAAAGATTATGTATTTTAATGTAATAATCGAAGGTTTTCGAGGCGTACAAATGTTGCTAGCTAGTTCCATAGCAGTCATTGCTAACGATATCGACGTTAGCTAGCTCATACATAGACATTATATTGAAACCAGCTTGATATTTACAAATTATATCGTTTAGTTTTGAATTGCGCTAAACGCGTCCTTCATTTGATGTCTTTTACGTTAACTCGACGTCTCTTGGCCTCTAGCTCGTGTTAACTTGTTAGCTGCTAACTCATGCTCATTTAAACTAGCCTGCTGTGCGCTAAATGCTTATTGCTAGCGATCAGTGAGCAACTTGTAGTTGAATTTGCTTAAATTGAGCAAAGATGATTTTAAGTCATAAATAACCAATAGGTTGGTCTAGTTTCTGGTTGGTTGGCCTTTCAGTACGCCCATAAATGGTTGAAATGCCTGTAATCAACCGGAATTGACCTTCCCGTGTATTATAACTATAATCATGCACTAAATTATCTGGTTTTAAGTGATCAGATTGAATCCTAGGGTTTTGTCTAGTATCATGCATACACCGGCTCTTATGTTCTCCATTGGTCGCAAGTGTGCTGAATAGAAGGAAACGTCTGCACTGGGGCAGGAAAAAACAGCCCTGCAGTATTTGGGCATGGTCGCTATCCGATTGACCTGACAACAGTTTCATGAGTGGCTGTATTTTTAAAATGGGAAAAATATCTTGAACGTTTAGACGTGGCCGAATTGGGCGCTTGCGTTGTGTGTTTTGTGTTTACTTATGATGGAAAGAGATTCATATTTCCGATCCCCACCCATTGTGTATATGTAAATGTGGCTTATGTAATGATGATTATTTACTGTCATATGATGAACTACTTATTTTATCATTATTATTTGTAGATCCTATCATGACCATCTGCTAGGGCACATGTAGTTTTAGATGTTATTTAATTAAAAATGTTTTGAAATGACATACTGAAAGGTGTGATCCTGAAAGTATGATTTAATGACCAAGTTTGTACTTGACTTTGGTGTACATTATGTGTTTTAATTAAATTTACCTGTCTTTTTAGTCATAAATCAGTGAAATTACTCCAATATGAAGTTTTGGATGTTAGTCCAAACTGCATACTAACAGCTTTTTCATATACTAGAGCTTTAAATCAGGAGTGATCTGAATGAGGTTTGTCACTCCAGCGTGGTTGAGACATGGCAGAAGATCCGCTGAAGACCGATGCCTCAGCTGGGGAGGGGGAGACGGAGCCCAGCATGCTGCTGCAGAAACTCAAGAGCAACATTTCGTAAGAACTGCATGTTTTTACACTGTCACCATGATGGAGATCAAATTAGCTTGACTTAAACAGTAGTTCACCCAAAAATGAAAATTACCCCATGATTTAATACAAAAATCCATATTTAAACTTTATAAACTATAATATCTAGCGTTGTGAGTTGTTTTAGCTACAAATAGGGATAACGCAATATCTGAAATCCAGAATTTTCTTTTAAATCCTTGTTTTATAGTTTTTGTACTTTTACATTAATCTCTTTGCTTTCTTCATTGTTTTGACAGTAAAAATGTGCAAGGCAAAGTGGACAAAATTTTGGTAAGTTTCTAACAGGGTAAAGGTAACATTTTTATTTTTTCTTGCCAAAAATGGCAATTGTTTTGCTAGATAAGACCCTTATGCCTCGTTTGGGATCGTTAAGGGTCCTTTGAAACTACAATTTTAAACTGCATTAAAACTGTTAAGTGTTGGGGTCCATTAAAATGAGAAAAATCCTGGAATGTTCTCCTCAAAAACCTTAATTTCTTCTCGACTGAACAAAGAAAGACATCAACATTTTGGATGACATGGGGTTGAGTACATTATCTGAATTTTTTTATAAGAAAAATTAGTATTTCTTTAATAGAAGTCCAGATCCTAAAGCACTTTTGTGTTAGTGTATCATCCTTGATTTAAGGGTTAATATCTCATATTTATTATGAACATACCATTTCATAATGTACATTGCCATTTCCATTACTGTGTTCCTCATTCTATTGTCTCTGTGTTGTCTCTTTTCAGGAAGATGTGCAGCGTTTCTCTGACAATGATAAGCTCTACCTTTATCTACAGCTACCCTCAGGTCCAAGTGCAGGAGAGAAGAGGTACATTTTATAAAATGTGAAATCCAGTCTAAAGTCTCATAATCTAATAATAGGCATCAAAGATTAATTTATTTTACATAGATTTTAATCTTTGACATGACCTTATTCGGTCAATCTTAAAGATATTAAGGTTATGTTGAATACAGGGAGTATTCCTGAAGTGCATTGATAGTGTTATCAGCACGGGCAAGGTCATGGGTTAATTTTCCAAGGAACACACATACTGATAAAATATATAACTTATATGAATGCAGTGTAAGTCGCATTTGCAAATGCATAAATGTAATCCATTTGACATTTACTAATGACTTCTCTGTTTACACAAGTGGTGATTCAAACTCGGTCAACACGGCAGACCAGCTTCACACCTGCAACTGGATTCGTAGCCACTTGGAAGAACATCCTGACACCTGCCTGCCTAAACAAGATGTTTACGAGACATACCGGTAAAACAAGCAGAATATCAAGTGCTTGTGCCTACATGCTATTTTTTTTTAATTAACCTTTGCAGTCTTTCTCAAAATTTCATATTTGTGCATCGGGACTTTTGTATTAAAACAGAAAGCACTGTGACAACCTACAGCATCGGCCTCTAAGTGCAGCAAACTTTGGCAAAATCATCCGCGACATCTTCCCTAACATTAAAGCACGAAGATTGGGTGGAAGAGGACAATCCAAATATCCTTTCGACTTTGTTTCCCCTTTATTAAAGAACATTTAAGCCTTCTACCATTTAAAGGGACACTACATTTTTTTGAAAATATTCTAATTTTCCAGCTCTGTTTTGGAATCCATTCAGCCGAATCCCGGGTCTGGCTGTACCACTTTTAGCATAATCCATTGAATCTGATTAGACCATTTGTATCACGCTCAAAAATAACCAAAGAGTTTCAATATTTTTCCTATTTAAAACTTGACTCTTCTGTAGTTACATTGTGCACTAAGACTGACAGACAATTAAAAGTTGCGAATTTTCTAGGCCGATATGTCTAGGAACTATACTCTTATTCTGGAGTAATAATCAAGGACTTTGCTGCCGTAACATGGCTGCAGGAGGCGCAATGATATTACGCAGCGCCTGAAAATAGTCCCCTTGGTACCTTTCAATAGCACTGGACTATTTTCCGGCACTGCATAATATCATTCCAGAGATCGGCTGAATGGATTCCAAAACGGTAAAAATCAAATATTTAACTCTAGGGCAGCTGGAAAATTAGAATATTTTCAAAAAAAGTGGAGTGTCCCTTTAAGACTCATTCTAAGGCAGATGAAAAGATTTTTTACAATTTTATATGAGTAGTTATCTTTAAAAAAAGGGTCTGAATTTGACTTTCTATACTTCATGGCATTGTAAATAAACATACAATAAGTCTTTTTTATGTTACAAATGCTGTTGTTTGAGCTTTGAATGTTCTTTCAGGTTAAAAATTTATTTCAGGAAACTGAATGTCGGTTTACCCTTAACATTTTTGCCAGCACATACTGCTATAGTGGAATCCGTAGGAAAACCGTACTAAACATGCCATTACTGCCCAACCTTGACCTCAAGAATGACCCGGTATGACTGTCCTCTCATTGCTGAATTTTGGTTTCAAATCTAATTTTACAATAAGTAAGGTGGAGTTAGGGTGGTACCAGCTTGATGTGGCAACATTAACTTAACAAAATTTTTTTTTTTTTACACTAGTCACACTCCACATTACTCACTGCAGCTTTAATTGCTTTAAAAAGACTAAATAATATGTTCTTCTGGTGTCCATTAGATGTAATTTGGATATTTAGTCACTTAACGTTCCAAAGAGAAACATAGATTTACACATTTTATCCGAATCATGTGACATGTTGTGCCCTCTTCAGTCTGAACTGACAGAACTGGTGCAAACCTACAAGCAAGAAGTCACTGAAGCCGCTTGCGAGCTCATATGTGACTGGGCCCAGAAGATCCTGAAGCGCTCTTTCGACACGGTGGTGGAGATCGCACGCTTCCTCGTACAAGAGCACATAGTTAACCCGCGCTGCAGTCAAGCCGAGCTTGTCACTTCAGCTGCTCTGGCAGGTACCTGCAAGATGTTTTTGTAAAATTAAACATGTGATGTTTCGGGGATTGAGGAGTGAAGTTATAATGATGTCTACGTTTGTCATAGGAGGACCTTCTAAACCTCATAAAGTGATCAAAAAGCTATCCACAGCATCTCGTATAGGAGCAGAAGAAGATGGTGGTGTGGATATTAAGGTTGTTGTATAATATGTCTTTAGTACCAATTAAATGGATTTTGTCATCATTTAGTCGCACTTGTTTTAATGTATGACATGAAATATGATATTTAATGAATCTATACGATACAAAAAAACTGACCATTGTATTGTCATGATGTTTTTGATAGCAGAAAGAGAAAGATGGCATGGAACAACCTCCAACTAACAAACAACAGGGCACTGATAAACCAACCAACAAGGTGGAGTCTGCTCGTGTGGAGGCCTACATGAAGAAACTGCCTCAGCTTCTTCCCAGAGGCCACTTACCCGAGAAAACGTCCCCACCATGTCTCACATCTGCCGACTCGGGTGGCGTTCATGTCACTTTCCCCGTTACTTATTCAACTATACCGCCACAGCCAGGCAGCACAGTCCCGCTCGTGATTGTTCCATCGAACATGGGTCTTGGTAGAGAGAAGACATTGGTCACAGTCGCCACATCCGCCGCTCCGACTTCTGTCGTCCAGAGAGCCCGACCGAGTGCTCCTAAGCGGGGCCCTGACCCCTCAACGTCAACCCCCGGGTCAGTCGGCGTTCCCGCTAAACGTAAACGAGGCCGACCCAGGAAGCAAAGACCAGAAGACATTGTGCCACAAGTCCAGCCGACCCAACCGTTGAATCCTAATCCTGCTTTACTCACGAGGGGAGTAATCCAAAAGGCCTTGCCCTCCGCAACCCCTTCACAGTTACTGGAAATCGTGATCCAGGACCAGCATACGAGCTTAATGCTTGGCCAACTTCCTGCCGTCCAGGAAGTGACAGACGCTGAACGGAGGGGTGTGGTGGTGCCATGTCAGCCTGCCCCAGTCCCAGAGAATCAGCAACCCATCATGCTCTTGCCTGGGCCTAACCAACCCAGTTACGAGTTGAGCCGAGGTGTGGTCATCCAGCGAGCACCGCTGTCTAGAGAAGGAAGGGCCCCTACTCAAGAAACTGGTTTGTACCTCCCGCCACCAACACTGTTAGAGGACAGAGGAGAAGTGGAAATAACTTTGACTCCCGTGGAGCCACAAGTTGATTCATTTGGCTCCTCATGTGGAGAAACCCTGAAACCGGATGCTCCATAGTAGCAGCACACCAGCCATCCACAGAGATATGCATTTGAGATTTGGTGAATTGCATACTCGCTTACAAACTAAGGTTCACCGTTTTGGCCGAGATCGATCTGCTTTTTGTAGGGTGTGTAAAAGGGTGTTGAGTACATCCATCATTGTTGCAGTGGCAACAAACGCCTTTAAACCGCAACTACACTCTCAATATTACCAAACGCTAATATTATTAGCGTAAAAAGTTTGTTGATTTTAGGAGTAAATTCGTTTTCAAAGTGTGTCGTTTCTGTGCCACCAAACAGAAACGTAATGATTGTTATCAAGTGTCAAACACTCCCTGTATCGCCCATCGGTTGGACAAAGTCCTACTGGTGGTGCAGAAAATCACACTTTACCTTTAAGAGATTACAAATTGTATATTCAAGTGGCCTAAACCTTACATAACAAAAAGATTTGAAAGTTTAACATATTACAGTAAAATTGTAAAATGACATTGAATCAAGTAGATTCATAAATAACTGACTTTTAATAGGAGTGCCATCGAAAAAAGGAACTGCTTACCGTATGTTGGTGCTGTTGTCCCCAGTGCCAAAAGAAAGCAGTCGGTCTTTTATTGCTCTAACCGTCTTTGCATGTTCGTGTTTGTAAACATGAATTGAGACATTCGAGTGTTTTTCTAGTTGTTCAGATGACAAAGAGTGATATTACGGGTTTGTAACTTCAGGGTTCTTAAAGCTTACGACCACCAGAAGTCCCTCCCTTACCCAAAGATTGGGTACTAATATTTATAGGTTCAGTTTTTACTATGATTTATGTCATATAGAACAGATATATGAAACTTGTAAATGACTACGAGTAGTTGTGAAGGTATAAAAGGAACGCAGTCTTAAAAATAAAGGTGCTTAAAAGGTTCTTCACAGCGATGCCATAGAAGAACCATTTTTGAAGGTTCTTCGGATGGTAAATTTAGCCAAAAAAATAGTTTGTCTATGGCACCGAAGCACTTTTATTTTTTAAGAGTGCACTCTTTTTGTTATGTGTAGAAAAACCTCATAAGTCCCTTTAAAATATGCAAATGAGGCCGTGATTTTAGGATTCTTCTCAAAAGCCCCCCGTGTCGAGGTCTGACCCGTCGACTCTTGCAGCAACAAAAATGAGCACTTAACAGATGTAAATAGTTTATCCGTAAGCCTAAAAGGATATCAGCATAAGAGAAGCGTACCAGAAAGATTTTAAAAGTCTTTTATTTTCCAAATGTTGCAGATGTACAGCCATCATCACATCACAATATTGCTACTATAAAAATATTATTATTATTAGTTATTAGTAAAGTGTGCACTGGCACCCTAAAAGCATGTGCAAAATAATTAGCAGTAAAATAAATTTATGAAATTTGATTATATTATCTTAAATTCAAACTACTAAATATTTATTTATGCAAATTTTACAGAGATTGAACCTCAACGACCTGTTTTGAGTTGATTTTTAAAGGAGAATTCTCCCTTTTGTGTTTTTAAAGCTTTAAGCGTTATATTTGTAGTTTGTGTTTTAAACAATTGTAGCAAAAAAGTCCACATGCTTACTTATGTTACTTCACTTTTTATGTTCTTGCACTGCTTTGCCTTTGAATTTAAAAATGTGAGAAATGCATTCATTTGTGATTTCGTACTAAATGATTGAATTCATTTGAAGCCACTGAAAACTCTGTCGTTTACATTCAAAGGGTTTAACCGGCTACAAAAGATAAAAAACCTGAATTCTCCTTTAAAGTATTATTAAGCAGATTTCAGCTCAACAAAGGCTGTTGATGGTTAAAAGATGTTTAACATGCACTTAACAAAGAAAGCCACTCTGATTATTTACAAAGAGATTTAAAGTCAGATGTTAATATTTATTGAAAAATGTAGTAAAATATGTGAGATGGTAAATGAGTATGATTGATCATTTTACTATTGAGTAACGGTGCTTTAAAGAAGGCTAAACGGGTTTAATGTCCGCTGGTTGATGGTGCTGATGGGTAGATTATAAGATACTTTGAGTTCCTGTAAATGAGAAGCCGAACTTGTGAAATAAATGTGCTGTATAGGCCACACCTACAATCCTATAGATTTTATGTATAATACGTGTGGCTGTTTTTACAGTACAGTATTTGGGAAAAAACATTAAATGAATTGCCTCTCATAATGAACTTCTATTAAGTTTCATTCATTTATTTTACCTTTCAATTTATTTTTCCGCTTCAATGTAGTTCACCTGCAATGTTACAGATTGACAAGTTCTGCAGTTGAGATTTGCATACTAATGTAAGTGTCCATAACCTTTAACAATAAAATATCAGGCCGACATTTGTAAGATTTACATTGACAAAACATAAAAATTAATCGATAAATGATAATGAATTGCAAATGGAGTGAGTGCACCTGTAAAAAAAAGTTAGTTCAAAATGTAATTTTAAGTTAATTCAACTTAGAAATTGTATTTTTTTTGAGTTAACTAATATTTTTAAGTTGAATTAACTTAAAATTTTAGGCAACCAGGTAACTTGCATTTTTAAGTTGAACCAACAAATCTTTTTTACAGTGTGTGAATGATCACATTTGACAGATTTGAAAACTTTGTACACTCCACGTTGTGTTTTAGGATTAAAAGCAGTTTAATATAATATTTCCATGAGAATAACCATCAGAACAGTTGAGCAAATGGTCATTTATATCCATTCATAGATGTAATATTCATAGCCTCTCAGTAGTCTATCAACACTAGTTTTAGTTTTTTGCAAATCTAACGTGACACCACAGAAATGTAAATCGTTCAGTACAACATAGTGCCTCATACGAACCACTGTGCTCTGTAAATATCCATTATCTTTGCGTTATTTATGAGGTCTAAAAATTTTGTTCTAAAGCGCTGAGTGGATTTTGTGTTTACTCTTTGGTTACCATTGACCTAAAAAAAGAAACCAAAATGACATCCTGATCTCATGTGTTTATAGTTATTACCCATCAGTGTTGGTATTTCTTATGTTTCATTGTGACAAACTCTTAAGCAGCCAATGGTAAACATGTCTAGCACATTACAGACTTGTGTAAAACTGTTATTTAGCATAAATCCTGCTTTGAGTTCACATACATGAGCTTTATACCATCCCAGTGGAAATATATGTTGTGAGTGTCAGTAATATGTCATTAGTTGACCTGTCACTTTTACCACGACATCCGGTACGTCTAACGCTATAATCGGATCATCATCATTTTTTTTTTGGTCAGTTCATGCATGGTTTGTGTTTTGAAAATATGTTACATAGGTGAGAAATACAAACGTCTATTATTATTTGCCATTTCTTTAAAAAAAAAAAAATCCCTGGTGTTTGTTTTGCACTTTAATTTTCTAAACAGAAAGCACACGGGGAGAAAAGAATAAATGCAGCACCTAACATGTTATTTGTTTAGTACTTCGAAACATAATGTCTTCTTTATAAAAAGGTTTTTTTTTGTATTGCATATGTTTTTCATGTTAAAACTGTAAAATTTGACATCTTCCATATGAGAAAAAAAAACAATCTCTTACTGTGAGCACATTTTCATAAATCAGCACTAATAAACGATATGTATGATGTTTGTTTATATCAAGTGTTTAGAAACAATTCTTTCATGTTCACTATGGGGCGGTTTCTCGGACAGGGTTTAGATTAATTCAGGACTATGCCTTAGTTATTTTAGGACATTTTTAGATGTTTTTACAAACCTTTCTCGAAACTATACTGGTGTGCATCTTGAGACAAAACAATGGCACTGGTATTTGTTAAAAAAAAAATCGGTACAATGTGTTTTGAAATTAAAGTAGCTCAAACGTGCCTTTTAGTCTGGGACTAGGATAAGCTCTGTCCGAGAAACCGCCCCTATGTTTATTATATTTGACTTTGGACTACACAGTCAGTCATAAGATGCATGCAGCTATATTTGTAGCAATAGCCAAAAATACATTGTATGGGTCAAACTGATAAATTTTCTTATGACAAAAATCATATGGATATTAAGATCACGTTCAGTATTTTGTAAATTTCCTACCCTAAATATATAAAAAATGTATTCATCATTAGTAATGTGTTGTTAAAGGGATAGTTCGGCCAAAAATGATATTCAACCCATGATTTATTTACTCACCCCCAAGCTGTCCGATTCGCATATGTCCATCATTTTTCAGACAAACACATTTTCGGATATTTTAGAAAATGTTTTAGATCTTTCAGTTGATTAAATGTAATATTACGGGGTCCACGACCTTCAAGTCCAAAAAAAGTGCGTCCATCCTTCACAAAATAAATCCAAACGGCTCCAGGATGATAAACAAAGGTCTTCTGAGGGTAATCCGCGCGGTGCTGTTTTAGAAATATCCATATTTAAAACTTTATTAACGTAAATAACTACCTTCTGGTAGCGCTGCCATCTTAAGCCGCCTTTCCACTGCACACGACATACGGAAACGACAGTCGGAGTTCTCCCCCTAGTGGCAGTCGTAATGAAGTTTCAGTTTAATCGTATATGGGAGGGAAGCTCATTCCAGCGCAAGAGGCTTCATTCTAATATTTTTACCATGGTGGAATAAATAAATGAATGCAAATGAATGAAACAATAAACAGCTATGCATATATGACAAAGATTGCCAATATTTTTTTGAGAGAACATATAAAGACAAGATTAAAATAATTACATACACAAATTAAATTAATAATGTATTTATTATCAGTAATCAATAGTGTTTTTTAAGGATTCAAGTGTAACTAATAAAGTTAAACCAAATGGATTAATCATTTTCACCTCACACACAGTTTGTGATTGGAATACAATGAAAAACATAACTTCCGGTCGGCATATCGCATGCGGTTTAGTCGCACAAGTTCAATTTTTTTAACGCATCCAACCGTCAAAACGGATCCGATATTTACGCATCCGCAGATGGTCGGCACCTCACGCATCCGCTTTGCGACTCTCCATAGGAAATGAATGACTTCCGGCTTATCGGCCGTCGTTTGTCGTGTGCAGTGGAAAGGCGGCTTTAGACTCCTCTGTATTCAGGAGAGAGTATTAGCGTAGTGTACGCACTTTTCTTAGTGACGTATGACAAATTCGGAGGGTGGGGGCACAGAGCAGCAGCAGAGTAGCCTCCGTAGGCTGTGAAAGCTCTCATCCTGAATGCGGACGCGACTAAGATGGCGGCGCTACCGGAAGGTAGTTATTTACGTTAATAAAGTTTTAAATATGGATATTTAATATAACACCTTGCGGATTACCCTCAGAAGACCTTTGTTTATCATCCTGGAGCCGTTTGGATTTATTTTTTGAAGGATGGATGCACTTTTTTGGACTTGAAGGTCGTGGACCCCGTAACATTACATTTAATCAACTGAAAGATATAAACATTTCCTAAAATTTCCGAAAAAATGTTTGTCTGAAAAACGATGGACATATGCAACTCGGACAGCTTGGGGGTGAGTAAATCATGGGTTTAATATCATTTTTAGCCGAACTATCCCTTTAAGGACTTCATTTGGACAATTTTAAAGGATTATTAGGAACACCATATTAATACTGTGTTTGACCCCCTTTCGCCTTCAGAACTGCCTTAATTCTACGTGGCATTGATTCAACAAGATGCTGAAAGCATTCTTTAGAAATGTTCGCCCATATTGATAGGATAGCATCTTGCAGTTGATGGAGATTTGTGGAATGCACATCCAGGGCACGAAGCTCCCGTTCCACCACATCCCAAAGATGCTCTAGATCTGGTGACTGTGGGGGCCATTTTAGTACAGTTAACTCATTGTCATGTTCAAGAAACCAATTTGAAATCATTCGAGCTTTGTGATATAGTGCATTATGCTGCTGGAAGTAGCCATGAGAGGATGGGTTCATGGTGGTCATAAAGGGATGGACGTGGTCAGAAACAATGCTCAGGTAGGCCGTGGCATTTAAACGATGCCCAATTGCCATTAAGGGGCCTAAAGTGTGCCAAGAAAACATCCCCCACACCATTACACCACCAGCCTGCACAGTGGTAACAAGGCATGATGGATCCATGTTCTAATTCTGTTTACCCCAAATTCTGACTCTACCATCTGAATGTCTCAACAGAAATCGAGACTCATCAGACCAGGCAACATTTTTCCAGTCGTGCAAATTGTAGCCTCTTTTTCCTATTTGTAGTGTAGATGAGTGGAACCCAGTGGGGTCTTCTGCTGTTGTAGCCCATCCGCCTCAAGGTTGTGCGTGTTGTGGCTTTACAAATGCTTTGCTGCATACCTCGGTTGTAACGAGTGGTTATTTCAGTCAAAGTTGCTCTTCTGTCAGCTTGAATCAGTCGGCCCATTCTCCTCTGACCTCTAGTATCAACAAGGCATTTTCGCCCACAGGACTGCCGCACACTGGATGTTTTTCCCTTTTCACACCATTCTTTGTAAACTCTAGAAATGGTTGTGCGTGAAAATCCCAGTAACTGAGCAGATTGTGAAATACTCAAACCGGCCCCTCTGGCACCAACAACCATACCATGCTCAAAATTGCTTACATTTCCTTTCTTTCCCATTATGACATTCAGTTTGGAGTTCAGGAGATTGTCTTGACCAGGACCACACCCCTAAATGCATCGAAGCAACTGCCATGTAATTGGTTGATTAGATAATTAATGAGAAATCAAACAGGTGTTCCTAATTATCCTTTAGGGGAGTGTATAAACACCCATATGTCTGCAACGAAAATGATGCACTAAAGTTGCTTTATCACAGTTGAGAAATCAAAGGCCACACATTTCCTTTTAACACAGATGTAGCTTTTATTAGCTCAGCGTAAGGGACAGTTCGCTGAGCAGAGTTTGGTGTACTTAGTGTACGATACATAACTTTGGATGCAATTATGTACAGATCAACTTCAGACAGTAGTAGTTCAGTGTAATATTAAAGTCGTATAACAATACCTGATTATTTACCATTACAGTCCTTCAAATGAACACTTTATCCTGCCGCGGTTAGAAATTCCTTCCGGGTGCTTGAAGAAATTCTTAAAACAATTGCTACCTTTATTTGGTCCAGCAGATAATAATAAGCAACAGTTTTAACTACGAGACTAACAGAAAATAAAGAGGATGACTACTATAAAGGCAGGCTTGGCATTAGGTTGACAGAGTCCCTTGTTTCAACACTGGTACAGAAAAAAAGATGTTAACTGAAGCTGATCTGCTTTTAAACAGTCTGGTTATTGTTGTGGTCAGACTATCATTTAAAGAATACAACAATCTGAATCTTCCTTCTTTTCTCGCCGCCTCTGTCTTTCGGGCTGGGCTGTGGCCTGACCTCTCGCCTGTAGGGGTATTAAGATAAGAATTAGAGTTCAGTTTAAATCTCTACAAACTGTTTTGTTTCATTATCTATAAATCAAATAGCAGGAGTTTCCTCTCACACCTGTCCCGCTGAGGGCTGCTGTTGTGTCTGGGGTTGCTCATACTCCTCCTGCTGAAGTTGTCTGGCCAGCTCCAGGTCACTTAAGGGTCCAGGAGCTTCACCTTGCTCCTGCTGTAAAGACATCGCCACCAGATAGTCCTGTAATTACATTGGATCACAATCTTAACATTTTTAACTGCAGTTTTTTTTTTAGTAGACAGAATAATCAGTAAGAATGTTGGGTGGGACTTGTGTCGAAATCAGGTTTTGAAACTTTCAGTGTGATCTCAGACTTTTGGAAGCCATTGAGTTCATATGTGGTTTGTGGTCAAGCATAGGACTAGCATTGGTTACGTCACATTGTTCGATTTTTTGTTTAAAGAGATACTAAAACCCACAAGGTGTAATGATAATTTCATTTTTCTCTCTACCCTGCAAAGGAAAATAACAATATACCTTACTTGTATTACTTGAAAAAATTTGTTTCCCTTTAATCCTTTTCATATAAAAATGTTCGCAAATTGCTTAAAACCTCTGAGATGATTAACCAAATTCAAACAGTAGTGGATGTTAATAACTAAACCCAAGTTAATTGGTAATGTTTGGACATTCATTTGTACTCTGTTCTTACCACAATGACATTAAAACTTAAAGGGATACTTTAGCCAAATATCAAAATTACTCCCTGATTTACTCACCCTTAAGCAATCTGAGATACACAAGTCTATCGTCTTTCAGACAAACACATTTGGAGTTATTTTAGTAAATGTCCTTGCTCATTCAAGCTTTATAATGGTAGAAAACAGGGATTAGGGAACAACTTCTGACTTAAAACCTCCAAATAGTGCATTCATCCTTCACAGAGGTAATCCACACGGCCCCAAGGAATTAATAAAGATCTTCTATGGGTAATCAATGCGATTTTGTAAGAAAAATATCCACATTTCAAACTTTATAAACTGTAATAACTAACTTCCGGTCACGCAGTGGCTCGTGAATCGTGCGAGTCCAGGATGGCACCGTTACGGGATGCTAGTTATTATAGTTGATTAAGTTTAAAATCTGTATATTTTTCTTACAAAATTGCATAGATTACCCGCAGAAGACCTTTAGTAACCCACTGGAGCTGTGTGGATTACCTCTGTGAAGGATGAATGAACTTTTGGGGGGTTTTTAAGTCAAAGGTTGTTCCCTGGTCCCTGTTTTCTACCGTTATAAGCCTGGAAAAGCAAGGACATTTACTAAAATACCTCAAAAAAATGTTTGTTTGAATGATGATGCACACATGTATCTCGGATTGCTTAAGGGTGAGTAAATCATGGGGTAATTTTGATATTTGGCAGGAGTGTCGCTTTAATCTAACAGGTGACCCCAAAAAATTCACCTTGGTTATCATTAGCTGGTTTCATTCTTGTTTGAAAACAAAAACAACAGAGATCTTAAAAAGGCCAATACATTATTCTGGCATTAAGTATTAAGTAGGCCAACCCAGGAAATTAGCGGGACTTGTTCCCTCGCTATAAAGCCCATTCATTTTTCCCATAGATTTTTCGATAACTGCAAAAAAATTATGTGTTTAACAAAAGTTTGACACTTACATGTTCTGTCCAACAAAATAATCTTCACAGATTAACACAACTTCTGTGATTTTTGAAGTATAAATGTGTTTACTAGAATAAAACAAATTTAGACTTCAAAATTCACAGAAGTTATGTTCATCTGTGAAGTATGGAAGCCCATTTCCGCCACATAAGAAAAAAAATATGCTCTGGTAAATCATAATGATGAGATATTTAACATTTAATCTTATAATTATGACTTAAAAAGACTTTATGACTTTTTATTTCAGAGAATGCTTTTTTCTTATGTGGCTGAAATGGGCTTCCATGGTGAAGATTATCTTGTAGAACAAAACGTGTATGCTTCATACATTTGTGACCCGTCACGGAAACCAGGGACTCAAGTCGGCAGCACAAGTTTCGAGAAAATGAGAAACAAAGTTTTTTTTTCGAAATTTGTGATTTTCGTTTTATTGCAGAATCTGTTAGTTGAGATCACAAAGAAGCCTCTCCATGTTTGAGATAGCAGTTTTTGTATATTTAAAAGCGTACATTTTGTGGTTAAAATAGGCTTGTTTTTCCGGAGATTCTAGCGTGCAGCGGGGGGCGTCATTGTCTGTGTGTATATTTACATACTGTATAAGCTTGTGTTTACGCCTCCGCCCCCAAAGGGAACAGCGTGACTACTAAATAAGGATAGTTCGCCCAAAAATGAAAATAATGTAATTAATGACTCACCCTTATGTCATTCTAAACTCGGAAGACCTCCGTTCATCTTCGGAACACAGTTTAGGATGTTTTAACATTAGATTTAGTCCGAGAGCTTTCCCCTTTATTGAAAATCTATGTATGGTTTCCATGTCCAGAAAGTTAATAAAAACATCATCAAAGTAGTCCATGTGACATCAGTGGGTCAGTAAGATTGTGTTGATGCATCGAAAATACAGTTTGGTCCAAAAATAGCAGAATTACGACTTTATTCAGCATTGTCTTCTCTTCCGGCTCGAGCGTGAAGTCACGTGACTGTAGTGACGCGCTGCCCTGTTCCTCAGACATGTTTGCTAAGTTTTTTTCAAACTTATAGCCTGCGTCTCCCCAGACTGTAAAGCTCGGGCGCACAAAACAAAAGAAAAATAAAAGAAGCTGGGGCGGAACAAATAACAGTCAGCCGCATCGTACGTCAGCCGCGTCACTGACTTTATGCGGCGCCGCAGTCGGATGACGTCAAAGTACCGCGAGAGCTCTTCAAGAAATCTTATGGAGTAGTTTAATTTCGACTCGCTCTCGCGGTACTTTGACGACATCTGTATGTCAGTTCTTGCAGCGCAGCATGAGTCCAAACACACAGAAGTTACACAGATATCGTTGTATTCTTCATATAATTGGCTACATGTTTTGTCTATCAATATTTTCCATGAAGTCATTGGCTGATGGAGGAACGAGCGAGCCATTGGTAACCTCTCTAAAGGATGTCACGTTTTCGACGGCGCTGTTTGGATGATCTATTATACTACTTCCCTATTTTAAATACAAACTTTGAAGGCGGGTTCATGTGTTTAACGGAGTGTAAGCTCATATACCCTTACATGTTACGATTTAAATAGTCTTCAGATTATATATTATATTGTATTACCAGACATTCATGCGAAATCTGATGTAAACAATCTATATTTCACGGATTATACGCATTTGTGGACAAATATGGTCATTGGATAATCTGAAACAGACTGGATTCGACTTGTGATCCCCACAAAGGTAAAAGAGTCATGTTTATTTTTGCGGGTTGTCATTTAGTCATAAAATACTACATATGATGCTAGAACATCTCAAAAAGGGTTTTACAGGGGGTATGGCTTAGCTAAATGAGATGTAAATGAGCCCTATTGTCTCCCCCAGCTGAAAAGAAGAGTCCCTTTCGTCTCGATTTTCTCGGTTTGAGTATTTCTGAGTTCCTATATTCAAATGGCCACAACTTCTCCAAATCTTATCAGATTTCCATGTGTTACACATCGTTGGAAAGCTTAGAAACTGCACTTTCAGAATCTGTCAATAACTCAAAATGCCCAGATCCGACTTGTGTCCCTACTTTCCGTGACTGGTCACATTTGTTTATTATATTTTGTGATAATCCAAAAGTCTATAGAAAAATAAATGGGCTTTATAACGAGAAAACCAGTGTCTCGCTAACTTTCAGGGTTGGCCTACAAAAATATGTCATCCTTTTGGCACTCTATTACACCAAATTCTTCCAACTGTGAACTGTGTCAAATCGAATCCTTGATGGTACTCACCTGATCGATCTGCATTTGCGCCTGTTGCTGTACGTTGGGTCGGCTGGCGGCTGTAGGTTTCTGAGACGGGTGGCACAGCCTGAATTCTGAATCGCAGAAATTCCCATCGCCCTCAACATTATGAAGACTCTCCCACACCACATTCTCCTCCTGCAGGAAACCCTGATCTGTGACCAGCAGATAAAGGTAACCCTGCGAATTCACAAATTAAACATTTACATAATGATCACTGATCATTAATAAATCATCTTCTTACATTTTTAGCAAAACTGAACAGTCAAAAATGAACATCCGTCTGAAAATCATATCTGTGGTGCTTGCTATGATCAGATATATAATCAGATATAAAGACCTGTGAGGAGTGTTAGTGTGGGAAAGCTGGGAAACACCTTGTGCTTTATCATTGTGCTGAAGTGGTTGTTCCTGAAGAACACAGAGAGCTCGCCCTCTTTAGCCGTTGTGTTCACCTCACACAGGCCGTGATATGACAGCTGGGTTGCTGTGGACTCCAGAAACTGCTCTGCTATCAAACCTGTTGGGACAAAGAGATCATCTGACTTTAATAACCTGATGACAGTCAGGCATTAACACAATGTTGAGAAGTTCATACATCGTTTCTTCTCTAACAAGATCTGAGCCATAAGTGTAAGTCAATATTACTCTTGCTCAGATTTCATTTTAGGGATTTAAAAAAACATGTAACCCTAAGTAGCTTTGGCATGTAACTTGTCTCATATGTGACCCTGGACCACAAAACCAGTCATAAGTTGAACGGGTATGTTAGTAGCAATAGCCAATAATACATTTTATAGATTAAAATAAAATATTTTTTATGCAATCATAAAAATCATGTTAAATAAAGATATTTTGTAAATTCCCAATCATAAAGATATCAAAAATGTATTTATCATGAGTAATATGTGTTGGTAAGGACTTCTTTTGGACAACATTAAAAGGCAATTTTTCTCAATATTTAGATTTTTTTGCACCCTCAGATCTTCAAAAGGGTCTCATATAAGGATACCTCATACCTTCACTGACTTGACTGCTGTCTGTCGAGTGCTTGAACTCTATAATTTTTTCAACCAGTTGGTTGTAGCTGAGTTTTCCCACGGCATTCACCGTTTCAGGACTCTGAAAAAAAGATCAGACTTTAAACAGTGACACTTGCGGGCAAGCACAATGAAACTGCACAATTGAATAAAGGAGTGCATATTTTAAACAACATATGAATTTTAACATGACGTTGATCTACCTGTGGGTCTACAAGCCAGCCGTGGTAAAGAGGAATGTCGAGCAGATCAAAGACGATGCATTCGGGCGTGTACTCGAAATCAGATACGCCCGTAAATCGCACGTTAACGTCGAGGCCCGTCGACAGTTTTGGCAGCACAGCCATCGCGTCGCTCATATTCTGTAAAGAAAAAAATTGATAATAATTTTTTTATTAATCTTTTTATAAGTGTGACCCTGGACCACAAAAAGTAGCAATAGCCAACAATACATTGTATGGGTAAAAAAATCATTAGGATCTAAAATAATGATCATGTACCATTAAGATATTTTGTAAATTTCCTACCGTAAATGTATACAAACATGTATTTAGCATTAGTAATATGTGTTAATTTAATAAAATAAAAAGTACTTAATTTTGGACAATTCTAAAAGCGATTTTTCTCAATATTTTGATTTTTTTGCATCCAAAGATTCCATAAATAGTTTTTTAAATATCTTAGCCAAACATTGACCTGTATGACTGGTTTTGTGGTCCAGGGTCACAAATAACATAAACACACTACAGTGTTACTGAACTCAATGTGTATGATTGATCAAGAAAGCTAGTACGAGAAATATTTACCATGGTACATTTACACAGCATTTTAAAAAAAGTGAAAACTTTCAAGTTTAAAGATTATAAATTTGTTTTTATAAAGGGATCAAAAGTAGTTAGGTTATTATTTTAGATCATCTTTCTCCTGAAACTTTAGTTTGACATGGAAACACAAGCAATGACTTGCATGACTAATCCTTATCATCATATTTCCGACCATCTATTTAATAATCAGCACATATTTAGTGTAAAC
The DNA here is from genome assembly GCF_030506205.2 of Paramisgurnus dabryanus. Lineage (NCBI taxonomy): Eukaryota > Metazoa > Chordata > Actinopteri > Cypriniformes > Cobitidae > Paramisgurnus > Paramisgurnus dabryanus. The sequence goes on along the minus strand of NC_133355.1, from coordinate 7,300,096 downwards.
AAAAGAAGTCTTTAATAGTATATCTTTAAACTCACAAGCACGCACACAGACATACAAATAAACACAAGCTGTAATTGTTAGAATTGTTAATGACTTAATCACAAGCGTTCATTCATGGACCGAAGGTCTACGATCACAATGTTGGTCTGTGTGTTTTGACTGGAAGGTTCTGAGGTTTCTAGCACAGCCTGTCCTTTTAACAATAGTAAATTAAATCTCAAGACATCTCTATGCTCAACATCCGTGCAGAGCGGAGCCTGTTACACTTCAAGAGCTCAGATGCAACACCCTCGAAGGCAACCCTTCAACAGGGAGTCTGGGGATCCGTGATGGTATTAAAAGGGGTCTTCGAAGTATTGTTTGAATTTTTTGGGAAAAATTAAATAAGGTATCAAAGTAAATGCATTAATAGACTACTTACAAAAATAAAAATTGATTAAAATTAGTGCTGGGAATAGATTAATCTAGATTAATTTCATACAAAATAAAAGTAATGTTTTGCATAATATAGAAGTTTGTGCTCTGTGTAATTATTATGTATATATAAATACACACACACACATACATGTATGTATTTAAGAAACATTTACATGTGTATAAATATTTATTTATATTTTTATATATTCTATATTATGTATATTTAAAAAAATATATATATATATATCTTTGTACAGTGTGTTGTGAATGTGTTAGCATTTAGCCTAACCCCATTCATTCCTTAGGATCCAAACAGGGATGAATTTAGAAGCCACCAAACATTTCCATGTTTTTCCTATTTAACAAGGAAATATGGTGACACAAAATAAAAATGAGAACTATATTGTATGCTGGAAAAGCAATTAGTTTGCTGCAAACTAAGTGCTCTTCCGCCATACAATATAGTTCTCATTTTTATCAGCTTAAAAAAAACGCCACATTTTTTCGTGCCACCATACTTACTCGTCTTTAAATAAGGAAAACATGAAAGTGTTTTGTGGCTTCTAAATTCATCCGTGTTTGGATCCTAACCCTGGATTTCCACCGACTGCGGAACGGCTGCGGAGTCAATCGGTTTCCATTCAAGTCAATGTGTGTATTTCCACTGACTGCGCTCCGAATCCGTCACAGCTCCGGCCATCCGCAGCCCTCCGGCACAAATACGCAGAGCTTCTATTTTTGACGGATGCCGGACAGCTCCGCAGGGCGGAGCCATGACTTTATCGCGAGATCATACCTGAATTCACGAGAACTCGTGTTTTTTTTTTATTAAATCTTTGCAATACAAACATTACAAACACACACAAATAAAGTCATTAATACTGAAACAACAAATAATAGACAGGAACAGAGCCAGAGGGAGTTTCAAATAAATACATTAAAGATAGATCATATATAAATGTTTTAGCAGCCTTCTTATTTTTTGAATTTTGGATGGATTTGATGTACTGCTCTGTCTACGCGAGATCTCGTGTTGTGATCTGGGCTGGTTTGTAAAAACGTCATTATTCAACGGCATAATGGGCAGAGACAGAACTAGGTATCGCGCGATCATCACGTGAATTTGCGAGACCTCATGAGTCCTCGTCACTTCAGCACGCAGCCGCTCTGCAACAAAAACGGAACTGGTGGGTATTGACGGACGGCAGAGTGCGGAGACGCAACGCAGCGGAGCTGATCTGCAGCCGCTCCGCAGTCGGTGGAAATCCAGGGTAAGGAATGAATGGGGCTAGGCTAAATGCTAACACATTCACAACACACTGTACAAAGATTAAGTGAAGGCATTGAATAAAGATAGGGATGTATTATTTTGTCTAAGTTGAGGTAAGAACATAGTCAAATATTGAAAAACTGTGGTGTTTTCCTTTAAGAGGTCCTTCCTTGGCCTTAAAAACTTGGAGGATTTGCTGTTTTCTGTAAACTAGAATTTTTACCAGGCTCTTATGTCTAGTTTTTTTTATATATATATATATTTAACATTAAAGTCTATTAGTGAGTGATTGAAATGCCTTATTCTCACAAATGTCACTTCAGTCATTTCATTGGTATTTAACAAATTTGACTGTCTTTCGCTGCAAAACTATTTAAGCACATGCAAAAATCTCCACTTCTAAAAATCTCCAGTAATTCTTCACTGTCCTTGCTGAATTAAGGTAAAAGGCTAATATATTTGGTCAACATTCTGCAAACCTCCTTAAATCAGGCAAAAAACTATTTTATTCATTCAATTATTTTTCTGTAAAAAAACGCTGTAGCGTTTAACAGATTCTGCAAACAAAGCAGTATTTCTAAATAGGATTAAGCAGAATTAAAGCGAAAGAATTCGATAAACATAAAATACGTGCCAGGCGCATTCGGTCGACATCATCTAATTTTTGACGGTGCCATTTAGCAGCTTTGCATCCGAGCCCCTTACCTGCTGAAAATTTAGTTCCATCCCCTCTGCTTTCTCACGTGGTTTGATGGACAGCACACATTCACCTGCAACGATAACAAAATTACATATAAACAACTTAAATTTACAAAATTACTTAAACTCAGCAAATGGTGATCTATAAACAAGCACCGTGTCCCCGAGCAATGTACTCCAAGCTCACTCACTGGGGAATTGTCTGTGCAATAGTGCAATAATGGAATACATTAGCGAGTAATGTATCTAAAGTACTTTGGGTAAAAGCATCAACTAAATTATTACTTATATACAAATACAGGGCACATTTGCCAGCAGGAAATAATGGTGTTAATTCATGTCTGCTGCTGTGACATGGTATTAGTGGTGTTGAAACACGCTCATCACACCCCTTAATCTGCAACACCACTCCAGACGACTTGTTTTCAACAATAGTGTGACTTTTAACTATAGTGTGTAATAACCCTCTATTATCTGAAAAGACAGGCCATGATGCATGCAGAAAAATATACTAAAATATCTGACCTAGTCTGTAAAAACACAGCTGATGTCATTTTTGTGATGAAATCATCTTACATAAAGTAACATTATGTGAAAATATAACCTTGATATCTTTTCATATGGATTGAGTAAGATTACAATAAATGATCTAATAGTTGGATTATGAGACTTTAACCAAGATTTCACAGACAGGGTCACATATTTTCGTCATGCCAGAACATTTTACCGAGATGAGCCATCAACTCTTCTGTGGTGACCACTTCAGTTTGAGCCGGCAACTTCACCTGAAGAATAAAAATAAGCAAAACTCAAAAAACTTGAGCTTCTGACACCCTGCCCTTTATTTATGCCATCAGTGTTTTACTGTAAAGTATGTTTACATGTTTACACAGAGTATAATGAGTCATGGCTCTATTGCTGGCCTATAAGAAGACATACAGTAAGATGCAATAACAGGAGATTTTACGCTAAAATATACATTCATTTAGTTAATTAGTTTACCTTCCACCGCAGCAACAGTATGTTCATAATAGCTATCAATGGGCAGGGTCCATTCTCGCTCTGTGTGATGATGGCCGTCTTCTTCTCCTTCCAGGTAATCCACTTAACAAAGTAATACGCCGGCATGGTCGGCTCTGATGCAACGACCCTAGAAGCCCCAGCACTGGCTCCTTCATTCCCTTGAGAGGGGACTTTGTCAGGTGACTGATAGTCGACATCCTGAGCAGATTTAGTTGAAATCATAGGTGGTGTCTCCTCTGAGAATTCCAGACTGGCCATGGAGAAAGTGGGCGTCACCTCCGACTGACTGGCCGTATAGGATTGGCTATTGATGATCTCAGAATCATCTGTTTTGTCTTGGCTTTTGCTGGTCACAGAGTTGGACTGAGTTGCTTTAGCATCATCTTCAAGGGAAGATCTGGTTGTGGGAGGATCTTTGCTGGGTGCGATGTCATCTTTCATAAGGTGTGGGACACTACTAGAGGATTGCTCAATGGAAACCACAACTTCTGAGACATCCTCTTTTTGGCTGATTTCTTTGTCCTGCGGTTTAGCGGGGTCAAAGTCCTCCTTTTTGGTCGCGTTTAACTGCCGTCCCTCTAAAATCTCACCATCGACAGTGTCTGAACAGGAATCTGCCATGACCTGTTCTAGTATAAAGCCCAATTTAACTTGTTTAAAACAGCTATAAAACACTTTTTTACTGATAATCCTGGCAGTGTTTGCCTTTATCTCCTAAATGTTTTGTTTACTTCATATTTCTGAGGTTTAGCACTTGAAAGTTGACTGCAATATGAATGCTTGATGCATTAAGCCAAAAAAAATTATCAATTTCTCATTATGTCATAAACTCAATAAAATTTACAATTTCATGCTTTATCCATCATTGGGATGCAAAATTGGCAGTTTTATGCACACCTTTATCTAAAAGTCTTTTTGTGCCCTGCCTAATTCTGGGAACAGCTGAGTCACAGAGTATCTTACTAAGGAGCCGAATAGCACGTCAACATTTACAAACAGCAGGCAAGATCCAATTCATTACAGTGTACTTCAGAAGTAGTCGTAAAAATATGAAACCTGTTATACCCAGATGGAGAAAATAATGGTTGGTGGTCCTATTTTAGGAGTAGGAGTAGCCAGAAGCAAAAGTGTGTCACCAGTTCTTTTCAGATTATCTTTAAAAAGTGAAGCGTTGAAAGGTCAGTATGTTTTTTTTTGAGTCCAGCTTTCGCACATTTCAACTCTGAAAAATAAAAACAAAAACACATTTAGATATTAGGAGATTTAAGAAATAAAATATTTCTTACATTTACAAAAACTACTGATCTGCAACTTAAAAGTGCATTCGTCATTCAAAACAACAACCGTTGAAAAAGAGTCTAATCACAGATAAACTGGCAGCTGGCAGCTCAATATATATGTATTGTAGGGACATTAAACTAAAATACTTCCTGCAAGAGCTGTCACACTACATAACAGACAGAGGCTCAATGGATACTGTAACTTCACAAACACGCCAAAAATGTGTTCATAGCAAAAATCCACACAAGAATGACAGATTGCAGTTCACGCGTGCATTACTTACAACATTCACGACTTACCATAGTGATGTGTGGTCTTTACAAAACCGCTCTTGTTTACTCTGTAAGATAAACACTGTGTGATATATATATAAAAGAGTTTAAGCTGGTTTAGATCCCCACTCGTCTTGCTGATACAGGAGTACGTCACTCTCTCTCTTTCTCGCCACTCTTTCCGTAATCTTGTTTTTGCCTGTCTCACTTCCGGTGCTTTTTGTTTGTAAACAGTGACGTCACGGCGGTAGGATAATACGCCGTTTAAAACATAGCAACAATTTTACAGTCTTGTCGAACTGTTTTTTTATGCTAATAAGTCGGTTTGGATAAAAACTGATGCAAATTGAATTTTATTATAAAGTGCGTTGGAATGCGTTTGAATGATTACCTTTCATTTCCTGACATCTGGTGGTTGGAGGACAGAAATGCACGTCAAGAAGTTGCACGAATGTAGAAATACGTATTATAAATCTGTTTATTTTCTTTGGCAAATTCTTTATCCACAAATGCAAATTTCTCGGAAAGAAGCCACTCTTATCAATATTTCTGGGCGATTATAATTCTTATGTTTTGTCTTTGTTGTGCATAAAAAAACAAAAAATCTTTCAAAGGTTAAAACTGGATTAACCTTTTATAATTCCCCTCTGGTGTTTCTTCTTCTTTTTTTCTTTTTTTTGTTTCTTTCTGTTGTTGTTAGGGGTCAAGCACCGAAGGTGCTGAGACACCTATTGTAATTGTTAGTATTATTATTATTATTATTATTATTATTCTGCTTCTTCTTCTTCTTCTTAGCCATAGGCGTCTATGGCAGCCCTATGAACCGTACATAGGAAAATGATGAAATTTGGCCCAGTTGTAGTGGTGGTCTTAAAAAGTCATGTGACCAAAAATGGGGTCTCTAGTACTAACTCTATAGCGCCACCAGCAGTGCAAAAATGCAATTTTTAAATGGTTATAACTGCTGATCCGCTTGATCTATGAAAATTCTACTTAGTACACGTGATTGCTCTCCTCATGCTTATTGTTTTTAATACCTTACAGTAAAACTCCACCCATTACAGTAGCGGCCATTTTGAAATGTACAGTATTCCGTTTATTCGCTACTCCTCCTTCAAATTTGGTTCAATTGTTATGAAATTTGTCACAGATGATCTTTGGAGTGAGCCGCACAGAAATGACCGAACAGAATTTTGATATTTATCTTTGTTCAAAAGTAATAAATGCACAAAGTTAACGAGGTTGACGCAAAAAGGTTCTGAAGCTGTAGCTCGGTCATTCTTTGATCAATTGAAATTAAATTTGGTACACTTCATGTGAACCATGAACTTGGGGTTCATGCCAAATTTGGTGACAGCGCCACCTATGGGTCATGAGATATGAAAATAGGCTATTTTTGCCCATAACTTCTGAACTGTTTGTCAGAAAATTATGATCTTGATGTCTATGGATTGCTTACCTCATGCCGCATCTGTCGATGTGTATTATGCCAGGTTTGACTGAACCGCCTGTCCGCCATTTTGAAATTTCACATAATTTGTTATATTTTTTATTGGATTATTGAACATATCCGCGCAAAAATTAGTAAGGAGCTTCGACATGATGTCCTGAAGGTACCTGGGAAGTCAGAGTACAGCGCCACCTAGGGGTTATAAACTATAACAGTTCTTATGGAACTGCTTATAACTTCTGAATACTTTGTCTGATATTAATTTTTTCTTTGTGAAATTGTATTCACTGGTTTATGCCGATTGCAACGATACCTCGTTTGTCATTTTCCAACATTTTGTTAATGTGTTATTGTAAAGCATATGGTAGATGATTTTTTCACTACTCCTTTTACAAATTTTGTTTATTTTATGCCAGGTACTGCTCGTATAATGTTTGGAGCAATCCGCACAGAAATGACTGAACAGATTTTTGATATTCTGTTCGTTGTCTATTTGTCATAGTAAATTAATGTGACTGTATATTACATTGTATAGCATTACTATACAGAATTTTCTTCTTTTCTTCAATCTCACTTGAGCTTTTTGATTCTCAATATAGATGTATTTCTGTTATTTCTGCTCTTCAGTGTCAGTTCTGCATCTTTGGTGATTGGCATATGTCAATGCTTGGAGCTCTGAAAGGTCTTTTCAGCTTCATGGTTACACTGTGAGAACTGAGTGGTGCATCTGGTAAAGCAAATGCTTTGAGATTCTGAGATCATGGGTTCAAATCCTGTGTGAGGGAGGTTTGTCTTGACTTCTTTCTTATTTAATTATCTGATTCTCTTAAACGTTGTATGTTTTTTATTTCTGCTCTGCTGTGTCATTTCTACACTTTTGGTGATTGGCATATAGTAATACTTGCAGCTCTGAAAGCTCTTTTCAGCTGTCTGGTTCAACCATGTTAACTGAGTGATGCATCCAGGGGTGTCGGACTGGGGGTAAAACCAGTACTGATTACCAGGGCCCCAAAGGAAAAGAGGGCCTTTGAAAAGTCTGGAGTATATTATGGGGTGGGGCATGGGGGCCCATCAGGATCTTGTGCAACGCCCCTGGATGCATCTGATAAATCATGTGCATTGAGATTTTGAGGTCTTGTGGTACTGGATTCAAATCCTTTGTGAGGAATATTTTTCTTGACTTGATTCTCACTTAAGGACCTGATTCTTATATACATTGTATTCATTGTCTAAATCTGAATTAATAAACATAAATGTGATAGATTTATCTACAAAAACTTAGGGTATGATTAATTCAATATTTACTTCTGAAATTATATGTTTTTCATGTTATTTGTTCAATTTGACTTCTTGTACTTCTAATAGCTGTCCTCAGTAATCTCCCACACATTTCTCATTGGGCAAACCCACTAATCCACAACCTTTAAGGACATGCGTTTAATGCCATGTGGCACATCTCTGCAGAAGTACCATTGCAAATATGTGTGTACAATGTACTGTCCTGAGGATAAGCTACTTTGTTCTTTTACATTAAAAAAATATGTTCATATGCTTAAGGTTATTCTTGAGTTTATTTTTCCCTGTAGTTTTGAACCCATGTGCTGTTCTGGTAAAATTATTTCCTTTTGCCATTTCAGTGCTTAGAACTAATATGAGTATATGCATGTTCTTCCTATGACACACAGCAACAAATCTAAAATGTGTGGTTTTGATGCCTGTTGTTAAAAAATAAGTCAGATTTGAGATAGTAGGTTTATAGCAAGTTTAATTTGTTATTTAGTCCATTTTTAATTGTAAGTTTCATGGTTCAAAATAAGTGAAACATTCATCAAGACATTTACTTTTTATGAGTAGAGTAATTAATTATAGTACATGAAACCATAAGATACTGAAATTCAAAGTAGATTTTTACCTTAGCATAATTTATCCAACAATTACTGAAATCTTGGTCAATTAGACTTCAAATTAATGACCTACTAGAGGGAATGTGTGCGAATTAAAATTAATATACCAAGAATTCCAATCAATAAAATGAAGGAAATTTTATTTTATAGTTGCTACAAACAAATGCTCATGTAAATAGATGACAGAGATCAAGTCCATTTATCAACATTGTATTTATTACATTTATTACAAACAATATTGTTTTATTTTAATAAACCGTGCCAGAATACCCATGTGAGCAAGCCAAAAGCGACAGTGGCAAGGAAAAACTCCCTTAAATGGTAAGCTGATGTTGATAATGTAAAAATTGAAGGAAGAAACCTTAGGAGGAACCAGGCTCAGCAGGGGCAGGCCATCCTCCTTTGGCTGGCACATACTCAAAAAACTAAACTTGGGCCAACTATAATACAAGCCATCCATTCCAGTTGTACTACAGAGTTATATTACTTGGGTGATTGAGAATTCAGAGCCAAAATTATATTATGGACCATCAACTGCATCCGTTTACAGTTCTGTTTGTACATTCTCTTAATTGATAGTAGAGTCTGTATTCACTAGAAGGGGAAAAACAAATGAAGAAATCAGTAACAATAACGTCTTACAATCAAAACGCATTTAAGGATGTTGTAAGGTAACCTTTAAGTTGTGGGTTTCTATACAGTACAGCAGTTCACAAGGCCTCAATTTCACAGGAGGTGTTGAACTGTGATTGTGTCATTAAAGCTGAAAAAGAAATTACATATATTAACACCGATTTATGCATTTATGTATAACACATTCTGCATCTATTTTTAGAGTAACTGGAAGTTCACATTTACAGTAGTGCACTTCAGAATATTACTAGTGGTTAAAGAGGTCAAAATGTAAAAAAGCTCAAATGTGTAGTTAGTGGATTAATGCATCATACATATTTGAAATTAAGTGTGGTGCTCGCTAACCTGGAATGACTTCAGGAAGACAGTCACAGAGTATTAAGTTCATGATCCAAGCTGGCCATGATTTGCTGGGGTAAGAGCAATCAACTAACATGTTGACTCTGTCACAGAAGGGGAACCCTGGAGAACATTTTTAGTAGCTGCTTGCCAGGCACAGGAGAGCACTGCTACTGCTGGTCACATGATGAGGTTCTGAGTTTTCTGGCAGAAGCCATTTTCAATAAAATGGTCAGAAAAAAATGTTTGGAGCCAGAAGAAAGTTGCCTTAGGACAGCACCACACCTAACAACATTACATTAGTGTGAAAAAGCAGTGTGACATTAGTGTGGCATTGATTGCCAGCCTGCTCTTGTCACATGCCTCTTCAAGCCTGTATGTGGTGCTAACATTCATGTCTCCAAAGCAGGTCTTCTTAGTAGTATTGATATTTCATTGGCAGATCTGCACTGAAGAGGCCATGTGTGTAAGTTGACAAATACCCGGATCTCAGGGGTGTGCCAGAGGATGAGTTGGAAAGTTAATGGTGAGCCCTCTAGGGTTGGATGAATAGGCTTTGTTGGTGATTCCCTGTACAAGATAGGCTAACATAAAAGCTGCAAAAAAAGTCTCAAAGTCAATTTGGTTAAAAAAGTGAGCAAGTGATGGTGGGGCACAAGTTGGCATCTGATCAATCCCAGCTGAGTCAACCAAGAGTGTGTCTGATGTTTACAGACCCAAAACACCAAAGGATGTTTGAAAAATTCACTGATGATGTGTGGCATTGCATCAACAGAGGTCTCTGTACAAAACGGATGATTGAGTTTTTTAGCTCAAATTTTACTATCAACTGCCTGCATCCATTTACAATTCTGTTAGGATATTCTCTAAACTGATAGTTGTTGAGTCTGTTGTGTGCCCTTAAGAGGAGGAAAACAATGAAATCAGTAAGATTAACAAAATAAACAACTTGTGATCAGAATGCGTTTAATCTTTTAAGCTCACCTTTTTGAAGTTGTGGGTTTCTATACAATAGTTCAAAGGCCTCAAAATTTCACAGCAGGTTTTGAACCGTGATTGTGTCTTTAAAACATGAAAAGAATTTTAACATTTATTGGGAGTTTACTTGTACAGGACTCAACTTCAGAATATCACCAGTGGTTATTGAGATGAAAACTGTAAAAAGCTAAAGTTTATAATCAGTGGATTAATGCATCATACATATTTGAAATTAAGTGTGGTGCTGGCTGACCTGGAATGACTTCAAGAAGACAGTCACAGAGTATTAAGTTCATGATCCAAGCTGGCCATGATTTGCTGGGGAAAGAGCAATCAACTAACATGTTCACTCTGTCACAGAAGGGGAACCCTGGAAAACATTCTTAGTAGCTGCTTGCCAGGCACAGGAGAGCACTGCTACTGCTGGTCACATGATGAGGTTCTGAGTTTTGTGGCTAAAGCCATTTTCAATTAAATGGTCAATAAAAATTTTTGGAGCCAGAAGACAGTTGCCTTTGAACAGCACCACACCTAACAACATTAAATTAGTGTGAAAAATCAGTGTGACATTAGTGTGGCATTGATTGCCAGCCTGCTCGTCACATTAGCCTCTTCAAGCCCGGATGTGGTGCTAACATACATGTCTCCAAAGCAGGTCTTCTTAGTATTATTGATATTTCATTGGCAGGTCTGCACTGAAGAGGCCATGTGTGTAAGTTGACAAATACCAGGATCTCAGGGGTGTGCCAGAGGATGAGTTGGAAAGTTAATGGTGAGCCCTCTAAAGTTGGATGAATAGGCTTTGTTGGTCATTTCCTGTACAAGATAGGCTAACATAAAAGCTGCAAAGAAAATCTCAAAGTCAATTTGGTTAAAAAAGTGAGCCAGTGATGGTGGGGCACAAGTGGGGATCTGATCAATCCCAGCTGAGTCAACCAAGAGTGTGTCTGATGTTTACAGACCCAAAACACCAAAGGATGTTTGAAAAATTCACTGATGATGTGTGGCATTGCATCAACAGAGGTCTCTGTACACAACGTGTGATTGAGTTTTATAGCTCAAATTTTACTATCAACTGCCTGCATCCATTTACAATTCTGTTAGGATATTCTCTAAACTGATAGTTGTTGAGTCTGTTGTGTTCCCTATAAGAGGAGGAAAAACAATGAAATCAGTAAGATTAACAAAATAAACAACTTGTGATCAGAATGCGTTTAATCTTTTAAGCTCACCTTTTTGAAGTTGTGGGTTTCTATACAATAGTTCAAAGGCCTCAAAATTTCACAGCAGGTTTTGAACAGAGACTGTGTCTTTAGAACATGAAAACAATTTTAACATTTACTGGGAGTTTACTTGTACAGGACTCAACTTCAGAATATCACCAGTGGTTATTGAGATAAAAACTGTAAAAAGCTGAAATGTATAGTTAGTGAATTAATGCATAAAACATAGTGTGTATTTTAAGGTTTTGCACACATTATACAAACTTAATTTACCTTTAAATATGTTGTTTACTTCTTCATAGGAGCTCATGGGGCCCAGCATGATATATTGAGTATGTAGAGGGAATAATTTTTAGAACAAAATCTGAAAACACAAAAATATCAATAAGTATTTGACTGAATTGAAGGGTTTACTATACAAATTTAGCAAGTTATATGAAAATAGTTTCTTAAATTACCTTTTTGTCAGTAGTTGACATCTAGAAGTTTTTGGATCTCATAATATGCCTATTAGTCTCAGAGTTGCACAAAGCTAAAAATGTATTTTTAGTGGGTTCATTTGTGGTTTAAATTAATTATTGTGTATCGGCAATATTAAGTTATAAAACGTACCTTGTGTTGTGAATTTGAGTTTGTGTAGAATAGAACCTCATGAGGTCTAGTGTATTTCAGAAATCTGAAATAAACTGTAGAAAACTGTAGGAATGCAGGCAGGCTTTGATGGATACTTCCTATGCTGTTTGGAAGCATCCAGTGTTGTATGGATGGCTTGTAGAAAGGCTTCTGTTATGGTAGTAATTAGGCATAAGTTGTATACAGAGTCACATAAATCTGAAACATTTTGTTTACAATTAAATTTATAAGCTATGTGCAACCTTACCTATGTGTTTTTGAAGTTCTAGAAAGACCAGGTGTTATGTGAAATGTAGGACTCTGTGATAGCCGTATAAAAGCTGGGATGCAGTTGGTAGTAATCTGGCCATCTTGGATTCTCAGCATGAGTAGCACATGGAATGTACAAAAAGGAACACACAATGCAGTAATACAAATATCTTGGTTCAGAATGGGCATAAATTCCATACAAGTGAAATACCTTACATGACTTTCTTCCTTGTAAATATGGTAGTACCAAATGAAACAGTTGCATCTTTAAGTTAACCATTTGATAGATAGTTTAGTAGCATACCTTTACCAGTTGCAAACCTGTACATCATGTTGTAGACATTACTCTCAGTGTCAGCATCACATTGTAGAACAGACAGACAAAGACAAATAGACAAGAGAAATCAAAGTTATATAGTGTTCAATGTACATACACATTACCCTACTGTAACTAGCACTGCCTCGTGATAACTATAATAAGTTGAAATAATTTCAACTGAAATATTTTGTGCATCTTTAGCATATACGTGATCTATTAATGTACGTTTCTCAGTTGTTGGATGTTGCACATGTTGACTGTATCCATGAAATTCCATCAACATCCTAATTGTAGATGATGTTATGATATCTTCATTGAAGTCTCCCATAATTAGTTTGGTTCCTGGATGTTTCTCCAACTCAGCAATGACATGTGATACATTTAGTCGAAACATGTCAATTGGATATGAATTTGGTCTGTACAGCAGTGCAACATTTAAATTCAAATGTGGAATTGCCAAGTAGAGACATTCCAAATTACAAGCTTCTGGAATGATGACATTGGAAACCACATTTTCACAACAGTATATTCCAACTCCTCCTCCTCGTTGGCGTTTTAAATTACTGAAAAGCAGACTGCTGTTGTCATAACAATTAGCTCTTGGATTATGCTTCAAATTAAATCCTGGTATCTGTACTTCATCTTCCTTGTCTTCAGCTTTTAACCAGGTTTCAGTTAAACAAATACAATCTGTATTCAAAAGCTGTCTGTGAGCGCGAACATCTTGAATGTGTGCTTGAAGACTTTGCACATTATGAAGAGCAATTCTAAATATACCAGGTGTATTTTTGAAAGTATTATTTTCTAAAGAAAATTTTACCATATTTTTCATTGCTTGCTCAATTTTATCATTGCAATATATGGCAGACTCCTTGAAGTTTTGAATTATCAATCCATCAATGGTTCTAACACGACTCAATGCAACATATGCTTGTCCTGGAGCAAAGATCTTGTTAAGGGATACAACAGCTTTATCTACTGTAAGCCCTTGCACTTTGTGAACAGTGCACGCCCATGCCAATTTCAGTGGAAACTGACGTCTTATGCCACCGTCATTTGTGACTTGATCTTCTACTGCTTCAATAACAGTTGCATTTCTGGAAAATCTTGGCTGTTGTTTTGATCGCTGAACTTTACCAACATTTGGATCATCAAATTCTACGTGAATAGCTGAGGGGAAATCATTGTCATGGTCATCGTGTTTCTGACTTTCACTTACATGGACAACAGTGCCAAAGGCTCCATTAACAAGGCCATCAGAAACATCCACATTTTTCTTTAACATTACTCTTGCTCCAACACCCAAGGAAACAAATGTAGATAAACAAGAGTTGAAAACTTTTGTATGCATTCCAACCTTGGGTTCCATTCTTCCAGTTTTAGGATTCCTCACAAAATCACGAGCTCGAATACTGATCACGTCGGGACAACACTCATGAAGCCTGAGCATGTTATATTCATCAACTTCTGAATTTGTAGGAAATATGTGAATATCAGTACATACCTCACCAGTTTCACATTGCTTCAGCATGTTAACATCACTTAGATTCAGAGGTTCATTCTTTTTACGAACTCTCAGACGATTTAACATTTCTGCAAAAGACGCATCTTCTTGCCTAACAACTTTTGTTAATTCAGCAATTTTAAAGATGTTGTCCCAAAGGTTCACTCCTTTTGCATCGGCATAGAGGGGAGTACCTTTGACAGGTGGAAGCTGATAAAAATCTCCTACAGCAACAATACTTACTTTTCCAAAGACAGAATAGTCACCAGTTTGCTTGATTTGTCTCAACCTGCCATGAACATAAGACAAAAGGTAATGGTCAACCATGGACATTTCATCAATGATTAAAATTTGCAAACAAGCCATTTTGGAACGCAGAGAATTGATTTTGTCATCACTTAAAGGTTGATATGGCAACTTGACATTAGCACCAATAGAAAAGGTGTTGTGGATGGTTGTGGCACCAATGTTGTAAGCGGCCACACCTGTTGAAGCACATAAAATCACAGTTCTATCATCAGGGTTATCAGACAGCTGAGATAAAAGCCTACAAGATTCATAGTAAATTGCTTTGATTAAATGACTTTTTCCTGTGCCTGCTCCACCCGTAACAAACAAGAAAAATGGTTCAGAATTTTCACCATATACTTTCTGAAGACACCATTTACGGACTTTGTGAAATATTGCAGATTGTTCAGTGTTTAAAGATCTTAGTAAACTCAATGCTTCATCTCTAGACATTGTAGCATTACTAGTATCAATTGTAAATGCAGTTTGAGCATTTCCTGCAAGATCTGGAATAAGTGTGTCCGAATCATCTTCATCTGCCAATACTTTTTTCTTTTTTATACTTAAACATTCATCTCGTTCTTTCTCAGTTTCAGGGCACAGTAGAGCCCAAGCATCTTCTAAATCAACACCTTGCTCTAAAAGCTGTTGAGCTCTATCCATTTGATCACTTTCCTTTTCAAAAATTGCTCGATTTGCATCAACAATACACTTAACACTTGCCAGAGTACTTCCACATTTTACAGCACCATTGCTGTAGAAATCTTCATAAGTGTTAAAATTATCTGGCTTCAACTGCCAATCTTCATAATGTGGTAAAAAAAGTTGTAACAATGAATGGTGGTACTTCTCTGAATCCTTTGTCGGTGAAAATCTTGGATACCTGACCACTGCCGGTTTGGTTCGACTTCTGCGTATCATATAACCACAGTTGTTGTTAAGCTTGACCACTTTGTCTTTGGAGGACTTTTTGGAAGAAATCTCAGATTGTGACAAAATCCTGTATTCTGAACAAAAACTTGCAATACACATAACATCAAAAGTTTGCGTTTTGGGTCTACTCTTGTACCTGTCAACGAGACTCTTCATCCAAATAGTACTGTTCTCACCTGATTGCTCATGTTTGGCTTGCAGTACACGCAGAGGTAAACTCATTTTCACAGGGTCTGTGCCAATTGGAATAAACTGGACTTTGCGAGAACATTCTTTCAAGTGCATACCTGTTAGTCGATACACCGCCTCTTGAGCAGAGATCTCCCTGTTGTGTAGATATATACTTCCCAACCTTCTCAAAGCTGATCTGGCTTCAACATTTCCATCCATCGCTTCATTCTGTGCACGTTGCAGCAACAGTCCCATTTCTTGCTCTGCTTTTGTGATATAACTAATAATATAAACCACTACAGAGTAAGCATCAGTTACATACTGGATATCCATGTTGCCTTGCCACGCACGTATAAGATGTTTGTTATACTGGTTTACCCAAACATCATTTGGATTTCGTTTCAAGACAACACTTTTCTTCTTTGAACATTTCTTGTAAGCCTTCTCAAACACAGCCTGATCAATCCCAATAGATTGAAAAAATGCATCTGTTGAAATAAAATTAACATCAGAATCTGTTAAGGCACTTTTAATTTTCTTCAAAATTGCACTTGCAGTCTCATTTTCATCATTGCATTTCCCCAAATATGCTCTTGATATAAATGTGCGACTAGATGGTGGTCGTGGAAAATTAAACCTACAAACTGTGTTTTTCTTACGACATGTCTTAGAATGTCTGACACTATGCTTCTGAACACTGTTGACGGTCTCATACAATTCAGTATCCTCCTCACTCGGGATCTCACAAGTGATGTAACGATCTACAAATGCAGCAACCAAAGCATCATTGTCTTCATTGTCTTCATTTAACTTTGGAGCATTTTCTACCCAAAACAGACAATGAACATGAGGAGATCCACGCTGCTGAAATTCCACACGGTAAAAGTAATCAATTACCTTTCCAATAGGTTGAGCAGGAGACATAATTACATCTTTCAAAAAACAATGCCACCTATGGTCAAACATTCTTGCAGCAGTGACAGGATTTCTTCTAATCAGCCCACATTTTTCGGACCAATCAAGCTCATCAACATTTAAATTCTTACCTTCTTGATTAAGAATGTTTTTTATCATTTCAGGCCACCTTAGATCTGCTGAGCTGAATGATGCAAAGAAAGTTGGAATACCTAGTTGTCGGATGAGAGCAAAAAGGTCTTTCTGAGTGCTTTGCCAATATGGTGGGGTTCCACGGACCGGCCTCAAAAACTTGTACCCTTCATCGTAATTCAGCAACTTGGTTAACGATTCTGGCTTCCTGAGCACATCTGATGTAATTGCCTGTAACAAACTGTTGTCTGAACCTTTTCGTAAAGCAATAGAAACATTAGAAACAATTTGATCCAATTCTGACAAATACTGTGCATAGAATATGAAGTCTGTGTTCTGGGCAAAACGCCCATCTGCATTGAGAATTCTCGCATTCAGGTATCGTGACAGTGTGATTTTAACTTCCCTTTCATCATGGAACGTTGGGCCACCAGTTGGAAAAAGAACAGGAAAACATTTAGCTTCATTAGTTTTATCAGATAACAATTTCACAGGACTCTTACCTTCAGCTGGTGCAACATTTAATACATCCTGAAAATGTTGATCAATTATTTCTGAACCAACATCAACAGGTTGTAATGACGTGTCAGACAAAAGACCACATTGCTCTTTGATGTAGGTCAAGTCTTCCTCAGTTTCTTCTTCAGGATCATTTTGCTCATCACCATTTTCAACATCTTGTTCCTGCATTTCATCACAAACAACATTCTCTGGCGGTTCATCCAAAGAGTTGACCCACCGTTCATTAATCTCAACATCTTTGTACCACCGATTGCATCTGATTAGATATTTCAAAGCATTTCTAACACGATCAGTGTGAACATACTTGTACTCGTAATGACCTTTATATGTTAACTTGCGCTTCAATTTGATCCTTACCATCATGTCTTCACATTCATTTCTTGGAAGAATATTACAGATGTCAGAGGTATTTACAGGCACACAGACAACTGGTCCATGACAACCACATTGTTTCCCACGGGGAAGACAGAGCAATTTCAAAAAAGGAATGTTACGAGCAACAAGATGTTGTTCTAATGAATTAAGACATTTCAACTGATATGGTATATCTACCAAATGCATGTTGTTACTAACACTTTCCGCAGGCAACTGTCCATATAGGATTTTTCGATGACACGTTGGACAGATCCACAGTTTGCACTCGGCAGAAGAAACATTAGAATTATCAGAACATCTCTCATCACAAACATGAACATACCTCAGTGTGATGCATCTTCTGGCCAAAGCAGCAATTTGTTCTCCTTTCTTTTCATAGCATTCAGTTTTGCATTCTTTTACTTGCTTTCTGAAAAGTAAACGGTGACAGACACAGCACACAAACTCTGGACCTCTACTTATTTCCTGTCGAAAATAAGCAATACTAGAATTAATTTGTTTCTGTTCCTTCTTTGTTTTCATGTATTTCTTTTTGGAATACTCACATACTCTTGCCTTAAAGGCCAGGTTTCGTAGATATTTCTTCTTTGAATACTCACGTACTCTTGCTTTAAAAGCCAGGTTTCGAAGATATTTCTTCTTTGAATACTCACGTACTCTTGCTTTAAAAGCCAGGTTTCGAAGATATTTCTTCGGTGAATACTCACGTACTCTTGCTTTAAAAGCCAGGTTTCGAAGATATTTCTTCTTTGAATACTCACATACTCTTGCTTTAAAAGCCAGGTTTCGAAGATATTTCTTCTTTGAATACTCACGTACTCTTGCTTTAAAAGCCAGGTTTCGAAGATATTTCTTCTTTGAATACTCACGTACTCTTGTTTGAAAACCCACATTCCTCTTGTATTTCACTTGAGAATATTTGCAAACAAGTTTCTTAAACTGCATGTTACTTGAGTACTTAAGTTTTGAGCGTTCACATTTAACCATACGAACGTCAACATTTTTGTAATATACATCATGAAGATTTTTAAGTTTACTCACCCTGTAAACAGCATCATGACCATATTTTGCTTTGACAGAGTCGAGTTTACGTTTTCTGTAAACAGCATCATGACAGTATCTTGTTTTGGCAGAGTCAAGTTTACTCTCCCTGTAAACAACATCACCACAGTATTTTGCTATGGCAGAGTCAAGTTTATGCTCCCGGTAAACAACATCAGAACAGTATTTTGCTCTGGCAAAGTCAAGTTTACTTTCTCTATAAAGATCATCATGACAGTATTTTGCTTTGGCAGACTCAATTTTGCTCTTCCTGTAATCAGTATCATGACAGTATTTTGTTTTCATGAAGATCAGTATTTTTTGTCTGTACTCACTGTTGCTGCAGTATCTTTTCCAATGCCTATTGGTTACAGAAGATTCTGTAGCGTCGCTTACCTTCCTTTTTCGCAAACATGGCTTACTCCTCGTCTCATTTGATGTTGCACTGTCACATGCTCCTGCACAAATGTTGTCTTGATTTCTGTGCTTAACACATGTTACAACTTCATAATGATTGTTGTTACAATTGTTTAAATAAATTGCATTGTGTGTCAATACCTCTCCACTAGGGTTATGAGCACTCCATCTGCCATTGTTAAATGTCATTATAGTCGTTTTAAAGAAATCAGAAGCAGCAAATATATCAATTTCAGTTACCCATGACCCAGAATAAAACATTCTACACTGTGTCAAATAGTCATCTACTGAAGCATACTCCCTTCTGACATACCTCTGAAACATTGGACCATTCATTTTCAGGTGTTTGACAACTGCACGGCGAATTTTCAAATGTTTCTCCTCGCTTCCACATATCGCATGTGCCACAGATCTAAAAAAACAGTTACCATCTGCTTTGATACTCTTGGTCTGACACGGACCTGCAATGGGACCAAAGTTTATGACAATATTACAGTCACTGTTATCATTTGTCAGAAGCACAACTTTACATAGAGCTTGCTGATCTTCGTGAGTCAAAGGACAGAAAAATATGTCTGGAATAGTAACGTCGGTAATAACCATTTCACCAGTTACAACATCCTCAACATGGCCTTTTGACAACTGTTTGTCTGGGAAATCAAACAGCTTTTTCCTTTTTGCTTTTTTACCTTTACTTTGCATGACAGCTTGGTTTGTATGCATTGGAAGATTCTTTCTTGTTGCATTTTGAACATCATCAGGTAATAAAATGGGAGATGCACTTACCTCAGTCATGACAGATTCACATACCTTGGGTGTGCGTTTTACGATTTTACTGTAAAGCACTTTATCTGAAGAACACGGAAGACTGCTGTGGTCTTCTTCCAGCAACTGAGTGTCAACAGCATCTATATGAACCATAACTCCGGTTATCTCAAATACTGGCTCATTTACACCAAAAGACATTGCAATGTTTTTAATGTAGTTGTACAAAGATTGTATACTGCTGTGATAAGCAACATAACTTGTCTCAGTTTTGACAGCATGAGAATCAACAAAAGCATACCATGATCCCTGCTTAATGACAGCACACGTGTTCGCAGATAAAGTCAAAAGGAAAGCATCAGCACTCAGTAGAGTTTGCTGAAGAGCTACATCAAGTGGCATAACCACACTGCTAACGGCTTCATCATAAACATCAACATTTACCAATCCGGTCAGAGAATCTGTATACTCGATGTAAAAGACTGTATTACCCAGCACATGTCTCCTTGGTAACTCATGGACTGCAATGTAATGCCTACCCATAGCTTCCTGGTCATTTATGTTACCCTGGTTTCGTAAAGTTTCATAAAGCAGTGTTCCTGACACCAAAACACCATCAAGATCTTGTGTTGTCCAGGTCAGCACATTCTTTATCTTGCTTGTCAACACTGCTGTCAAACTGACAGCACCACACTGTCTGTTGCGGGAGTCTCCAAAACGGGCATCACCTTGATGAAAGGAACCTTGCAGCAGTGGTTTCTGTGGACAATCTTTCAAAACATTTTCATGTGAATTTGCAGGACCATTTTGTTTAGTTTTCATGGGTTTTTTCAGGGATTTTGATTGCATTTTCATTGGGTACTTCATCTGGGCTTGCCGGAGCTTGACAGACTCTACTTGAAAATCAGATGTCCTTACCTCAGTCTCTGCAGATGTATATACCTTGGGTTTGCCTTTTAAGACTTCACTGTAAAGAGCTTTAACAGAAGAGCACGGAAAACTGCTGCCAACTTCTTCTTCCAATGAATCACAAACTTCTGCATCTGCATGAACCAAAACTCCAGTTATCTCAAATGGTGGCTTAGGTTGCCCAAACAACTGTGCCATGTCATTAATATAGTTGTACAAAGACTCTATGGTACTGTGATACACAACACAACTTGTGTCTGTTGTGATGGCATGAGAGTCAACAACTGCATACCATGATCCCTGCTTAATAACTACAGATGTGTTGGCACAAATAGTTAAGAGGAAAGCATCAGCATTCAGAAGAGCTTGCTGAAGGGCTACATCAAGTGGCATGGCTACACCACTTATGGCTTCGTCATACTCATGGAACTCATTGACATTAACAAAACCAGTCAGAGACTGCGTGTACTCGATGGAAAATGCAGTATTACCCAGCACATGTCTCCTGGGTAATTCATGAACTGCAATGTAATTCCTACCCTTGACTTCACAGTCTTTAATGTTACCCTGGTTTCTTAAAGACTCGTAAAGGTGTGTTCCTGCAACCAAGACAGCATCAAGATCTTCTGTCGTCCATGTCAGCACATTCTTCAGCTTGCTTTTCAACACCGCTGTCAGACTTATGGCTCCACACTGTCTGTTGCGTGAATCTCCAAAGCGGGCATCAGCTTGATCAAAAGACCCTTTTAGAACTGCTTTCTGTGGAGAATCAAAACACGCATTTAAAGTTTTCAAAGAATTCTTACTCAATTTTTTGGGGGTCACAAACCTTTCTGCAGATTCTCTGGAAATTTTGAGAGGTTGGTCAGACCTGTGGAAATTTGGGTTGCTTTTTGATAGTTTTTGTTGAACCAGTGACAAAGTAATAGAAGGGTATTGCAAAGTATCGGAAGTATATTGCAAAGTATCAGAAGTACATTGCAAAGTATCGGAAGTATTTGGAACCAATGAAGATATCTGCTCATTGGGAAATGCTCTAGTTCTTTGAACAGGGAGCAATGAAGCCTCTACCGGTTTTATTGCAGGACAGGGGAGAACCTGCTGGGTGGCACCAAGATTACAACTGCCGGAGCAGTCAGCCATTTTTTTATGAGGAAGCGGCGTTACCTCAACCTTGAATGTTTTAAGAGGAGGTGGTGAAGCCTCTGCCATTGTTTTAAGAGGAAGTGGCGGAACCTCTGTACTTGCACATCTCTGTGCGTATAGCCGTTTGGCTATTGTTGACCTCTTCTTTGGTCGCGGCATCTGTAAACATGGAAACGGAATTACTTCATATACTTATGAGATGGGACGTTTCGGTTCTTAAAAAAAAAGTAAAATATCAAAACATGTACCTATTCTATCACACTGTATCTATTCAAAAAGTACAAATTAATAACATACTTTACATGAAAATGGGTTGCTTTAACATCAACAGAACAGGAAACAAAAGAATAAGAAAGGTTACTTGATGTAAAGTCATCAATGTGAGACTTTATATCACCAGCAAAACATAATTAACATTTGCTTAAGTCTTTGACAAAGCACAAGTACTGATGATTCTCTAATAATATTATCTAGCAAGCATGGATACACTAAAATTTTACAATGAAAACAAACAAACATTTAACTTGCCTCAACTCGCAGTCTATAACCAGTCCATCACCACACATAAAAGAAAGGGTGTACTTGTCAGATATGCTTCGCCATACATTTAAGTTTACTTAAGCAGAATATTTTAAATACTGTTGTTAAATTTCGAAAAGTTTAACTAACCTCAACTTGCTGTCCTTTACCAGTGTACCAGCCTATGAAAAAAGAAGAGTGACAAGCATTATGCATTTTAATAACTTAATATAAAGCTCCAATAATTTTTTTTACATATACAAAAATTATAAATGTTACCTCAACTCACACTCTTATCAGTTTACAAACACACATTAAAAGAATAAAGTTTTGTTTAGTATGTAGAACCAATATATTCTAATTAAATGTTTCACTAATTATAAAACACACTTTTCACAGCTAAATATAAACTATTCAAAGCATTATCATCAATTAAATTGTCAACAAAATATAATGGGGAGAACTAACAGTGAATCATTTTGTTTATATATTGTTCAGACAATCTGAATCAGAATTGGTAAATTCCTGTGCATTACTTTACCAAAAACACACACACAAATCCCTAACATTAAACATTACATTGCCTTCAAGTTAGCTCCAGAATTACAATACAATACAATACATTACATGTCAAACAATACACTAGCTTAATGAGAAAACTGTATCTAATAAAGAAATGAGAAAACACTTCAAAGGAGTAGCCATTTTGACCACATGGTCAAAACAAACAGGAAACAAAATGTACATGTTCTTAAATATTTCAGCAAAATTTACTTAACTTATACCAAGAAGAAATAATCAACATACAAACACTTCTAAAACAAACTTACCTGCTGTAGGAAAACAGAAAAACCAAGCAGCCCATCCTCTCTCCCTCATATACTACAAATTAAGATCAGGTACTGCTTGATTAATTGGCTAGCATGTGCACTAATGTGTCTGTGAAGATTCTCACATCTTAAAGGGATAGTTCACTTTAAAATGAATGACATTTACTCATCTTCATGTTGTCATAAACCTATATGAATTTCTTTTTCTGATGAACACAAAAGAAGATATTTTGAGAAATGGTGGTAAACACAGCACACAGTGACCATTGACTTCCATAGTAGGAAAAAAATAATTTGAAAGTTTTGTGATAAATGAAGAAAATGTTTTGATAAATGATAGTAAGCTAACAGTTGATGAGACCCATTAAATTCCATCAGATTTTTTATTCCTACTATAGAAGTCAATGGTCACTATCTGCTGTGTGTTTCCCATCATTTACAAAGAAAAGGTAAACAGTCCTTAAAACTACTGTTATATGTATACACTGTAAAACCTAAACTGACTGAAACCATTTAAGGAAACTGGTTGCGTTAACCCTAATAAGTCCCTAGGGGTCAATCTTACCCCCAAGCCACTTTTATTTAGTTAAAAAAATTCACCAATGACCCCAATTGAAATGAATGGGATATGCAAACAAATTTTTTTTTTATTGTTATTCATTCAATAAAATCAATGCATCCAGAATTAATCTGAAAATTTTGACACAGAAAGGTAGGCCTGGTTCCAAAGCACAAATGCAATATAGAATAAACATGCTCAATCACACACACACAAAAAAAGTATGACTGCCACAGAGCATTTTTTACAGATTTTGGCAAAAAAACAGCCACAGATGCAAAACAAACTTACATTTAGTCAAATTTCTGTGGCCTTTTGTAAAAGCAGACATTTCAAAATGCATCAAAAACTACTAAAAATTATACAATTTAAAGTACTTTTTATTTTTAATGACATTTCTTATGTTTATATAAACAAATTCACAAAATATTTCACTCAAGTATTGATGTTGAGCAGTTGGCCACTTCCAGTAAAATGAATGGGTCTCTATGGGCATCTGCTGGTCAAAATTATTTATTTCCTAAACTGTAACCATAAAACTATTTTTCATTCTAAACACCAAATGGTTGAATTCAACACATAACATCTAGATCAATATCTTAAAACAATTTAAATCAAATTTAGATAATTTGTGAATTTTACAAAAATTTGATATTTACCGGCAAGCTAATGGTGTAGTTGAGGAATTGAGTGGTAAACGGGTACAAAAGTACTTCCCATCTATACAATAACTTGTATCATTAAAAATGTATACATTTTGTGTAATCACTTCATTTCTGGGGTCATTTTTACCCCCAGGGAACTCTAGGAAAATAGGCGCTCATGCAGTTAAACCAGGGGTGTCGCACTCAATTCCTGGAGGGCTGGTGTCCCTGCAGAGTTTAGATCCAGCCCTAATCAAAAACACCTGATGCTTTTTTAATCAACGTCTTCAGGATTACTAGAAACTACCAAGCAGGTGTGCTGCAGCTGGTTGGAGCTAAACTCTGTAGGACACCGGCCCTCCAGGAACTGAGTTTGGTTTAAAGCAGGGGTGTCATTCAAGTTTTAAAACATAATTTGTTAGGTTTATAGTACTAAAATGTGAGTCATATGCTGTTATGCATATTTAAGTTCACACTAAAACATAAGTGCATAATTGCATATGACTCAAAGTTCACAGTACTCAAATGTAGGAGTTTAAAAACTTACATGGTTTAAAGCAACCAGTTTCCTTAAATGGTTTGAGTGGAGTTAACTTTCAGGTTTTACAGTGCATTTAATAAGGCTTAAACTTAAGTTTGCGTTAACTGACAGTTTAAGTTATCTTTAAGTTAATTTAAAAGTTTGTTTACTTAATTTCAATAACATTTAAAAGTTTCAAACCTACACAAGTTAAATAAGTGACTTGCTTCACCTATGAAAAAGAGAAACTCGGGTAATAAGATCAAACAATTTTTATTAAACATTTAAGGCATGGATCACACAGAAACACAAAGGCTCGTTTAAAAAAAATTCAAATTAAAATAAACAGGAAAAAAATGAAAAGGCCCCTGAAAAGGACGTCACATGTCAGCCATAAACAAAAAAGGGGTTAGCTAAGAACATTAAAACAAACACTCAAAATCCCCCATAAATCACATTTTACAATTCATTAATACAACTTAAGACAATTCTGGGTCCTCTGGGAAAACAAAGTTAAGCCCTAGGGATTCTGCATCACACACTGCATTTGCCATGGTTCCATTTGAACTGCTACTACCAGGAACAGCACTGCTACATTCACCAACTTTAATGAACACTGCACGTAAAACTTCATGATCAAACATTTCAACTTTCAGATTGTCGTGGCTCAAAATTTGGGATGCCAGGTCATCAGTATTTTCTTTAAACTCTTGGGAGAAATTTAAGAGCTGACGGAAATTACCATCATCCATCACAATTTTGTTGTGAGTGGACTTTACATCAATTGTTATATGTCCATTCAAAATGGACTTGATTTTCGTCGTTTTACCAAAGGCATCACACTGATTACAATAATTCATTAACGTAGAGGCATTTACCGTATTCATTTTGTGGAACTTTGGACATAAATGACTCACTCTTATTTGGGTGTCGACAATTTCTCCCTCCATGGTGACAATGTCATCTTCAGCAGTCTCAATGAAACGACCCAAATCCTTCAGACGCGTCATCTTGGTCTGCAGAGTGGTTGAAAGGCGTGGCTTTGTACCAATCTTCCTCACAGAAACATTCTGCAGCTCACACCAATGTCCAACATCAATATGACCATCACCCCAGACACTTAAGGTCATGCTGAGAGTCTTGTCAGCAATGCGGTACGTTTTCCTCAACACTTGCTGGTTATGGCGAGTCAAGGTCTGCTTCTGGAACAAAAGCCTTACCACTTTGACTTGGACGGTCACCTGTGACAAGTAAGATACAAATTTAGGGTTAAAAGTCATATCCATTACTCGCCGCAGTAACATCTGCAAACTTTAAACGTTCAGCATGAAAAAAAATTACCCGCTGATATTGCCTGACATCATTGGCAATGTCTCTTAGTGTTTTGGAGTCACTGGTAGCTCTCAGACCATCAAAAGCAAACGGTAACCGTCTAATGATGGAAACTCTGCTGTAGCTATTGACAAGGACATCGTCTCTTCCCTGATTTTGAAGAGAGGGGCTTAATCTTACCCCACTTAGTTTCACAGGACTCCTGTAAGAGGAGATTAAAACAAAATCAGTCAAAGGATTTGACAATGTAAATGCTAGGTCTTGGCAAAGTAGAAGTGCTTTGCTGCTGCTGAATGGATTAGCTAAGTCAATACATATTCAAACAATACTGTGAGCAAGGATGACATGCTGCTGTTGTAAAACAATAAACGAATTATCTAAGAGACAGTTCTTTCACTTGCCTGTCCTTCTCCACACACTGAAAAACATTGTGGTGCTGCATGTCAAATACCACAACACGAGTATTGCGGTCAGCCTCCTGGAGCACAGCAGTGAAATATTTTGCCTTCACAGACTGCAGTACTGGGGACACTTGATGAACGTAGCCTTCCACCTCAGAACAAGGTCGCTTTGCAGATGACATTTTGCCTGTGGGTAAAGTACTACAAAAATATTTAAAAAAAAACTTAGTACACTGAACAAAATAACTACACTTCACACCTAAATTACAAAAAAGGAGACAAACAATGCATTTAAGAAACTACATAAGAAAATAAAAACTCAACAACAAAAGCAAAAAATTCACTCAAACTACAAGAACCACAGGAGAACTTTATAGGAAACATTAAAAAGCTAATTTCCAACATGACCCCTGTGTATGTTCAAATATTTTGCAAATATCATGTACAACATAAACAAATTTGATATTACCTGACAAAACTGTCTCTCACAACTACTACAAACAAAAGTAGATTCAAACCTCTCCTCCATTTAAACCTTTTATCATTTGCAGGAGCCACCAATCAGACATGATTGAATGGCTCACTAATCAATTGTCTTAACAATCGGCATGTATTCTCCATTTAATTTGACACATCAGGTATCAATTGTCTAATGAGGGATTTATGCACATTTTAAATGACAAAATCTAAAAAAAACTTGGCATCTGTTGATTCCTTGGGTTCATGTTTGGAACAGCAAATGCTTTATGATTTTATTGTTAAATTGACAGTTATGAACTAAACATTTTTTTAGAAACATTGAAAGTTCCACCATTAGCAGTTTTAAAATATTTTTTCCAGTGATGGTGTCCATGAAACAGAAAAGTCTTAATACACATTTATATTTTGCTTCATAACTGTCAATTTAACAATAAAATCATAAAGCATTTGCTGTTCCAAACATCAACCCAAGGAATCAACAGATGCCAAGTTTTTTTTAGAAGTTGTCAATTAAAATGGTCATAAATCTCTCATTAGAAAATTGATACCTGATGTGTCAAATTAAATGGAGAAGACATGCTAATTGTTAAGACAATTGATTAGTGAGCCATTCAATCATGTCTGATTGGTGGCTCCTGCAAAGGATAAAAGGTTTAAATGGAGGAGAGGTTTGAATCTACTTTTGTTTGTAGTGGATGTGTGAGACAAGTTTGTCAGGTAATATCAAATTTGTGTATGTTGTACATGATATTTGCAAAATACTTGAACATACACAGGGGTCATGAGTTTGTTGAAATGGGCTTTTTAATGTTTCCTATAAAGTTCTCCTGTGGTTCTTGTAGTTTGAGTGAATTTTGGGCTTTTTGTTGTTGATTGGGTTTTTATTTTCTTATGTAGTTTCTTAAATGCATTGTTTATTTCCTTGTTTGTAATTTAGGTGTCACATTAAGTTATTTTGTTCAGTGTACTAAGTTTTTTTAAAAATATTTTTATTGTACTTTACCCACAGGCAAAATGTCATCTGCAAAGCGACCTTGTTCTGAGGTGGAAGGCTACCTTCATCAAGTGTCCCAAGTGCTGCAGTCTGTGAAGGCAAAATATTTCACTGCTGTGCTCCAGGAGGCTGACCGCAATACTCGTGTTGTGGTATTTGACATGCAGCACCACAATGTTTTTCAGTGTGTGGAGAAAGACAGGCAAGTGATAGAACTGTGTCTCTTAGATAATTCGTTTGTTTTACAACAGCAGCATGTCATCCTTGCTCACAGTATTGTTTGAATATGTATTGGCTGTAGCTAATCCATTCAGCAGCAGCATAGCACTTCTACTTTGCCAAGACCTAGCATTTACATTGTCAAATCCTTTGACTGATTTTGTTTTAATCTCCTCTTACAGGAGTCCTGTGAAACTAAGTGGGGTAAGATTAAGCCCCTCTCTTCAAAATCAGGGAAGAGACGATGTCCTTGTCAATAGCTACAGCAGAGTTTCCATCATTAGACGGTTACCGTTTGCTTTTGATGATGGTCTGAGAGCTACCAGTGACTCCAAAACACTAAGAGACATTGCCAATGATGTCAGGCAATATCAGCGGGTAATTTTTTTTCATGCTGAACGTTTAAAGTTTGCAGATGTTACTGCGGCGAGTAAGTGATATGACATTTAACCCTAAATTTGTATCTTATTTGTCACAGGTGACCGTCCAAGTCAAAGTGGTTAGGCTCTTGTTCCAGAAGCAGACCTTGACTCGCCATAACCAGCAAGTGCTGAGGAAAACGTACCGCATTGCTGACAAGACTCTCAGCATGACCTTAAGTGTCTGGGGTGATGGTCATATTGATGTTGGACATTGGTGTGAGCTGCAGAATGTTTCTGTGAGGAAGATTGGTACAAAGCCATGCCTTTCAACCACTCTGCAGACCAAGATGACGCGTCTGAAGGATTTGGGTCGTTTCATTGGGACTGCTGAAGATGACATTGTCACCATGGAGGGAGAAATTGTCGACACCCAAATAAGAGTGAGTCATTTATGGCCAAAGTTCCACAAAATGAATACGGTAAATGCCTCTACGTTAATGAATTATTGTAATCAGTGTGATGCCTTCTGTAAAACGACGAAAATCAAGTCCATTTTGAATGGACATATAACAATTGATGTAAAGTCCACTCACAACAAAATTGTGATGGATGATGGTAATTTACGTCAGCTCTTAAATTTCTCCCAAGAGTTTAAAGAGAATACTGATGACCTGGCATCCCAAATTTTGAGCCACGACAATCTGAAAGTTGAAATGTTTGATCATGAAGTTTTACGTGCAGTGTTCATTAAAGTTGGTGAATGTAGCAGTGCTGTTCCTGGTAGTAGCAGTTCAAATGCAACCATGGCAAATGCAGAGTGTGATGCAGAATAAGACTGTGTGAGTGATGCTAGACTTTGTTGTCCCAGAGGACCCAGAATTGTCTTAAGTTGTATTATTGCATTGTAAAATGTGATTTATGGGGGCTTTTGAGTTTTTGTTTTAATATTCTTAGCTAACCCCTTTTTTGTTTATTGCTGACATGTGACGTCCTTTTTAAGGGGCATTTTTATTTTTGTGCCCTTATTTTACTTTTGGATTATTTTTTTAAATGAGCCTTTCTGTTTCTGTTATCCATGCCTTAAATGATTAATAAAAACTGTTTGAGATCTATTACTTGAGTTTGTCTTTTCATAGGTGAAGCAACAGTCACTTAACTTAAGTGTAGGTTTAAAACTTTTAAATGTGATTTGAAGTTAAAACAAACTTTGTAAATAAACTTTTTAAATAAATTTAACTTTAAGTTAGGGTTAACTGACATCAAGTTATCTGTACTAAAGTACACTACACTGTAAAACCTAAAAGTAAACTTGAACCATTTAAGGAAACTGGTTGCTTTAAACCATGTAATTTGAGTACTGTGAACTTTGAGTCCTATGCAATTATGCACTTATATTTATTTGACCTAAAATCTAAGTGCATAACTGCATATGACTCTGTTTAGGTTTATAGTACTCAAATGTATGTTTCAAAACTTACATGGTTTAGAACAACCAGTATCTTTAAATGGTTTGAGTTAACTGTTAGGTTTTACAATGTATACATATAACAGTTTTAAGGACACAAATGTTTATCACTATTGAGTCTTTCTCTTTACTGAAAATCACATAAAATATCACTTAAAAGATGGTCTTGTATTAGATGCTCATGCTAAGCATGCTAGGAACTGGAACTTCATCAACCAATTGTGTTGATTTAAATTTAAACTGAAGTAAATTTCTTGGCTTACCTGGCAAATTGAACTCCTCACCAACACCAAAAGTTTGTAATTTACATTGTTACAATGAGGCTGTGGTATTGAAATGACTGCATTGAAGTAATCAAGTTCTTTGACTCATTTTATTGGATGTTGTTGAACTTAAAATGGTTAGAACACACAAAACGTTTAATTAACATTTTCACAGTTTTGAGTTCAGTTCACTCATTTTAAATGAGTACATTGTACTGGTTGGGTTTAAAGTGTGCCAATGCATGGCATCTGGAGGACCACATCTCTAAACTAGACAATGAGCATGCTTTCTAAAGGCCTTATATCATTTCTCAAAATATATTTTGTGTTCATCTGAAAGACAATCCATACAGGTTTAGAACAACATGAGAATGAGTAAATGATGATGCAAGTAATGCAATTAAAATGATTGCTTTTAAGTAGGTTTATCCATTATGCTATATCCTCTATAGCAGTCTGACAAATTGTACTCGCATATGAGTTCCATTTAAAAACAAAAATCTGTGTAGGAAACAAAACTAACATTCTTATAGATCGGTAAACATAAAGGAGTAAATGGACATGAATGATGACAAAGTACATTCCAATTCATCATGTATTTATTAAATTCTTTACAAACACTTTACAAAATTTACATCAGGGGTGTCCAACCCTGTTCCTTCCCGGCCAATCAAACACAGCTGAAGCAGCTAATCAAGGTGTTCAAAGTTGCTTGATAATTACAGACAGGTGTGTTGGAGCTGGGTTGAAACTGAAGTCTGCAGGACGGTAGCCCTCGAGGAGCAGGATGGGCACCCCTGGTTTACATTAGAGTAACTAAACCCTAAACCAACTTTTTTTAGTTAAAGATCTGTAAGAATGATGCTTTATTAGTGCTGTTCATTGATTTTAGTAAGGTTTTGAAATTTGGATATAAAGTGCTTCAATACTACAATAAATAGGTGTAAAAACGTTTGAGTGGTGCCCTCTTCAGGTTGAACGGTAACTACAACTACTGCAGTTGAATTTTCCTATCAGATGTTGGGTCCAAAAATACCTCATGATGTAAGTAGGTTTAAGCTCACCACGCCCTTGTTACAAGCTCACCACGCCCTTGTTACAATCTCACCACACACTTGGTACGAGCTTAGTTTGTCCCCTCTATCTCCGTTAGGATCGGCCCACTTTTCTTGCATTTTTCCAATATTGCCAGTGGGTGGAGTCAGGCTCTAGCTAGGGGTTTAGTTACGCTTTAAAAAAGTGCTGCCCTAACATCCCAGTGAGCAAGCCAGAAGACAACAGTGGCAAGGAAAATCTCCCTAAATTAGTGAAAAGGGACATCATGGGTAAAGTGGTGGAGCATCATTAGCAGAGTGGTATAGGCAGAAACCTTGGGAGGAACCCAACTCAGCGGGGACTGGCCATCCTCCTTTGGCTGGCACATATCTAAATTTACTGTACATAGGCAATATATAATACAAGCTATCCATCCAATAGTTTATATAAAATTGTTACTTTTGTGGTTATGTATATTACTAATAACTTTGCATCAGTTTAGAGTTTGCTGGGACATTTTCTGCATTGATAATCGAAAATTGTTTTATGTAAGAAAGAGAAGCACAAAATAAATACATTAGAGTCATCAAATTAGTATCAACTTCAGATTAATACAAAGGATATTATTTTCTACCTTTTTATCAATTGTGTTCTTCATAAAACAGCCACAGGAAATTATATAATGGAGAAGAAAGTTTGAAGTGTAACATATTGCAGTTAGTATAATTAGTCTAGACATCTGTATGCTCACCTTTTGAGAGTAGTGGACAATAGCTATTTACTTTTCATGCCGAAACCTGAAAATGTATTACAAGGTGAAAGACTGCTAGAACAAATAAGTCAATTCCAGCTTTGAAAACACTATACAATGAAATGTACCTTTGCATCAGTGTGTTGGGCTGCTTCAGAACTTCCAAGTGTACTGTATTGCAGAAATCAGAAAATACCTTCATAGCACATTTACTGCTTGATAAATAGTATTTACACAACCCAAACGTTTTGCAACTAATGTAGACAACATCTCACCATTTCACAGCCAAAGTTGTTCATTTTCGATGCATTAACCTAAAAGTATATTGATAGGTAGTGCTGAGTCAATTCAAGTTATTATTAGTTAGTATATATTTATTATAATTCATTCTAATGTTTTTATCAGTTGTTTTCTTTATTATATGAGTTATTAGAGTATATAATTATGCATTGCATTGAGTATAGAATCTCTTGCATGGAGGAAATTATGATTGTAGTGCATTTCATATGTCTAAAATGTTTACTGGTATGTGGTTACTTGTATATAGCGAATGCATTTTACATTGCTTTTAAACAGTTTATTATATTTGAAACAGAAAATTTTTATATACCAAGGTAAATTAAATTGCCCGTGTGGTTCTTTATTGTACAAAATGTTCTTCACAAATTCACTCCCGTTTAAGTTATCTGATTACCCTATACTTTGTATTTCTGTTTATTTTTGCTTTGTTGTGTCATTTCAGTGATTTGGCATATAATCTTGCAGCTCTGAAACCTTTTATAGTCACTCCAGGTTTACTCAGTGCAGTGCCGGCGCCAGCCGAGCGCTGATGAGGGGGCGTCTAAAATACCAGAGGGGGCGATCACATGAATGCATATAATTCCCCCAGCTAGAAAATACATAGGTTTGGTACATTAAGTTTTAAAGTGTTATAAACAAACATCTCTGTAATACAACCACAAAAACTACAGCTATAGTGAGCAACGTACAGAGCTCTGAACAATACAACAACAACAAAACGCATACCTAACGTTACATTTTAGCACAACACTAAGTTACTCATTTGAAGTTCAGACCCAGAGGTAGAAATACATTTTACGTAATGGTGGGGGGCAGTGTTGGCAAATAGAGTTGATGGTTTTCAGCCCAAAAACGGTCCAAACGCAACATTTAATCAACATTTTGGTTAAATTTGATCATATAACGTAGTTATTTTAACTGCCACTAATGCACCATAAGCTAGCGATTAGCTAGAACCACAATAGCAAAATGACAATAACTCGTTTACATATACAGCTATGCTGTAGGATAGGCTAATTCAAATTCGTTAATTATAAATTTAACAATGTCTGTTTTTTATCTATTTACTCCTGATAAACAGGTGTGTGAGAGAGAGAGATCGTACAGGCTTACCTTTAACGTTAAATGCAGAACAATAATAGGCTGTTGGTTGTACGTTGACTTGCAAGGATGCTGAAAAACATGAACATCTGAACTTTTCAAAACTATGTACAGTCAGGCTGAAGTTCATGGTGCCCGAATTGACTTAATGACAGCCGAACATTTGGATCTTTGCACCTGAAATGCTCCGATAATTCATCCACCCCCTCGTGGCGCCGGCCCTGCTCAGTGGCGCATGCGGTAAGAACCATGCTTTGGGAACCTGAGGTCATGCGTTTGAATCCCATGTGCAATGGTATTTTGTCTTACTTAAGTTTTGTGATTCTCATACTATACATTGTATTTCAGTTATTTGTGCTCTCTGTTGTCATTTCTGCACGTTTGGTAATTGCTGGATATCAATGTTTACAGCTCTAAATCTCTATTCTATAGCTTGGACACACCAACTCAGTGGTTTAATCGTTTACTCAGTGGCGATGCGGTAACTGCTGTGCTTTGGGAACCTGAGTTCATGGGTTCGAATCCCATGTGCAGTGGTTTTTGTCTTAACTTTTTTTCTCACTTAAGTTTTGTGATTTTCATACAATACATTGTATTTCAGTTATTTGTGCTGTCTGTTGTCATTTCTGCACGTTTGGTAATTGCTGGATATCAATGTTTACAGCTCTAAATCTCTATTCTATAGCTTGGACACACCAACTCAGTGGTTTAATCGTTTACTCAGTGGCGCATGCGGTAACTGTTGTGCTTTGGGAACCTGAGTTCATGGGTTTGAATCCCATGTGCAATGGTTTTGTCTTAACTTTTTTCTCACTTAAGTTTTGTGATTTTGATACTATACATTGTATTTCAGTTATTTGTGCTCTCTGTTGTCATTTCTGCACGTTTGGTAATTGCTGGATATCAATGTTTACAGTTCTAAATCTCTATTCTATAGCTTGGACACACCAACTCAGTGGTTTAATCGTTTACTCAGTGGCGAATGCGGTTAGTGCCTTGCTTTGGGAACCTGAGGTCATGGGTTCGAATCCCAGCTCTTACTTTCACTTATTGAGATTTCCTTTTGTGTTCCCTTTAACATGTTCTTCTCGACCTGTCTGGTTTTCCACACGTGTTATATTTTTGCCATCTTTACTGTTGTTGCTCCGCACTGCAGTGGTTCTGCTCTGCATTTGCTTTGCTTCGGGTTTGGGCTCTGTATTGCGCGCTTTCTGCGCTTTGCGCATTTGCTGCGTCGTGTGGTTTTTGCTGTGCTTTGGGTGCTCATTGCGCTACAGGTGCTTGGCCCCGAATCGCTGCTTGCAGCTATATTTGTTGTTGTTGTTGTTGTGCAATTATTTTTTCTATTGTTACAAATGGGAACATGATAAAATTTTGTAAGTCCTTTAAAACTGTTGAATAAAAAAATGTAGAAAATGTTTTGGTAATTAAATGACATTTAAACCCCTTTGATACCTTTTGTCAATTAAGTATAATCGCATCAGTAAATAATCTATATTATAAAACCTAGTAGATTTTAATAAAACCATGAAAGAGTAATAAATCCCATATACAGTGCATACATTGTTTCACAAAAGATAAAAAAGTTATTTTTGAAACTGAAAAAACAACAAAGGGTACTCATATATTTAACTTAACCCATTAAACGTTTAATATATTTGAAAATTTACGTTTGTGCTGAAACAAACAAAAAAAACGTTTGTGCTGAAACGTTTTACTTTTTTTCACAAAGTGTTTTTGTGTGAAAATATTAAATGATTGCATTTTTATCCCTGTAAATCCCAATAATTATTATTTTGAGAGAGAGAGAGAGCGAGAGAGAGAGCGAGAGAGAGAGAGAGAGAGAGAGAGAGAGAGAGAGAGAGAGAGAGAGAGAGAGAGAGAGAGATTGTCGGTTAAGCTAGATTGACATAACACTGAGTCCAGCCAATCAACAGTTAAATATATCTTACTAGAGGCAGATAAAGAACGCAGTTGTCTTTACAAGAACAAGATAAAGCTTCGTTTAGGGAATACAAAGATACTATTTTAATAAATGGCATCGCTATCGTCGTTATTTTAGGAGAACAATAGAAAGCCACGCCCATTGAACAGTAATTATGCACCTGTTACTTGAGGACCCGTTAAATAAGTCGTGTTCGACGTCATGTTGCGGTGCGCAGACAAATCTGCATATGACATCAAAGCTCCGCGAAAGCGATTCGAGCGATGGCCGCTTCTCATGCTTTCGAAGTGTTATCGCGGTAATTTGATGTCATATGCTGAACGGTCTGCGCAGCGCAGTAATAAGCCAGCATTTGAGTGGGCGGAGGAACGAATGTCATGAAGTGATGTAGGGTGCGGTTGGTTTATGCTGAGAGAGGCAGCCGGCGAGAACACTGGGATATAACAGCAAGCCAGCGTCTGTTATTCCTGAAATCTGAATTACCACAACACAGCTTGTCATTTAAAGACAACGAGGGTATGTTTTTATTTATGTGTTAATTCACATTGAATTGATCGATATATTTAGCCAATTTCATTCGATTTCTTTCTTTTTTTATGTAATTATTGATTGATGATTGGTTTGTTATCAAGCAGACATTATGTCACGACTAAACAACCAATTTATATTGCCTCTGATTTTATATTTATTTTTCAGGTTTAGCATACGATAATTTCATGTCTTTTATTATTAGAATGCTTCAGGGCAGCCATTTATAGGGTTGATGCTGGAAATGCATGCTTACTGCTGTCCGAATGCATCTCTGAAATGCTTTGTCATGAGATGCACCATCACTATTTTTGGGTGGCCCCCTCTTTTAATAGACCAGCTTGTCAGATTCTGCAAAAAGCATGCAGGAGAGGTCATGGTCACC
Organism: Paramisgurnus dabryanus; assembly: GCF_030506205.2. Lineage (NCBI taxonomy): Eukaryota > Metazoa > Chordata > Actinopteri > Cypriniformes > Cobitidae > Paramisgurnus > Paramisgurnus dabryanus. Next base: position 7,263,655 of record NC_133355.1, on the reverse strand, counting down.
ATTAAAGGTTTTCTTACAGACATTGTAAAAATTGGGCGTGTACCCCCATTGCATTGTGTGACCAGAGATAAATCACGCCATGATGTGATGTTAACGTCTGTTAAAACCGCTTAATCAAAAATCATTTCTGTATTAAGATTGATGATTGCAATTCCCATAGGATTTATTTATTTTTAAGAAGATAAAGCGTTCCAATTATTAAACCTTCGTTTAAATCTAATTGAAATGCAAGTTATGCAAAAAAAAATTATTATATAACTATATGACTACGTCATATCGAATATTCTTTACATTATTTTAAAGCTTTTTGCTAGCATAAAATACATTGCGATACCCACTTTCATTTATATTAATAATATTATTTTCAATAATAAGTACAATTACAACATCCAAAATAAATGTTTATTATTTACAGTTTTGGGCTTTGACCTACATCTGAAAGTTGTTTTGCAGATGTAAATTGCTCAGGTTTCTCTGAAGATAGCACTTAACTGTAAATAGCACATGGAGATGTCTGTAGCTCAATGAGGAAATGTAAACAGGTTTTAAATAGGAAGGGAGCAATGCAATATGTTCAGTGAAGCAAATTTTTGAAACTTTAATTTTATTGCATTAAGACCACTGGTATTATCATATCAATATATTATATTTCTATTTGTCATGAGCTGATTCTATAATCTCTTCTTAATGCACAGATCAAAATGCTAGACACAACAAGCAGCCAGTTCAACTCCTTCCTGTACTGGAGGGAGCCCATTCCATCGCTGGACCTGTCCGAGTTGGAAGACCTTGGCATTTCTTTATCCAAATCCAAGGAGGTGAAGAGCTCCCCAAAGCCCCCAGCACAGGATGAGGAAGATTTGGAGTTACTGCAGTACACCACATTTAACTACTGGAAGGAGCCCGTTGCTAGCATTGATTTCGATCTGCTATTATAAAACAATATCAGTTCCTGCCCAAATCTGTTTAAAACCACTGTGGTCTCTTTTCTGATCCAATATTGATGAATTGATTTTGAGTCTTTATTATGCCTTGCTTGTTTAGCAATGTCAGTGCAACTGTGAAGACTTTGTACTTATGTGCTACAGCATTACTAATTGTGATGTATTCATTGCAGAAAACAAAAGGCAAACTTGTGTTTCACTTCCAAATATTATGTAGATTCTGTAACTTTCTAACTGGTCATGCACATAAAATAAGATATCAAGTTGCTAAAGCCACAGTATTGTGCACATAAAAGGCATGAAAAAAACTAAAGCTGTTTTAAAGAGATCAATGTATAAATTTAATGTCTGGCAAATTACTTGTATTGTTAAAGCATCATTTTGGTAATTATGAGCTGGAATCGCACTAAAAGGTGTTTTTGTACTCGACAAATGTTCATATGAAGTCCAAATCTAATGCTTTCCCTGTCAGGCCAGATGCCAATTAAAATGAGCTTGCTGCTAAATGAATTACTGAAACTGTAGTGTCTTTATTTCTATAAAAAAACTAGTTGTATTTAAATGTGGTTAATTATCCGTTTACCAAATAGACTGTACAATTTTAAAATAAACTAACAGTTGTTCATTTTTATGTCACATATCAGCAAATTTAAGAGATGCACCAGTTTCCAGGTCTAACCTTAACGTTGTTCTTGTGGTTTATGGGTTGATAGATGAACAGGTGTTTGGTACACAGCTGGTTATAAGTTCAGAAAAGCAGAAGACTGCACAATCTGCATTTTAAGTATTATGTATCTAATACCTACCTTTAGGCTACATACAATATCACATAGTATTGCAGGATCAACACTAACTCCTAAACACTAGTCAATAGCCAACTTAAAACAGAATAATAATGTCATGAAAAGTTATTAAAACATGCATAAAAATATATTTATTATATTGTATTTTGCATTATATTATATTTGGCATTATATTTTGTTTTGCATTATATTATATTATATCATATTATATTATACTCAATAAATATTATTTTATAATATCAATGTTTGAAACCTAAAAAATGTGTATGAGGTTAAAGGTAGCGTCTTCAAACCTAGTAAGTTGTTTATCTAGGCAACATTGCTAAACATTTAAGCATCACGAGCACGTGCAGGTTTTAAGCGGATCAAAACCAAGCCCTCAAAAGCCGCGGGAATCCTGCCTAGATGCTGTCTAGTCTAGTTAGTCATCTCACTAGGGTTTGAGACACGAGCGCAGTGCGCGAAACGGTTCTAGTTTTCATTTCCGGGGTTAAGGCAGCCGCCATATCCGAATGCGTTTCAAACACAGAGACATGTTTATGTTTAGCCAGTCGAGAAAAACAGCCTGGATCATAATATAGCGCTTTTATTACACCCAATAGACCTCCAAAAGACAGATTTAAAGGTGAGTTTTACTCGCAATGATCCCGTTAGTTTTAATCTCAGATGAGTGATGAAGTATGCGATCAGCTCAGTAACGTTACTGCGTGCATCTGAATGCACATGGCACACGAGCTGAAGCTTTAAAAAACAGCATTAAACATTTGCTTACTTATGTAGATGTTTCGTTTATGTGTCCGTATGCTTTTTGTGTGTATGAAGTCTTATATTGAGCGAAGCTGTTTTCACCAGATTGTTATTTATCGCAAATGTGCACGTTTCTTCAACAAGAGGGGAAGTATGCAAATTGATGTTGTTTATAAGTTTAGTTTTGATTTGCCAATGATCACTTTATTCGTTTTGTGTAATTGCATGCAAATTGATCCCTGTTGAATAAAATGAACACAAATTCTAGTAGCTTCCATTACAAATACCATTTTGAACTATAAGCATTTACCATTAAAACCATTAAGATTAAATCCACACGAAATTACTTTTATCTAGTGTGTTCTGAGTTTTGTACTAGTAAGATTTCATTTTTTGTTGGTTTCCATTCACCAGATAACATCCCACTATAAAACCCAACACATTATCAGTAGACACCAACAGACAATTATAGTTTCCATTAAAACCAATACAATATCCATTATAACCATCATATTTGTCTCTGATGGTTCCTGATTCTTTCATCAGCAGGGATATAAGGTTTTAAAAATAAATGGCAGTAAAGTTCATTTTATACACTTTATTTTATGACATATTTGTTTTAACGTCATTACATTTGTCTTCTGTGTAGATGTCATTGGTGGATTTGGGAAAGCGTCTTTTAGAAGCAGCACGCAATGGTCACGACGATGAAGTCAGGACGCTGATGGCCAATGGGGCCCCATTCACTACTGACTGGGTCAGTCACCTGCATTAACATTTTAAACATTTATTTTGGGCATAAATAAAAAAAAGTATTTAAGAAATAGTATCATTATGTTTGCATTTGCAGCTTGTTATTGTAAATTTCAATTTTTTATGATTTGATTTGCACACAAAGTAGACATCAGCAGGATCATGTTAAAGGAGTAGTCCATTTTCTTAAAAAAAAATCCAGATAATTTACTCACACCATGTAATCCAAAATGTTGATGTCTTTCTTTGTTCAGTTGAGAAGAAATTATGTTTTTTGAGGAAAATATTCCAGGATTTTAAATGGACTTTAATGGACCCCAACACTTAACAGTTTTAATGCAGTTTAAAATTGCAGTTTCAAAGGACTCTAAACGATCCCAAACTAGGCATAAGGGTCTTATCTAGTGAAACGATTGTCATTTTTGGCAATAAAAATAAAAATATGCACTTTAAAACCACAACTTCTCATCTTCCTCCGGTGCTGTGACGTGCCAGGGCGACCTCACATAGTTGTGTAATGACGTGGAAAGGTCACGGGCTACATATAAGAAACGCACATTTGCGGACCATTTTAAACAATAAACTGACACAAAGAAATGAATAAGTATCATTCGACATACAACAACGTCGGGACGGTCCTCTTTCTCCAAACTTGTAAACACTGGGGCGTAGTACTAGTTTCGCATACGTCATCCGTGACCTCTTGATGTGATGACGTATCACGTGGAGTCACGCTGGCGCTTCACAGGACCGGTGGAACACGAGAAGTTGAGGTTTAAAAGTGCATATTTTTTCTTTTTCTAGCCAAAAATGACAATCATTTCACTAGATAAGACCCTTATGCCTAGTTTGGGATCGTTTAGAGTCCTTTGAAACTGCAATTTTAAACTGCATTAAAACTGTTAAGTGTTGGGGTCCATTAAAGTCCATTAAAATATCAAAAAACATAATTTATTCTCGACTGAACAAAGAAAGCCATCAACATTTTGGATTACATGGTGGGGAGTAAATTATCCAGATTTCTTTTAAGAAAATAGACCAATACTTTAAGGGTTTTTTATATATAGTCCCAAAGAGAGACCATATAAGCCAGAATTTTGTCATTTTTTGCTTTTAAATAAAAAATATATGGACTTCCATAGTAATCTGTGTAAAGGATTTATTATTATAAAGATTATTATATAGACTAGAATTGGTGAAGACTTGTTGGTCAAAACAATGTAATGTAAATGAATTAATAAAAATTAAAGCTTTGATTAATTTTTTTGGTCGAGCATCATTGGATGTGTGCACGTTGCTTTTGATTTACGATGATTGAACTTTTTAAGTGGAAGTCATGTAGTGATCTGTTATATCCACATTAGAAGAGATGAAATCTGTGATGCAAACCAAAATATTAATGCCTTTTTTATCTAAAGAAACACGTTAAATGAATAACATTTGTGTCTTTTGTAAATAAAATGTTTACATTTAAGATTCAATCAATGCAAAGCTGGTCATGCTTGAACTATCACGAGTAGCATGCATTTACATTTGTCTCTTCCTTTCTGTTTATATTTGTGCAGCTTGGAACGTCTCCATTGCATTTAGCAGCCCAGCATGGTCATTACTCCACTGCAGAAGTGTTGCTCAGGGCGGGTGTCAGCAGAGATGCCCGAACCAAGGTGGACAGGACCCCACTGCACATGGCGGCCACAGAAGGACATGAAGTTATCGTTGAGTTATTAATCAAGGTAAGAAATGACTAACCTAAACATGTCCTGTTTAAAGATTATTTCTTTAGGGGGCTGGGGTGGTTTCCCAGACAGGGCTTATCTTAGTCACATGCTTAATTTAAAAGCATCTTGCAGTGACCTATCTTCACAAGTTTCAGTGCCATTGTTTTGTCTTAAGATGCACAGCAGTGTTGTTGTTTTTTGTAAGGTATATTTGTAAAAATTACTTAAATGTCCTACTATAACTAAGGCATAGTCCTGGATTAATCTAAACCTGTCATGGGATGTTTTATTAGATGTTTAAGTAATGTGAGATTTATGATTGTTTCAGAGTGGAGCAGATATCAATGCCAAAGACATGTTAAAGATGACCGCCCTCCACTGGGCCGCCCAGCATGGTCATCACAGCGTCGCTGAACTGTTGATCAAACACGGCGCTGATGTGCACGCCCTCAGCAAATTCGACAAGTCAGCTTTTGACATTGCAGTCGACATACAAAATGGCGAACTTATGCATCTAATACAGGTTTGTACCCGACTCCTAAAGCAGCATGGCTGTAAATATAACAAATTTACAAGAGATTTCATTTTTTAGTTTTCTTAATCTATGTGTCTTAAGGAGGGAATGCGGAATCAGGTGAACAGAAATGCTGAAATGTCAATCACCAATGGCGGCAGCGCACAACAGTTCATCATCCAGGGTGTCCCCAACATCCAAGGAGGAGTGGTCAACCTCGCTGACTTCATCAAAACCAGCTCAGGTACATGAAAACTAGACTGTTAACTACTTAAAATAAAATATGAGGATATATGGACTGAAAATGTTGTTTTGATTAAGGTGATTCAGAGGATGCTATAGCTGTGAGCGCGTTGGACTCGGGTATACAACAAATGGTGAATGAATCTGGTCAGAGGGTTATAACCATATTAACAGATCAACATGGAAACGTACAAACAAATGGACTCGGTCAGCCTTTCTTTGTCACAATGCAAGATGGACGACAAGGTAAAAAAACATTTTAATCTTTTGTGTGTTTATGTTTAAAACCTGCTTAATCTAATACATGATTATTCAGTTTTATAATGCATACATATACTTCTGTGTTGTGCCATGTTTTTTAAATGTTTTCTCATGTTTCTCTTAGTATTGGCAGTTTCAACCAATCAGATTACAGAGGAAGTGGTGGAGGAGTCTGAACCCCCTGCCCGTAAACGTAAAATCGAAGTCACGTCCAATAATACAGAGTCTGGCGAAACGGTAAGTGTACTTAAAACGAAAATATCAAGCAAACACAAACCTTAAATCCGAAATCGCCTAATTCCTTGCGATGTGTTTGTTATTAATGTTAGTAAATCAAAAGTCTTTAAAGAAATTGGTCACATGACAATATTGTACAGTATGCAGAACAGAATAAAGTGGCATTGGGCGTTTTTGAAGTCCATTAACAGCAAAAAAACAGATGTAATTTAAAATCGTTGAAAATAGACATAGAAAAATACAGATTTGTCAATCATTTCATCTCCAGGAGCATCTGCAATGGCAGTTACAAGAAGCCAACAGGAAAGCTCAATCCTATCGACAACAGCTACTTCGCAAAGAGCAGGAAGCCGAAGAGTACCGCAAGAAACTGGAGGCCATGTCGAACGGACAGTCCAACGGCACTTCCGATCTGGGTCAGGAACAGGTCGTGTTTGTACAGGAAGAGGGTGTGATAGAGGAAGCGACCGAGGGAGAGGAGGAAGTCGTCATGTTTTCGGAAGGTGGCGTCGTTATTAAAACAGAAGAGATGGATTCCTCTGACGAGCAGATAACTCTGGTGGAGGCCACGGCGGGTCACACCGAAGTCATTTCGTAGAGGACATCTCAGCGAGCGTGGACTCGATGATCGGGCAACCAAAGAGTGCATTGGCACAGTATTGGTTGGGTTAATTTTTGGTTTTTGCAATCAAGTCCTTTTGTAATTTATTTCCTTCTATTTTGCCTAATGTTTTGTGCATCGATTAAAAATTCATAAACACAACTGCAATGTGCATCATATGCACACACAAACACACACAGAGGAGGAAGAAGAAAATGCCGTGTTTTGTTGTAGACAGCTGGAAAACACTCAGGTTGGAACTTGTACCTGCCTTATTCAAAGTTTTATCACTTTAGTCATGAAACATTGCCATGGCTCATTTTGATTATCTTGCAAGGTATATGCATTGGAAATCAAAAAATTGTTTATGTAAATTCTAGGCACGTCAGCATCTTATTAAAAGTCATAACTCACAGTCGATAGATTTATATTTCTGTTGGACTATTTACAAAAGTGATCGGTAATGTAAAAGTGCCTTTGCTCAGAGTATTTGTGGACTTTAAGGATTAGGGTGTCATGAACTAATGCATATTTGTTTCAACGAGACAAATGCAACTTTTATTCACTCAACATTTCATTCATATTCCTAGTGTAACCTAGTCTTTTGCTTAATATGTATGTTATTTTTAAGTTGCAAACTAAAGAATTAAGTTTGAAGAACAGCGCTTATGCACATCGCAAGTTTAGTGCTTTCACAAATGTATATGAAATGTGATGGGAGTATCAGGGGTTAAGCCTATATGATGTGTAAATGAAAGTTCTGGTGGTGTCTGAGGTTCATAAATGTATATTCATTTTTAATTGTTTTCCAATTATTATTTCTTATTCCATCCATAAAATTGTAATAATGAGCCACAGACATATTGGCACTACAGTTTGCAGAAAAAAAAACACCTTACTTGTATTACGTGCTTAAGTGATGTATAAAGCTTTGACTTTTTTAATAAAAATGTTACAGTTACAAATTCTAGCCAATTTTAATTTATACTACTGATAAAAGATGATTTTTTACTGTTTGTAAAGCTGTAACAGCAGGAGTGTTATCTCAGCACATTCATTTCATGAGACCTCTGTCAAGAAAAGCACACTCAAGTTATATAAAATGGTTTATTCTTTGCAAATTCTGGATAAGTACAATCACCAAAAATTAAGAAATCTGTATACAAAGAAGCATGAGATCCATCTAATACAGCGAAACGTATGTAAATAATAAAAACAATATTTCAAAAAGGTCACAGTACAGTTTAGGGAGGCATAGGTGCTCTCATCGGACCCCGTGGTGGTGCAGGTGGACGTGGTGGTAAGGGAGGTCCTCTCTGAAAGCCGAGGGGTGGAGGTCTGGGCGGGCCAGCACCGTAACCAGGTGGAGGCATTGGTGGGGGTGGTCCCCTCATACCTGGATGCATACCTGGACAACAACATTAAATCATGAGTATTAGGGCTGTCAAATTTTAATTCGAATTTCGAATATTCGTCGAATGTAAAAAAAATATGCATATTCGAACGTAAAACTTTGCATTCGAATTTTACCTGTGTCAGGATGCTCACGCAACGTGATGATGACGTAACTGACGCGGATTGTTATACAAAGCGGCTCAGCCAACTATGCGGAGCAAGCCAGCGTGATTCATTTGAAAAATAGCAAGAAAAGACAGTGGGGATTACGAGTCGGACAGAATACATCTTGAAAGGGCTGTGTGATGCTTCTTTGGTTTTTGGAGCATCAACTGGAAGTCAACCGCAAAGTGAAACTAGCAGAGATGACAGAATTAGTGTCGTCTGCTTCTAAATGCAGTTTTAAAGTTTAAAATAACTGATCAACGCGAAAGTGCCATAACACAGCTGCTTGTTTAGCAACATTAAAAGCATATGTGCATCTACAGAGTCCACACCGCATATGAGAGAGTTGCAATGTAACGCCGCGGTGGCTTTATTTTTATAACTGACTGGAAACTTGACTTTCACCTGGACATTTGATATGCAAGTTTTTCATCAACATTATCTGCATGAAATATAAACATGATGATCATCTGCCAACTCGACTGTTTCAGCACGTCCTTTATGTTAATTACAGAGAGTCTGCTTTATTAACGGCTTCGCTCTGCGCGTAAGTTAAACATTTCTGTTCTGTACTTTATTACTCGCATATATTTCTACATATTTTCAACCAAGGAACACACAAAATATAATATAAGTTGTTGTGAATAGCGTTTAAGCTTGACAAAATTTAAATGACTAATGATCTTTCCCACTTATTTTGGCTTAAATAAAGATTCATTCGTTTTCATACTTTATTAGAAACACGTACATTTATCTACTTATATATTATATAAAATGCCCTATATTAATATGCATTGTCCATGTATGGCATTCGTTTTGTACATTTACAGGTGCACAAATATACTCGTTAATTTTGATTTCATTAAGACACCGTTGTGTTCTGTATTGACTGAGGCTCTGTACATTTTTTTGGAAATTAAATTAATGTATGGTACATAAAATAATTTGTAAATATATACATGGATAGTTTATTGGCTATGTTTGTGTTAATAGCCTACACACGCTGGCTGTAGAGGCATTTTGCACTTCCAGATATCTATGTGCACTTTTGTTCCTTTGCATATGAATAAAAAAAATTCTGTTTAATTAATTAGTGTTTATAACATTCGTTTTAACAAAAAATATGCCGTGCATGATTTGTTCATATTATTGGGGCTTTGTGCTGCGCCCTCTTGTGGGCTTTTAGGAGTATTTTCTCCAATAAAGTAGGTCTTTATAATTCGAATATAATTCGAATTTTATTATTTTTCAAGGACGAATTTCGAATGTACTTGTTCAGCCATTTTGACAGCCCTAATGAGTATAAGACGTTTATCCATTGCAATAATTGTCACATCCATAGTTTTACCCAAGAAATAAATAGACGTACCCATTGGGGGACCGAATGGTCCTCTTGGAGGGACACCCATGGGTGGAGGAGGCATTCCAGGTGGAGGTGGTGCTCTTGGTTGATTGGATCCGGGTGGATGCACCATACCAGGAGGTCCCGATGGGGGCATTGGCATCGGTGGCATTCCTTGAAATTAAATATGTATTGTTAATAACATTTCATAAATGTGAACCTTTTCAAAAACATAACCATCATTACTCACCAGGTGGGTGCATTCCTCCATGGTGGAATGGTGGTGGCCCCGGTGGCGGCCCTGTGCCACCGCCATGTGGTCCACCGGTCCCTGGAGCAGGCGGCATGTGCATGCCAGGAGGTATCCCAGGTGGCATTGAGCCTGGAGGAGGAACAGGTGGGAACGCACCAGGTGGAGGCATTCCTTAAAGATAAAAAGAAGACTGAAATATAATTTTACATGAACAGGGATACCCACAGGTTTATTTTTAAGGCTCTAGTAGCAGTCACATGCAATCTCATATATAAAATGCAACTTGACAGCCGGTATTATGGAAGTTTAAAGCTACAGTGTTTCAGTAGCTCAACTCGTACAGCATTGCATTAGTAGTGCTAAGGTCATGAGTTCAGTCCCCATAGATTAAATATACTGCAAATCACTTTGGATAAAAGCATATGCCAAATTCATAAATGTATTGAAATAAGCGTCTTGAGGGTGGGTAGATGATGACAATGTTAAATTTAGTCGAATACAAAGTTTTTACATGAAGTGCATGCAATAATCACGCAGAGACGTTGCATCCCAATATGGCATGAGTGGTCAAGACACTTCCAGATTTCGGTATGCAACTAACCTGGCATTGGTACACCAAGCGTGGTCATGACAGGGTTGGGTAAAGAGACAGGCGGTGGGGCATCTGCGAAAAGCTGATGGGGACGATCGGCCTGTGAAAGTGGATTCTGAGCGGCCAGGAGTCTCTCTGCGGCCGAGCCGTGCCTCTCGCCCTTCGAGTCCTTTTTAAACGCATACGACACCGTAATGGGCCTATTGCAGAGATACTGGCCGTTCATGGCCTCGATAGCTGCATCGGAGGCGTCAAAGCTGGCATAGTTGATGAAAGCGTATCCCTTAGAGTTGCCTGTATCCGGGTCACGCATGATCTTGGGCGTCTGAAGGATGACGCCAAAAGCGCTGAAAGTATCGTAGAGGAGTTTCTCGTCAATCTCAGGGTCCAAGTTGCCGATGAAGATGTTGGCGCCGACATCGAGGTTCTTGTTGTGCGCCGACGCTTTGTTGACTCGTATGGGTTTGCCGTAAAGTTTGATCATGTTCATAATCTTTATGGCGTAGTCTGCGTCATCTTCGCTGAGGAACTCCACAAACCCATAACCTTTGAAAATGTAAAAAAATAAATAACGTGGGTGTATAACATCTGAATACAGTTAAAATACAGTTTAACCTCCTAAGACCTGGATGTGTACATACGTGGACATCAATTTTTTTGCTGTTTTGCACCATAATAGTTAATTTTGTGTAACTGGATCCTGCTGTACACAAACATGGACAAATACACGGCTTCATGTTAAAAAAAAAATTTTGGTTATTATATTTATTGGTTCTTCCTAAACCCAAAACAGCTGGTAGAAATCTGAAAAAAAGACACACCAAATCTTGGGTCTTAGGAGGTTAAATAGATATGTGAATCCAGGGGAAAATACAATACAAATCGCGATGTTCGACATTATAAACCATCAGCTGTTTACCACTAAAACCATTATTCCTGTATCTAGTTTGTTTTGGCATTTATTCCACTAGGATTTAACAGTGTTTTACTGGTTTCAAATGTGTTTGATAACATTTCACCAATAAAAAACCAACACATTATACGGTAGACTGTACTGACTGTAGAATGGTAAGAGACCATTACACAATAACATTTATTATATTGGTCAAATATTTATAGATTTATTAGAAATGTATTAATTTTATGCTGATATCATGCGTTCATATTTAGACTTACCTTGATGTTGTCCTGTTACTCGATCTTTGGGCATGTGTGTGTTTACGACAGGACCAGCTTGTAGAAAAAGCTCCCACAAAAGAGGTTCAGAGACCTTCTCATCAAGACCACCCACATATACAGTCGCATCTAAGAGAAAAACATGGTAAAAATTGATGCATGGTAAATACAAAATACTGTTACACAGAACATGCGCAGATTGTATTCAACATCATGTTGCGCACAAAGAAAACTTTTTACGATTGAAATTCATATGAATAGTTTTATTAAACGTAATATGAATATCTTTTTTTACAGCTATATCAAAAGCAGCCTTTGTTATCTATTAGTCGCAAGCCAAAATGAATGAGTATCATTGAGTTGCGAACTCAGTGTACACAAACAAAACGATAACCTAAATGATAAACCTTTTTAAAGTTCTGTGCAGCAGTATATATTTTTTCTGCAAAGTCCATTAAATATAATTTCTTGGAGTTCTGTAAAAATTACCTTGATTTCGTTCAGAAATCGGTCCCGCCGCCATGATGAATGCGGCGTGTAAACTACCGGAAGCGCTTTTCTTCTTCGTTAGCGATACAACACATCGAAACAGCGCCGCTTACATTAGTGCTGCCACCTACAGGATAGACGGACGCATTTTTTAGGCATTTTTAGGGATAATACTTTGGTCTTGGCAGGACATTGAACAATGTTTGCCCTTTCTATTTCCCATGTTTATAAAATTAATTCACAAGCTTATCAAATAGTCATTTTGACATTTGAAAACATTTGCAGGGTTTATTGATAGGATTGCACTAATATATCCATGCTGAAAAAAACACAAATTCTAATGGTTTAAATGTCATTATGAGCCATCAGCTTAAATTATTACTAAATTCCTATGCATAGTGTATTTTGGTTTATATTCCAATATGATTTAATGGTTTTCTATTGGTTCCCATTCATCAGATGACATCCCACCAATAGACCCTTACACACTGCCAGTAGAGACCCACAGAGACTATTATAGTTTTCATTAAAGCTAATATAATTCCCATTATGTTTTCTGCTTTGTTTTTTTATCAGCAGGAAGAAATAATCATTTTAAAGGTGCAGTGTGTAAATTTTAGCGGCATCTAGTGGTGAAACTGTGAGTTGCAACCAAAATGGCTCACCCCTCGCTTTTGAAACACAGAGAAGCTACAGTAGCCACCACAGGACAAACATGTCATCATCCGAGTCAACTTTTCAAATAAAGTTTGTCCGTTAGGGGCTTCTGTAGAAACATGGTGGCACAAAATGGCGACTTCCATAAAAGGGGACCCGCAGTGTAAGTAGATAAAAATGTCTTATTGTAAGGTAATAAAAACCTAATGATTCATTATTTAAGGTCTTTATACACCCTTGATAATATAGTTATATATATTATATTGCATTTCTGTCAAGAGATTCTCCTAAAAGTTACACACTGCACCTTTAAGTGCACTTCACATTCATGCTAGAAGTTAAAATACTCACAAAGTACTTACAGCCATACTGTTTAATATGAAGTGACTAAAATAGGATTTACATTTTGTATGCCACATGCATAATAAAAGTATTTTACAAAGTCTGCATCCATAGTCTGCATATTTCTGTGAATCAACATCACTGACAAACCTGTTTACATTTTTGTTTTTCATTGTTTTGGGAAATATTAATAGATGATTTTATAAAACAAGATTGTGTCTGGGCTTGCAGTAGTCTGACATGCATTTGCTGACATATTGAGAAACCGTGATTTAATAGCATCATACAGTAGCGTGAAGTCACTCCCATAGTCTATGTGTGCCAGTGGTTTTACCTGTTTCACCTGCTCCCCCACCCTAACAGTCTCTGTATCAGAGCGACTAAAAGAAGAGCCTGCTGGTATCTGCCAGCAGAAGAATGGATCAGTCTGTCTCAGCCCCTACAAAACCAGAGCGTCTGCTTTTCTCCTCCCAGTGGATTTTAAACTAGAGTAACACGTATGCTAAATACAGACTGACACATTACAGTCAAAGGTGAACATGGGGACGGATTTAGCCTACAACTTTGTCTTCAAAGGTAAGTTTGATTCATTTGATTTGAGATTTATTTTATACTAAACAATGACTATAATAATTGTACACTGGTTTAGGAATAAGAGGTGATAATCAATTATTTTTATTATATTAAATGAAAGTTTTATCTCTTTTTATCTCTTTTCAGTGGTTTTAATTGGGGAATCCGGTGTTGGAAAGAGCAACCTGTTGTCAAGATTTACCAAAAATGAGTTCAATCACGACAGTCGCACAACCATTGGTGTAGAATTCAGCACCCGGTCCGTTCAACTGGATTCTGTTACCATCAAGGCCCAGATCTGGGACACTGCAGGTCTAGAGCGCTACCGGGCCATTACATCAGCGTAAGTGCCCAATTTTATATCCTCAAACTCTATCCTTCAGTTTTAAGCTGACAGTAGGTACACATTTAAAATTATTATTTGTCAAGAATGGGCAGCCAAAGGAATTTGTTTTGAGTGATTTAACATCACACCCATAACCACTCCTTTTTAACCGGATAAACAGTTTAAAGCGTAAAGTTTTTCTGATACGTTGCACACACCTGGATGCTAGGATGTCACTGAAGGATGGCTTGGGAATTTAATTTAGGGAATAATTTAAAAATCATCTAGAAAGGGTTTTTAGGGGGGTCAGAATATAATAATATAATAATATTGTCAATAACTGATTTAAAAAACACAATGATTTTTACTGTTGTGATGATAATAATACAGATATGATAATATTGAAAATAATTTAGCAGCCAGTTATAGACTCAGAATGTTGATAAACTCTCTTGTCTTTTGAGAATAATTCACAACACTAATAAAACAAAAATAAACAATACTAAAGATGAATTTGACCAATAGTATTGTTTACTTATTTTTATTTAATATATATATATATATATATATATATATATATATATATATATCTCACAATAATATTGTTATTGTGAGTTTTGTTTTGCCCATGATAATAGTGCAGTGAAAGTCTGATATCGTGACCTCCTATTTTGAACTTAGTTTGAGTTTAAAGATTGCATGTGAATGTTAAATTCAAGATCATTTTTGTTATTATAATGGAAATGAAACTATCTTACTCTTTTCATAATCATTTATTGTTATAAAGTAAAGCTAGATCCAATGTTTGTTCAATTTATACATCTGAAATACCATTGTAGGTATTACAGGGGTGCAGTGGGTGCCCTGCTTGTTTATGACATCACTAAACACCTGACCTATGAGAGTGTTGAACGATGGCTGAAGGAACTTTATGATCATGCGGATCCACATATAGTGGTCATGCTCGTGGGAAATAAAAGTGACCTTGACACTCTACGTACAGTACCGAGAGAAGAGGCAAAGGACTTTGCAGGTATAAATACATAACTTATAACTACAATGAATGCTGCTTAAGTATATATTCAAGCTTAAACACTCTTGTTTAACAGTATCGTATTCTTTAACTTTTAAAATGATCTCAAACTGTATAAAAAACAAAACTAAAATGTATCAAGTAATTCAAATAGAGAAAGTAAGCACACTTTTAGTTTTGGAGAAATTTAAGCTTTCCAAATTGACTTTACAGTGCCATACTTACTTGCTTTATTGATTTACTTTGCTAAAACAGAATCCAAAGACTTGCTTTTTATTGAGACTTCAGCACTTGATTCAACTAATGTTGAATCTGCCTTTCTTGAAGTTCTAACAAGTAAGTTTAACTTGTCTTTTTTATATATATTGCCATTTTTTTTTGTCATTTACTTATAGTAAAAATGTGCATTGATGTTCTCTCCATCAGCAATCCACAAGAAGGTTGCGAGTAGAGAAGTCACCAGAGGTTCTATTAGTGCTGTGACTCTGGGTCAGATGGGACCCACCAGTGAGTTTCAGGAGGAGAGAAGGGGCTGTTGTAACAACTCTTGAATGAATGAATGAATGAACATCTACGGTGACAAAGCCATCAAGACAAAGACATTTAACTTTGACATGAATAACGTGTCACACCTGCTTTGATGCATGTCTTTATCAGTTCCTGATTGGATGGCGTAAAGACAAAAGGGGGTGTGGTCCAAAGTTGTGTTAGGGTTGTTTTTTACTTTTTGAAGATGTAAACATTTGGTATTAATGATTTGTGTTGTTTAAATGTTAAATATGAATGGAGAATAATGTAATTTATTTTACTAGGCAGAAACAGTTGTCTTATTCTGCTTTCCTATAATGGCATTGTAAAACTATTTATTGAATAGTTTTTACAGCATTGAAATGGAACTGTTTTCCACTACAGCTCTGTAAATTATAGATATAATATAAACATCTCATTTTTTTTAAAGCAAAGTCAATATTATTTTTTCTTTATCCAAAGACAGGTCTTTTATACAAATACACAGTGGAGAATGCTGTCTGACAGTTAAACGTTTCGAAAACACATGAAACGTCACTATGCACTGTATATATATTTTTGGACAAAAAGATTTGTCTTTACATGGCTGTGGTTTGCATAATTTTTTTGTATTTAATAACATTTTAGTCTTTAGACCTTCGATACAGCATGTGAAGTTGCTGTTTTAACTAAATTAAATTTATTTAGTACAATTTCATTTTTTTTCCTGCAAACTACATAACTGTACAGCTCCTTTTTTCTCATACAAAACTGCTCAAAGCACCGCCCTGCAACCATTTAGGTGTGAGAGTTACATTTGTTTATGAAAATATTTCATTAACAAATGCAGATGTCAGTTTAAAGCTTCGTTTAAATTAAATACATCTGAGCAATTTTACAACGTGATGCAATAATAATTTTGGCTTACCCATTAAATAAAAAAACACATCAGAATCGATAATTATACACTTGTTTTTATTTATTTTAAGATTTTTATGAAGTAACATGTATTTATTTATATAGGCTCTTTTGAAATATCTCTAATTGAATATCCTTTAGAAACCCTCAGCAATAAAGACTTTTAACATGAACAATCACCAAGGCAAAACTACTGAGCCACTATGAGAAATCAAAACACAATATTCATAGTGGAACCTCATACAGTTATCACGATAAAGTTTATTGTTTAGTTGAGCTTATACACACAGTCTGTGCCAGGATACTGAGGCAGATTCAGCTGGTACTTCTGTTCAAGTGCATGAGGAACAAATCGTCCTCCCAGAAAGTGATAGCGTCCTTTGAAGTGATGGGCTGCTTTCTTGGGGGCTGTGAGGGAGATGAGCATGTCTGGCTGAATCCCATCAGGAGAGCCGTTCTCTACATCCCAGCCTAAAGAAAGAGAGAAACGAGAGGGAAGGAGAGAGAGATTTATGTTACCTCAAAAAAGTAATCAAATGAAACTCAAAAATGTTTTGACTGCGGTGAAATCATTGGTCATTTCTTGCTGATCACTGTGTGTGTGCATGCTCACCCGAAGGTATATCAACGCTAGCAATGGGTACTGTGGTTTTCTTTAGTTGGGCAATGATTTCACCGAATGGCTCTCGCACAGCCCCCTTGAAACTGAATCCAAAAACGGCATCTACCACCACATTATAGGCTTCATCGATCACATCAGCCTGAAGAGAAAGTGAGGAGGATAACTGTGAAGTATAGATGCTTAAAGGAGACATTTCACAAGACTTTTTTAAGATGTCAAATAAATATTTGGTGTCCCTAGAGTACGTATGTGAAGTTTTAGCTCAAAATACCCCACTGATAATTTATTATAGCATGTTAAAATTGCCACTTTGTAGGTGTGAGCAAAAATGTGCCATTTTTGGGTGTGTCCTTTAACATGCAAATAAGATGATCTCTGCACTAAATGGCAGTGCCGTGGTTGGATATTATCCCCTTCTGACATCACAGGGGGAGCTAAATTTCAATGACCAATTTTTTTCACATGTTTGCAGAGAATGGTTTACCAAAATTGAGTTACTGGTTTGTCTTTTCCACATTTTCTAGGTTGATAGAAGCACTGGGGACCCAATTATAGCACTTAAACATGGAAAAAGTCAGATTTTCATGATATGTCCCCTTTAATACATATATACATATATTCCTAATCATCACATTCTCATTTCAAAGGTAAAACCAGGAAAAAAATTATGATATTTATGTATGTAGTAAGGTTTCAACAATTAGGAAAGTTAATATATTATTTGTCATGTGTCAATGAGTCAATGTGTGGTACCCCCTTGATATAAATAATACGGTATTGAACGGCTATACCTCAGGCATCTCAGTCAGGAAGGAAATATCCATCTTTTCACACTGGGTGGTAAGATTCTGAAACAGCTGTTTGTTGGGGCGCTTTGGGTACAGCACAGATGGCTCATATCCCTGAGAAATCCACAATCAATACAAATAAAGCCAATATATCTTCATGAAATATTTAGGTTAATGAATTTAGGCGCAGCAAGTTTTTTTCCAACAACTGATTAAAAAGTCAAGCAATGTAAACTCACAAACAGTTTAAGATGTCTTGCACAGACCAATCCATCCCCTCCGTTGTTTCCAGGGCCACAGACGATCAATACTCTGGGTGGAGTCTTGAGCAGAGACTGCAAAGGATAGCCCTACGAAACAAACAAGTGATTTTAATAGATGTATACTTAATAATACACTAAAAAGCTGTAGGTAATACACATTCACAGAAGTATGTACCCTAGCAACAGCTGTGGCACAGCTAAGCCCAGCCAACTCCATTAACTGATCCACACTGAAGCTGTATTCATTAAACAGCTCTTCATCAATGTGCTGAGCCTCTTCTTGTCTATTATAAAGAATAAACAGCAAACCTGTGAATAAGTATCGTTCATGGTTGTGTTTGTGTCAGAAACTATTTGAAAGGTAAATGTAAATAAAATGTATGTGGCTGTTACATACAGTCAACAATGTTACTTTATCTTCTTAAAGGAGTTTGAAAGTAACAAAATTGACTCTGACTAATTCAGACAACAGGAAATAATGATGTTCAGCTATATAAGATACTTTTGATAGAAAATATTATATTGTTATGGCCTGTAACATCTTGTGATACATGACAATAATTATTGAATTATTCAAAATCATAAAAAAATAACCATTTGAAAATGTACCTACAATTATATATTGACATGCATGCCACACAATATAATGACATAACATACTAAATATTCAAATGTGAGTTTGCTGCCATGTGTTAAACTGATCTTGTTTAGTACTTTCTTGACCCTGACATCCACTTACCCCAAATATTTGATTGTATTAGCCATGGTGCAGGCCTGTCTGTGAGTGAAATCTTTACTGTAGATGTTATTGGAAATATGTGCACATGCTCCTGTGTGTTTCAGGACAGAGCCCCCTCGTGACGTCACAAGAAGACCAATGCCAAACAGGGCTCGAACCCCCAACATTCACCTGGCTACAGCACCTGGATATGGAGGTACACTGCCTGTATGTGAATAAAACAAACTCAGAAAGTTAAAAGTCTGCAAGCATTACAAATCATCAAACATTAAAATCATTCCCAACTATATTTTAGAATAGTGTGTTTACATAACGTTACCCCAGTTGAACGAACTAAAAGTACTGGTACGGTGGAATATTAATTATAAAAATATTAAATAAGATCAAGGGTTAATCTATAGTTCAAGTATAACAAGAAACTTGTAGTCTACCTGTTCTGTGTGACAATGTAGGTTACACGCAACCACATGCGATTATCTCCACAAATGCAAATCAAACAGCTTCAATCCTGTTTAGTTAATATTACAGAATTCAAAACATGCAACGTTTCAAACTGAGATGTTACCTACAAGCCGAAACTGCAGAAACTCTGTTTGCATAAATATATATTATCCGGGTGAGACTTCAACCTCTTTTCATAATAAAAGTTTGACATGCAGGCTTAAAAATAAGACTTCTGTTTAAATAAATTAGTAAAAAAAATCAAGCAATTATATACATTAATTTCTCTCTATTTATGTATGTATGTACTGTATGTAACGTTATATATGTACTGTATGTATGTATGTATTTATGGACGCAACATATGTAAACGTTTCTTTTTACCACATAAACATGTCCATAAAAGTTCGTGATTTTTTCCTAAATATTTCTTAGCTTGTTTATGGGAAATATGTTCTATAGGTCAGCTAATGTTTTTAACATACCCAGGTCTTAAAAAGTCTAATTTTGGTTTGATCCACAGCACCCTCTGAAACAGTTCGTAATGGTACATTCCCGCTATTTAATATGAGACTCAGCATGCCAGCGTTTAGGGTTTATGTTGAAGTACGATGTAAACGCTTCATAATATCAGATATCCACACACCGATTTACCTGAATTAAGGTAAGCGTTTTTATTTAACGCGATAAGTACAATTGTAGTTTTGACTATTAAATGATAAATTACATCTGAATGTAGTTAAAACATAATACATATTCATATGAACAGATTAAACTTCAACTTGACCTGAGGACTGGTACCAGTCCTGGAAATTAACGTTACGGACTTTCCCAAATACAACGATGACATTTAAGACTTTTTGATGACTAATAGGAGGGTTTGGAAAATGCACATTATTAGCAAAACTGGATATTTTTGCTAACTAATTTAAAATAAGTTTAACGGCATTCATTCAGGTTATGATGTTTTGATTGTGTTAATTGGTAAGCGTGACAGGAACGTTACTGAAGAAATATGAAGAAAAAAAATCCACCGATTGAGTTTATTGATCCCATGTGAGATTATTGATCCACTGTGTTATTAAAAAACATTTAATATCATGTTAGTACCTTAAAGTATCATGTAAATACAATGGTGCATGCATATGGTAGCCATTCAGCATTAAAGTATATATTATAATCTGATATCATAACTAGACCATAATATAACAAAGTATTTTTAACGTACTTTGTAGGCAAACCTAGATTAATATGTGGTCCACACCTGGACAGTGTTAAAGACACAGTTAAACAGTGCAAAACGTAGTCTATGATATAAAATATAATTTTGGATATTTTTAATAACTTGCTGCAAAATGTCCAAAGACTTGATGGCACTAACATGAAAACTCCTTTAAAATAAAATTAGTTTACTGTATCAATACAGTATTTTGTAGACTTAATTTTGATCCTGGCGGACCAATAAAAAATCTCTGTGTGCCCTTAAGTCACTTAAGTCATGTGAAGTTAGCCAATCAGATTAGAGCTTGCAAGATTGAGAAGGTGCTTTGCAGTTTTGCGAATGGCTGGGTTTGAAGGTGAAACTATATTGGTTTATAATCATATTATTTTTTTAAACAGCAGTTTTTGATGCAAACTCAGTGTAATTGAAACTAATAGATGCTGTATCACTGTCAGGCTGTCCTCTTCGATTCATCTGAGGGCAGCAGTCCTTTTACAGCCAGGCAAACACTCATGGAAGACTGCCATGGAAAAACCTAGTAAATCTTAATGATAAGTGCCGTCCATAAATTACCAACAAGGTAACTGCATGTTTCTCTTGCTTGGAAATGGTGGTTTAGAGATACAGACATTAAAATTACCAAAGAGTGATCTACACAGAGGCAGAGCAGTGGCAATTCACTCACAGTTTTGAAGCGACTGTGGGCTGCAATATCTATCTATTGATATTGATGAGTACCATGTGCATGCTTTGGTGTAAATTAGTCTTGTTATATAAAGATGATCATTGTTGTCTCATGGTCATGGCTGGTGCACTTCAATATTTCCACCTTGTTTTCCAGCAAGGGCTTTTATTGACTCATGTTTGTTCATAATGTCGCAGGATGAAATGGTCGATTGTAATTGGATTCTTGTGATCTGCACACATCCATGCAAAATTCCTTCATGTGAATGCTTTGAAAATAATCATGTGAATGTAAATGGATGTAATTGCTGTCTTGGTAATGGGTTCTGGCTGTCCAGTGCACTTGTGAAGATTATGTGTCAAAGTCAAAGGATCTGCTGAATAGGATCGGTTGCTGTCCAGTGCTGAAACCAGGCTTCCTATTTAGATTTGTTTACAAAAATTTGTAATATAAAGTCTTGTAGCAACTGTCTTGTTTTTGATGCGTTATTATATTGTCTTACCCTTGCCCCAGGCTCAGAATATCTTTAAATGTATTATAAAAAAATAAAAGCTTCATTTTTGAGCAGAATATTTTAATTTTAGAATCAAATTGCAAGATATTACATTTACGTTTATGCAGACGCTTGGCAGATGCTTTTATCCAAAATGCCCACGTATATTATTTTTGGGCAAGACTTCTGGTAGATCAGATGTCGAAATCTACAACCTTTTTTGACATTTCCCCACTGTACACAACAAAATGTGACCCAATCTGTGAAAACATCTAAAGTCTTTTCTTGTTGTTTGCTGTTTTCTACGTAAAAAATTTTTTAAAGAACATTATGTTAAACTGTATCTTTAATATTTTAGTATTTACTTTACCTTTAAACTTTAACACTTTTCCCGCCAGTGTTTTTTTTTTTTAAAGTTGCCAGCCAGCACCAGCATTTTTTATGATTTTTAGGTTTAATGCCTTTCAGAAAATGCTCTTCTTTAAATATATAAGCATACAATATATCAAATGAAAGAACAGACACTTTGCTTAAAGGAATAGTCTACTCATTTTCAATATTAAAATATGTTATTACCTTAACTAAGAACTGTTGAATCATCCCTCTGTCATCTGTGTGTGTGCACGTAAGCGCTGGAGCGCGCTGCGATGCTTCGATAGCATTTAGCTTAGCCCCATTCATTCAATGGTACCATTTAGAGATAAAGTTAGAAGTGACCAAACACATCAACGTTTTTCCTATTTAAGACGAGTAGTTATACGAACAAGTTTGGTGGTACAAAATAAAACATAGCGCTTTTCTAAGCGGATTTAAAAAAGGGGAACTATATTTTATGGCGTAATAGCACTTTTGGGAGTACTTCGACTCGGCGCAGTAACACTCTCCCTCTCCCATTATGAGAGGGAGAAGGGGAGCGGACTTTTCAGGCGAGTCGAAGTACTCCCAAAAGTGCTATTACGCCATAAAATATAGTTACTCTTTTAAATCCGCTTAGAAAAGCGCTATGTTTTATTTTGTACCACCAAACTTGCTCGTATAACTACTCGTATTAAATAGGAAAAACGTTGATGTGTTTGGTCACTTCTAACTTTATCTCTAAATGGTACCATTGAATGAATGGGGCTAAGCTAAATGCTATCTTAGCGTCGCAGCGCGCTCCAGCGCTTACGTGCACACACACAGATGATAGAGGGATGATTCAACAGTTCTTAGTTAAGGTAATAACATATTTTAATATTGAAAATGAGTAGACTATTCCTTTAACTCTTTCACCGCCAGCGTTTTTAAAAAAAGTTGCCAGCCAGCGCCAGCGTTTTTCATGATTTTCACCAAAGTTTAATGCCTTCCAGAAAATGTTCTTCTTTAAATATATAAACATACAATATACCAAATGAAAGAACAGACCCTCTGCTTTCAAACAAAAAAAACCGTTTCATCCTACCTTTAGTGGTTCTTTTGCAATCAGCTTTTGAATATGGGTAGGTTTTTGCAAAAACACCATATTTTGAGCAACAAGCAGATATAATTCCATTTTTATGACGGACTTTTCATAGAGATCCCATTCAGAGCGATCTTTAAAACAGACACGGACATGCAGCAGCTTGCCATAGAGCAATACTTCCGGTTTTAAAAAGTTGCGGAAGGGCGCCACCTGGTGGATAATAGCGGTATTGCGGAAAGACGGAATATCTCGTCATTGGCGGGGAAGCGTTTTCTCTTAATTGACGAGATATCTCGTCAATGGCGGGGAAAGAGTTAAAAAAAAGGTTAATCCTACCTTCATTTGGTCTCTCTTCATTACCTCTCAAATATGGGTAAGTTTAAAAATTTTGAAAATTTTGAGCAAAAAGCTGAGATAATTGCAGTTTTGTGAAGACTTCTGATAGAAATCCGATTCAGAGCAATGATCAAAATAAACACGGAGTCTGTATAAGTTGGGTAAGAGCGCCATCTGGGGGATTATAGCGGAAATACGGATTGCCTGAAGAACTTGTAGGAAAGCATTTTCTCTTAATTGACTAGTTAACTCGTCAGTGGCGGGCAATTCATCTTTAAATTAGATAATGAGACTTCAGCCTGGATTTCACAGGCAGGGTCACATATTTTTGAAGCCTCCCCACTTACAATTTATATACTCAATAAAATGATTATAGAGCCATATAGAGATGGTTTTAGCTTATTTTAATGCTTGTTTGTCTTTGCCATAGGACAAACCATGAATCCAGTGACAGCAAGAGTCCTACATAATTTATGGCCAAAGAGACATTGTATTCCACATCTTAAAACCAAACCGTTGTTTACACTTTAACTCACTGATTTTTTTTATTTTCGAACAATTCGCTGAAACGCATTGTGTTGCAATTTGTAATATTGTGAAGATTCTTCTGCTCTTTCTTCAGTGTTATGCAGCTCAAATACCCGAACAACAAAATGCTTTTCTGCTTATCAACACACTGAAAGTGGAAATTTGTTAGTTATTCGTCAGTAGAGCTGTCACGGTTATGAAATTTGTCTGGCGGTTAATTGTCTAATAAATTTTGACGATTATGACTAGGGATGCACCGCTAGGATTTTTTTGGGCCAATACCGATTTAAACCGACAACTTCTGGCCGATACCGATAGTAAACACTTGTATACAAGTTGGTCTAAGCTAGTTTATTTCTGCATCAAATTATTTTTACTGAACATGGATTGGATCTAATTAACATTTAACTGACCAACATAATAAGAGAGGCACAAATTAAGCTAAAACTAATATAATAAGACAGCATGACAACCTTAAAAGGTGGTTTTTGCTATTCAGCATTTATTTTATTAACAACATTAACTCTTTTTTTTTTCACATATAATGGATTTCTTTATGCAGTTAATTAATAAACAATCGGTATCGGCCTTTCTCGTGCTATTGCCGATGGTTTCAAATTCATCAAAAATCGGCCGATAAATATCGGCGGCCGATACATCGGTGCATCACTTATTATGACGATTAATTGCCTGTTTTAGGACTTTGATGATTATGACGATTAATTTTCTTTTTTATTGCTTTGACATTTAATTCTCATTCATTTTTTTCATTTGTTCATGAAATAATTTTCACACAAATATATTTTTCAAAAACTGAAAATTCTTCATAAAAATAAACACAATAAAGTGTCTGAAAAATGACTTAAAATAAAAATGCAATCAAAATAAACTGACTATACCAGAAAAGCCTGATAGGAGACATCAGATACGGTCTTTTGCCTGTTTATACAGGTGCTGCAGCTCCCCTTGTGTTTTTAAAAAGATGTGCAATCATTGTGGTGATCTGAAATCATCGCAATGAGGTCAAACAATCGTGATGAGATGATTATTTAATCATTGTTACAGCCCTATTGGTCAGTAAATTTTTTAGCAACAAAGTCTCTGCACCATACACTTGCTAAGCTAAATAGCACTAAAAGTGTTTCACTGGCTTATAATCATAGGGGAGCCATTTTTTTTGCTAAACAGCACCTATGTAGATTCTATGGAGCTGTATAGAACCATATGTACTATGTTGAACCATAAGTGGTCATGGTTCTACAGAGGTGCTATATTGGTGCTATATATATATTACACAATGTTTACAAAAACACCAATGATCAATATTTTTCAGTTGTGTCTCCAAAAGTTATTGAATTAAATTCCTTAGTTAAGGAAATTGCCTCATTAAATGACCTTATTTATTTTTCATTGCAGTTATTAGCCTCCAGCATCTTTAAGTTATGAGTCTTAGTTCTTTACTCCCAGTGGCCCTGGCCTCTCCAATGTAATTTGATGTAAATTGTGTTAATAAACATGTATCAAGCATACTGTGTGATATATGGTCTGCATGTTTATTAATGAAGCTCATTAGCAAGTTTTGATCTCCTGCAGAGGTGTTTGCGCTTTGTATTTGTGACTTAACATTTGTGACATACAATTGACCCAGTTATTCGAAAGAGTTGCTGTATTTTGCAAAAAGCTATTAATTATTTTACTTATTTACACAAGAAATTAATCAATCTTAGACAAAATACTGTGTTTTTTTTTTGTTGACAATCTGTCTGAAATCTTCCATGTATAGTCATGGTCCCAGGAAATTGTATTATGTGCGCTGGTTCTGTTCCAGAGCAATTACTGATGTCATTTTGTGCTGTGGCTTTGGATAATAAAACCAGATGGCTTAAAGGTCATCCCCAATTAAAGAAAATCCATTTCCATTTATAAAGTTTCCCATTATTGCTCGGAAGTAATAATCTTCATTTAATACCTTAATTTCTTTTAAGCAATATCAGAGCAATGCTATTTCTGCGGGCTGCATGCTGCCTATGTCCATAGTCTAATGGCCAGTTTTATTCCCCTCCAATTCCAGAAATTAAATGCGTCTCCTATTAAATTCTTTATAATTGTGCACGGTTTAAGTTTTATCTGCGTTTTGTGGTTGAGGTAGATCTTTACAGGAGCTTTGCTCCTGCGGTAAGATAGGGAGGTAGATGGGCTGGTGGAATAACACTGACTTTAAGTAGACAGTTTATTATTGCCTGTGTCTTACACAGGCTCTATTCATACATTATTGATGTACTCTGCTTGAACTGGCAGCCCTAGCTGACATTTGGCTTATCTCTTACCTGATCTTATTAACCTATAAAGATTTTGATGGAAACTTTGAAGTTTTTAAGAGCTTGACTGTGCATATGTAGGTGTCTGCAAAACATTATCCTAGCATCCTTTTAACTGACCCATATGTTAGTTAGGGTAATAAAAGTAACCCATATTGATGAAATAACTAAATTGACAATTATTACATATTGCTTTTGTGTTTACAACATAAAAACAATGAATGCATAGTTTGAATCTTCGCTCTTTAGTCAAGTTTTAATTAAAAAAACTAATACTGAGGGAATCCACAATCTTAATTACTTCTGCAATGAGCTAAATACTGAAAACAAACACTGGCCATTGATGTCACAAGCTTCCTCTCATTTCACTTAAAGGGATAGTCTAGCCAAAAATGTAAAGGGATAGTACACTTAAAGGGATAGTTCACCCAAAAATGAAAACGGATAGTTCATTTAAAGGGATAGTTCAACCAAACCAATCATGAGCCCCATTCACTTCCATAGTAGGAATAAAGTAAACTATGGAAGTAAATGGGGCTCATTCCTCAAAATATCTTCCTTCGTGTTCATCAGAACAAATACATTTATACAGGTTTGTAACAATATGAGAGTGAGAAAAAAAAGATAAGAAATATTTTATTTTTTGGTAAACTATCCTTTAAGTCTGTTGGATTGGGAATATCGGCTGTAACTTGCTTACCCATATAGGTTACACCCCTCACTGAGGTGAGGTCATTGGTCCTTGGATTTTTTAAAAACCTGATACTATGAGATGGTGATTGAATCGCTCCTTGTAACCAAACTCTTCTCCTCTTATTCTTTCTCCAGGTCTAATCCATAGAGCTGGCCTATCCCTGTCACAGTGTCACCCAGCCAGCACTGGATAACAAGGACCCACAATGTTCAGCACAAAAAGGTTAGTGTACCCTCCAGTATTTATCTTTTGAAATATCTAAGATCTTGAGTGCTGGGAAGTAGGGATGCATAACGATTAATCACTATTAATCTATAGCAAAATAAAAGTTTTGTTTACATTATATATGTGTAAACTGTGTATAATAATTATGTATATATAAATATGCACATATTCATGTATAATTTTAAGAAAAATATATATTTATATTAAGTATTTATATTTATATATACTATAAATTATACATAAATATACAAATGTGTATACACATGTAAACATTTCTTAAATATATACATGCATGTGTGTGCATTTATCTATACAAAGTTATTATACACAGTACATATGCTTATATGATGTAAACAAAAACTTTTATTCTGCTATAGATTAATCCCGATTAATCATTATGCATCCCTACTGGGAAGATACTGTAATTGCTTACAACTCTACAGACAGTTTAGATATTGTTTTGCATCTCATTTCTTTGCATTTAAGTTGTGATGTTGATATTATGTGTGTAGTGTTTTTAATTGAGTACAGTGCTTGTTTGTTTTGCACATTTGTCTGCTGCATGAATCAAGCATTATTAAAGCAAAAACGTGTGTTGAATTTTTAATTGATTTGTGTTGGAGCATTTGGTTATCTATCATCCAATCAGTATGTAACCTGGTGCATTTGTTAAAGGTAGGGTTTCACATTTTGAAAAATGCTAATGGTAGCCACCTAGCAATAAAATCATGATCCCACCCTCAAGTCAAATTCGCCATCCACGTCCCGCCTCTTTCAAAACACATGAATACGCACAGATCAGACGGTCACATCTCATGTCTCATTCACCAGTGAGAAAACTTTGCAGTACAAAGTGAATAACATTTCCAAAATAACCAACATAAACAACTGGTTTACATCAGAATTAGTTAAAGCACAGTTTCGGTTGTGTAGACGTAGTAACTATATCGTTACACTAATCTGTAAACGAACACAAATTTCATAAGCAACACAATGTTTCATCGAAGTAGAATATCTGAATCCATCTCAATACAATCATATCGCATATCTACCTTACAAAAATAAACAGTGCAACGACCCTTTCAGACCCTTTGCCTCCTGCAGCTGTTTGCATCTCATGGTAAAGCAGTAAAGTTACCGATGTTAATTTGGATTTTTGCTCTTGCTGATCCAGGCAGTTTTTGCTGTTGTTGTTATAAAAGATGTCTTTAGTTTTGTGGCTCCTGTGCAGGTTGTCAATTCAGCAGAAAAGTTTGCCATTCTCAATGTTTACAGACAGGAGGTGAGCGCACGTGAACACGCCGATGACGTATGGTGTCTGCGTGGACTCGCTGCCCGGTGGGCATTCAAATTACGCTTACGTATGAGGGACAAAAAAGGCAACGTCTGTTCGGACCGAAATCTATGATTGGTTAAACATTTTTTAGTCCTACACCTTTCACAGATTTCATAAATTTCTACAAATACATTTAAACAACTTAACACTGTAATTGCTATCAGGATGTGAGGAGACTTTTAACCAGCATAACTAAAAATGTTTCAGGATCAAATCTGTTACCCTACCTTTAATCAGATTATTGTAATAATAAGTTATTAGGAAGGTAAATCTCAAGAAAACATCAAACATCATATCTCCTAGTTATTTCTTATCAGGTTTTGTGCAGTCCAACCTAGAATTAGATGTGAACAATAAGTGAGGTATTGTGAAACACAGAACACATAAATAGCAAAGGAGATGATGATAAGAGATGAGCCAAAACAGGATGGTGGAGTTATGCTGAACTTCCTGGAGAGGAGGATCGAGCTCCTGGTGGAACACACAAAAGCAGGAGATGAGGGAAAACCAAGTATTATCATGCAAATGGCACAGGCCCCAGGTGAAGTTAATACTCAATGCTAATAAATGCGAGACCGTGGTGGAACACGAGTAGAGCTCTTGAAATTTTCCTATAGCCTTGTAATACGTTATTAGGAGGTTCAAACATAAAAATTATAAGAGGATTACATAATCCTCTGTAACTCCCCCCTCCCACTCCACACAGCTGTCATCCCCCCTGATGGATGCTACAATCTGGATGCTTCCATATGCACTTTCCATTCCAGTATTCTGAAGATGAAATATTCTCCTCCAGGCATCCAGATCTGGTCTAATGGCCTTCCCAATAGCTCGTTCCGGCACAGTTTTATTGATGGTTTTCTTGGGACCTCTTTCTTTCATATTTTGTTAGGTTTTTTTTATCTATTTGTGCCCATCAGCGACAGCAGTGTTTTGTGATGTTGAGATTCATGGGTTCATTTGAGGTTTAGTGCTATTTTTGGCTGCAATAGCACAAGGCAGTCCTTTGCAGGGAACACTGCCTTATTCCTTAGAAGAGATTCCAACATTTTCAGCTTTCTATTAATTATATTAAAAGGTGAGTCTGCAAAGCCAGTAGATCCACACAGGATTGCAGTATCCATAGAGTGCAGCATATTTGCAGACAGATGGATATATGGGTGGATATGTAGATGGATGGATAGATGTACAAATGGACGGACAAACGAACGGACGGGCAGATGGACGGTTAGATGGATATGGATGGATATGTAGATGGATGGATAGATATACTAACGGACGTACGAACGAACGGGCGGGCGCCAGAACGGACGAACAGACGGGTGCCATAACGGAAGGGCAGACAAACGGGTGGACGGACAAACGGGCAGACGAACGGGTGGACGGACAAACGGGCGGACGAACGGGTGGACATGTGGACGGATGAATTAGTGAAGGGGTGGACGGACAGATGAACGGGCGGACGAACAGATGGGCGGACGAACAGATGGGCGGACGAACAGATGGGCGGACGAACAAACGGAAGGACGGGCGAACGTACGGACAGGTGGACCGATGGACAGGTGGATGAACGAACGAGCGGGCGCCAGAACCGATGAACAGACGGGTGCCATAACGGATGTGCAGACGAACGGGTGGACGGACAAACGGGCGGACGAACGGGTGGACATGCGGATGGACGAATTATTGAAGGGACGGACGGACAGATGAACGGGCGGACGAACAGATGGGCGGACAAACGGGTGGACGAATAAACAGACGGACGGGCAAACGTACGGACAGGGGGACCGACGGACGGGCGGATGAACGAACGAGCGGGCGCCAGAACCGATGAACAAACGGGTGCCATAACGGATGGGCAGACGAACGGGTGGACGGACAAACGGGCGGACGAACGGGTGGACATGCGGATGGACGAATTAGTGAAGGGACGGACGGATAGATGAACAGGTGGACGAACAGGTGGGCGGACGGACGGGCGAACGTACGGACGGGCGGACCGACGGACGGGGGGACCGACGGGCGGGCGGACCAACGAACGCATGGGCGGGCGAACGGACGAGCGGATGAACGAACGCATGGGCGGGTGCACGAACGAATGGACGGGTAGACGAACAAACGGGCGAACGGACGGACGGGTGGACGAACAGACGGGCGGACTAACAGACAGACGAACGGACGAACGAACATATGGACAAACGCACGGACGGACGAATGAAGGGGCAGACGAACGAACGGACGGACCACTGGAATGAACGGACGGGCGCACGGACCTAAGGATTGGCGGACGAACGAACGGACTGGCGGACGGACTAATAGACATACAGATAGATGGTCGGATGGATGGACGGATAAACAAGACACCTAACCCCAGCTGCTCCCTATGAGCAGGATGGCGACTTGCATAGATTTTGGATATGTATGTATTTGTACTTGTTTTAGTAATAGATAAATGGATGGATGGATTGGTGGATAGTACAAGTTTAAATAGGTCTCCTGACAGCATTATCAAGCTTCATCTGTTTCTGCTAACAGAGTAGCTATACAAACAGGTAAATGACGTAAAGCTAGAAAACAAACAGGTGTTGGTTTACACCTTTTGCAGGTGGATCACCATGCACACGTTCACAGCATGATTGAGTGGTGGTGATCTCACAGGAAATATAAGTAAGAGTCTTTGTCATTTCCAGATGTTATTTTTACCAAAATACCATAAATAGAAATAAAATCATAATCATTGTAATGGCCATAATGAAAAAATAGATTTGGAACTACCAAGATTTAGTGGTTTGTCTTTCCAAATCCTGACAGATGTGCAAGAGGGTGTTGTGATATTGGAGGAAGGCTCTGTGAAAAATGAAAAGCCATTCTTTGTGATAAAAGGAACATGTGGTCCCATCTGAATTATGCAAGTGAAGAAAAATCTTTTGGAAGGCACGCATGTCAAGTTTTTGATGTACAGCCCCTATAGAATGATGCTATAATGACAAACAAAGAGACACACAATATGTGACTGCATAGATTCACATAGCCAGCAGTTACTGCACTAACATTAAGCACTCAACTAAGTGACTGTCTGGCTGTTTATACACTCGGTGCACTTGACATAAAAAGCTTTAAACGAGCTCTCTGAAAGCATGTTGAAGATTCAGCAGATCTTAAAATATCACGGTGAGAAGTATGCAAAGGTGAACTCATACGATATCCATTTGTAACAAAAATCTTTGCTCTCTAAGGTAGCTGAGGTTTGAGTTTGGAATTCTGCCATCCATTTTTTGCAGCACAGTATTGATTTTCATGGTATTGATCTTCTGGTTGGAGTTTACCTTGAATATTACATTTCGCTTATTACATTTTTGGGGGGAATTACTTTTTAAAAAATGTATAGCATAATTTAAAGCATTGCATTAGGAGGAGGGATGCTGCAGAAACTGTAATGGGACAGAGTTTAGGGACAGCTCGAGACCTCTTTGAGCTGATTGGTTGGATTACATGACCATGCTCCTTCCAAACTAAGTTAAATAAACTTAATTTAAAATATTTACAAATTTGCCTATAAAACTATGATTTTTAAAATGTATAAAAAAAAGTGTATTTAGTTTTTATAATACATTGCATTTTAAAATGGTAGTCTATTTTGTTACTGAAATTAAAATTGAATATTACCCAACACTCAGTTTTGGTCCCCTCCGCCTGTCAGACCAGAGTTGCACCCCTGGTATCTGTATTTGGGTTTTACATATTTTCATTTTAGTTGACATTGTAATGTTCTTATTTTGCTACCGTGCAAGCTGTAAAAAAAACTAATTCAGTTTAGTTTGACTTTTTGTCCTGTGCAGATAGAAAGAGTGCTGAGGAACAGAGTACTTTTCCTAGACATGAACTAGAAGTGAAGTGCTTGCATAATACGGCTTGGGTGATATTTCCTGAGTTATGAGAAAAATAATTGAATGCAACAGTGCAATATGGTCACACAGGTATTTTGAATCGGTTTGATGTTATACACATAATGTCAGGAAATGAGGTTCGGAGTCAAGTGCAAGTTAAATTATTTATTTAGAAAAAGGAGAAATGTTAGAGAGCAAAGTCACTGGTAGGTCCACACACGGCACACAATAATCCAGTTCAGATCCGAAGGAAGAGAGAGAGCCACCCACGCACTCCGTCGAGACACCCGTATAGTCACCACACGCAACAGAGGGATAATACGTGCCGCCCTGAAGGTGGATGACAGGTGGAGATGGAAGATGGTAATCCGAGAACTCAGACGGGTAATCCACTGTGAAATCCTGATGTAGCAGAGCCACTCGGAAACCACTGGTCACCGCCTAAAAAC
Source organism: Paramisgurnus dabryanus (assembly GCF_030506205.2). Lineage (NCBI taxonomy): Eukaryota > Metazoa > Chordata > Actinopteri > Cypriniformes > Cobitidae > Paramisgurnus > Paramisgurnus dabryanus. The sequence continues at coordinate 7,230,600 of NC_133355.1, read as the reverse complement.
AAAGCGAGCCAGCGGTTCCGAGAAAACAACAGTCGATAGAGTTAATGTAATCCACAATGGTAAAAAGTGAACTCCACTCACGGGTGATGATGCAAACCGGGGAGAAACAGAGACAGCTGGTATACCGCCTAAAAACAAAGCGAACCAGCTGTACCGAGAGGCAAACAAAGTCAAAGATCCAGTAATCCTCAAGCGAGCGGTCCGGGCGAAAACGAGTCCTCGAACGCCGAAAACCAAACCTGGGGTAACAAGAGGGAGAGACAGAGCGCGACTGACAAGACAAGGCAGGGTAGCAGGACTGTGATAAAACAATGAGCACGCAACGAAGGACAGGACTACGTGCAATATAAAGGGAAAGGTAAACGAGACACCACCGGTGAACAATCTACTGAAACAAGGGGGCGGAGTTAGTGAACACACGAGGAACCGGCACCACAGGTAAACAACACACACACACAGATCACACAGCCATCGATCACCCAGCAGTCATGACACATAAAATGTATAGAATAAATGCACAGTAAATCTCTTTGAATAACAACATAAAAAACTTATAAAAACATTTGCCAAATGCATAAATGTAAATAAAATACAGATGATACATATTAATACACTGTAAAAATGTACACTGTCTTTAATAAACACATATTTTGTTACTTTAACTGTCAGAATCCTGCCGGATCCTGTTGGTATTTTAGTCTAGTTTAGCATGGCAGGGTTCTGACAGTACATATGTTCTATGTGGGAAGTGTGTGGTTGTAGTATTGGTTTATTTCGACCACGCATTTCCCGGGTCTCGTCACTTTTTCCCCGATCCCTTACTCGTGATTATTTTCAGCTGTATGTAATTTACTTTCTCCCTATTTTAGAGTCCTTGTGTTTGTTGTCCAGTGCACGTTCGTCTTGTTTCATGCCTTGTCCCATGCTTGTTTCTTGCCCTGTCGGTTCCAGTAAGTGTTGTATTTATTTAAGTCTTGATCTGTTTAATGTGTTGAAAGTTTGTTAGTTTTGTTAAGTTTAGTGTTAGTTTAGTGTTGTCTTCCCTTGTCTTGTTTTGCCCCCTCGTGGGTTTTGTTTTTCCTGTTTTTTTCCCCGTGTATTTAATAAATTCCTTTTGTTGTTACGTCCGCATCTGGGTTCGTGTTTTGTGTTACCCCATATCCTGACAGAACGAACGTGCCAGAAAAGAACCCAGCGGACATGTACACCGGTACTCGCCTGGCGAGACGGGGAAAGGGTTGCCGCCCCGCATACGAGTCGGGTTACGAGTCTTATGACCCGCTCGTATGCGGACCCGTAGCCAACGTCAGGTGGAACCCGACCCGAACCGCCGAACCCCATCGACTCCCGCCCATCCGGGAGGGAAGGACCGTCGGGATGTGGGGGTTCGGCGACCCTGAACTCTCTCCTCTGGCTCCAGAGAGCCGCTCCCCGCCTCCGTCCCTTCGAGGGAAGCGTGAGAGGAGGATCTCCTGGGAGTCTTCGTCTGGGGGGTCCTCCTCCGACTTAAGAGCACCACCACATCCTCTATCTGCTCCGCGACCTCGAAGGAAGAACAGGAGGAAGGGGGATCTTACCCAGCCGCCAGAGCGTCCAGAGCGCCCAGAGCCGTCGACGCAGCCGCCAGAGCGTCCAGAGCGCCCAGAGCCGTCGACGCAGCCGCCAGAGCGTCCAGAGCGCCCAGAGCCGTCGACGCAGCCGCCAGAGCGTCCAGAGCGCCCAGAGCCGTCGACGCAGCCGCCAGAGCGTCCAGAGCGCCCAGAGCCGTCGACGCAGCCGCCAGAGCGTCCAGAGCGCCCAGAGCCGTCGACGCAGCCGCTAGAGCGTCCAGAACGCCCAGAGGCTTCGACGCAGACGCCAGCGCAGCCCCAGCCATGTGCGCCGCCAGCGCAGCCCCAGCCATGTGCGCCGCCAGCGCAACCCCAGCCTTGTGCGCAGCCAGCGCAACCCCAGCCTTGTGCGCAGCCAGCGCAACCCCAGCCGTGTGCGCAGCCAGCGCAACCCCAGCCGTGTGCGCAGCCAGCGCAACCCCAGCCGTGTGCGCAGCCAGCGCAACCCCAGCCGTGGGCGCAGCCAGCGCAACCCCAGCCGTGGGCGCAGTCAGCGCCACCCCAGCCAGACTTTGCCATTTTTGGCCATGGTCATCCCTGGACTCTCCCGAAGTCCACCCAGACTCTTTCCCCACCCTCCCACCCTGGACCACCCCCTATGAACTTTTGTGTTCCCCCACCCCCCCCTCCCCTGTTTATTATTTTTATTGTCCCATCCCAATCCAGTCATTGTTATGTCTTGTTTGCCCCTAATGTTATTTGTTATGTTTTCATGGTTCATGTCATGTATGCAGTCCGTCTTGTCCCGTGTTTAGTGTTCCCCCTTCGAAGGCGTCTAGTAGCCGCCTTTTGGAGGGGGGCGTACTGTCAGAATCCTGCCGGATCCTGTTGGTATTTTAGTCTAGTTTAGCATGGCAGGGTTCTGACAGTACATATGTTCTATGTGGGAAGTGTGTGGTTGTAGTATTGGTTTATTTCGACCACGCATTTCCCGGGTCTCGTCACTTTTTCCCCGATCCCTTACTCGTGATTATTTTCAGCTGTATGTAATTTACTTTCTCCCTATTTTAGAGTCCTTGTGTTTGTTGTCCAGTGCACGTTCGTCTTGTTTCATGCCTTGTCCCATGCTTGTTTCTTGCCCTGTCGGTTCCAGTAAGTGTTGTATTTATTTAAGTCTTGATCTGTTTAATGTGTTGAAAGTTTGTTAGTTTTAAGTTTAGTGTTAGTTTAGTGTTGTCTTCCCTTGTCTTGTTTTGCCCCCTCGTGGGTTTTGTTTTTCCTGTTTTTTCCCCGTGTATTTAATAAATTCCTTTTGTTGTTACGTCCGCATCTGGGTTCGTGTTTTGTGTTACCCCATATCCTGACATTAACTTAACAAATTAAGTTAAACAATTTCAAAGTTTTTTTATAAGTTATGCTATCTTATCACAAGTCAAAACTTAAAATAGAAGCTTGAATTGACTTGCATAACCAAGTTGTTTTAACTTCCTGCTAATTCATGTTTAGTGGCTTTAAATTGCACATATTTCATTGCTAAAAAACAACGTTATTTTGTGTATTTGGTATAATAAAATGTGTTTGCGTGGTTTATGGTTCAAAAAACACATTATTACCCACATATCGTACATTTATGTAGCTCTAGATTTCACTCCCTTCCTAAAATGCACGGATTTGAAGAGCACTGTGTCCCTGATTGGCCAGCTAATCTTGTGATTGGTCTGAATACCTCTGACGTCAGCCGGAAATGTGATGCTCCTTACCATGTAAGATTTGCTCACAATGCATTGCTAACAGGAGTTAACTTACAGGCTGTGAGTCCGAAGCGGGATGAATTATGATAATGTCGGTCTTTACTACATCACCAATCCCAGGAAGTAAACTGTTGCCTACAATCTGTGTGTTTGTTGTAGTCCAAGAAAAGAGATTTACGTTGGAGACGATATCTCATGTCAACGTTTAATTTGGGGTTTGTACCTTTTGCATATCGTTAACATGTACTACACACTTACACACCAAAGGTAATGTTAAAAGGTTTATCGGATGATAGTGGCTCTTTAAGGTAATCTATATGTTTGTGTTCTCTAACAACAATGACAAACACAAAAAAACACCAAGCGGTTTCAAGGTCGTGTAAATGCTCTCTGATGTTTTCACATAAACCAACAAAATGATCAGCTGATTTTATCAGGACTTAGGATTCTTTCACTATTAATAAGAAGGTATGCGCACGAAGAGATAAAACACTATAAAGTAATGTTCTGAGAAATGGAAAATGTTCTGCGTACAGCAGTACATCTCTTTACAAAAGCAGGGATTTTGAATGTCATGCACAGGAAAACTGCTGTGCTGCTTCTCTGTTGCAGTCGTTCTATTTATGGCAGCGCTTCATCTCATTTGTTACAGAAATCTTTATTTAATGTGCATTACAATTTTTGCATTTTAGATTTGGTCATGTCATTCCTATCTTTTTGTAAAAAAACGAAATCTCCTCCGCTGTAATCTGTTTCTATTAGTTGATATTAGTTCTTATTCAATATATTCAAAAGTGACCTAGTTCAGGACTTTAAAGTAAGGAACTCCCTTCAACCAAGGCACAGAATGTGAATATTTAATATTACCTTTATTATTAAGCCTGTAAAATAAGAAAATCTCTGCCGAATCAAACTACAAGCTTCAACCATTTTTACAATAATATTTAATGGTTGTAGTTATGCATTAATGAGGACTTTTCCCGATTCTCTTAAATACACCGGCTCTCTAGGGTTTGTGTGGAGTACAGTTATGATTTATATTAGTGATGTGAAAACTCACTGCCTGAAACATGAGCAGTGTTCGGTTAAAATATGGACTCATTAAATATTCTGGAAACATTCATGCTTTTTATGTCTTGATCCAATAAATTACATTAATTATATTAGGACACATTTAGGTACAAATAAGTGTAGTATGGGTGATGTGATATGATGTTATTATAGGGTACTGATTTAGCACCTGCTGTTTATGTAACATTTAAGAATAGTCAGCAGGACGTTCAGCAGATTAAATGTGTTATAATCTCTGTTAACACTTTCATCCCCTCAATAAACATGTCTGACTGATAACTAGGAGGAATATTGGTTACTTTTGTTTGTAATTGTACAATTGTTTTTATTTATTGTGGATAGATTGTATCCTGTCTGTAATGTTTATACCAGGGTTTATTGTCTACTATGAGCACTGTGTCTACTGTCTTGTTATGCTGCTAATGCTAATGCACCTCAATGTCCCTTTTGGGATCACTAAAGTATCTGTCTCTGTCCTTATGTCTGTCCATATGTCTATACGCCTGTCTATATGTCTGTCTGTCTACCGAGATCACCAGTAATCACCCTAAACTTTTTAATAATTTAATTGATTATTTTTTACATAAAACAAACATCAACTGTTCACTTATTAAGAAATATGTTACTGCTTGTTTTGCTGCTTGCAAGCTTAACATGCTTGCTTCAAAGCACATAATGGGTTTTATTAATAAACTTTATCATATCAGAGTTTATGATGATTACAATTAAATATATGCATGCTTAAGAACCTGTTGTCATTCAATCGTGACAGAAGATTTAATATAATTTGTAATAATAGCTTGTTTAAATGGGAATACTTTGAGGGACTTAAGACCTAATAGAGAATTTGTATGCAAGTCTTGTTAAATGACTCTTTAAACTTGCGTTACCGTGGCTTTCATGTCCTTGAAGGTTTGAAAGAAAGCGCTCGAACCTCTCGATGGAGCTCTGTTTCATGCCTACCATTTAAATCGGCTGATTTACACACAGTATGGGAATTCTTGATTCTTTAGTCTGTCAGTATTGATGTCAGTATTGATGGCTGACTGCAGACACAAACCAGAATGTTCTCATATTGGGCCTTAATCATGAAACACAGAACAAATTTCTATGGAAATCAAGTGCAAGTAGGTCCTGACTCTCTATGGTCGATAAAAATCCCAGAATGTCGAAAAATAGTATGCTGGGTTCTTTTTTTGACCGAGCGTTGGGTGAAAAGGGGACGAACTTAGCTGCTGGGTTTAAATTAACCTAGAAAATGTTTATATTTGACAATAAAACAACCCAGAATTTTGGGGTGAAACAACACAGCATGGGTTAAATTACAACCCAGTGGCTAGCCTATCCCCTTTTATCCCAATGCTGGGTTAAAAAATATTTTTTGTAGGGGTGCGCCCTGGCTTCCTTGCCAAATTTGCCCATTGGCATACTAATCATGTACTAATTGGCTATATCACTCTGGCCCTGTCCCAAATGGCACACTCCGGACTTGTGGACCTCCTCAGAGTCCACACATTGATGACATCATGTAGTGCAGACTTTAGGGACCCTTGACGCGAGTTCAAGAGGGCGCACCGAATCGTATTTTGGGACAGACTCGAGAGTCACGACGGAAATAGGAGAAGTTGCCCATCAGTGTGAACTCCTCCCATCCGTCGTCTGATTGGTCTGATTCCTCTTTCGCAAGGATTTCTGGGTTGGTACACTCTTAGAAAGGATGTGTTAATTTTTTACACATCTTTGTGCGTTAAGCTTTTAACACATGATGTGTAATTTTAACACATTATGTGTCATTTTGTGTTGATTTTGAGTTAAAATATAACACAAGTTGTGTTAAAAGTAACACAAAATGTGTTGTTTTAATAATAACACAGTGATGGGTGAATTCTGGGACAACGCATTTAGTGTGTCGTCCCACAATCAACACTAATGTGTTGTTTTTAACACATTCGTTCTAAGAGTGTATATTGCGCGAAGCCTGCTGGCTTTGCTGAAGACCGCATCAAGGCTGCAAAGGGGGCGCTGATGAGCACACTTCCGAATGTATGATTGACAGATGGGACACCCTACGGACTCGTAGACTAAGCGAGCATGCACAGTTTAAGGCCACAAGACCGAAATTAAAGGTCTTTTTTATGGTCAATATGAACAAACCTAACCATTGTGTTAAAATTAACCTAGAAACTTAATTATTATAATTTTTACATTTTCCCTTTTTTACTTTTTGCTTGTCCACATTTAATTTTAAGTATCAGATTTTTTTAAAATACTGAAATATTAAATAAATACAAATAATAATTTGTCGCTTATGGTTTTTAAAATGTAAAATTCAGCACTCATAGGATCTCAGTATTTGAATCCAATGCTGTTTTTTACATGCACTGGATTTCTCGTGTCTATCTTGCTTTTATTAGATATATTTTCTTATTTTTTATATATATGTAAGATTTGTATCGAAAGACGAGGTAGTTAAAAAAATGTTGTCTTTGTCTGATTTGAATCCTTAAACTTTCTGTTGTCAGCTTGGTATATGGTAGTATTTAGGTCTACCCAACCTGCACTATTTAGGTCAGCCACAAAGCAGCTTTGTTGATAAACCGTAAAATAATGCTTCAATACAGTGACATGTAAAAGGTTCCTGTCGTTTCACATTTGCTGTGACATTTGCATGTTGTAAATGTGAGCGAGTCCATTAGCTGATAAGGTCAGGATTTATAGCATCTTTATGACTCTGTATGAGAACAGTAAATGTGGGTGATTTAGTGGGGAGAAAGAAACACAGAGCCGGATTTAACCCTCAAAGTCTTTGCCTGTGTCAACAGCAATTTCCTAGACAGCTTGTTTTGGTTTGTAAAACATTAGTGTTTACTTACATTAACAAGTCTTGCAATCTTTATCAGACTTTTCAGTCTGAACACAGGCGGCAGAAGTTGCTGTGTTTGTGGATGGATGGTTAATTTCTTTGAAGGGTCTACGAAATCATCAGTATTTCGTTTTCTATTGTCCCACTTTTGTCCTTTTGAGTTATGTGTCCTGTGAGCGAGTAGCACTAATCTCTCTGAATCTAGGTCGGTTTATCTGTCCTCATCTCTTATGCTTGTATGTTGCTTTTGTTGCTTGGCATCTTCTACTGCTACATTTTCTTACTGAGGTCTTGTGGTAGAAATGTGGTAAAAAAGAATTGTTTAGCCAAGGTTGATTTGCAAAATAAGATGCAATATGTATTGATCTGTGTTATCGCTGATAATATGGAGATAATCTTGTTTTTATTTAAAATCTGTAAAATAATGAACGAGATAACTTTTTAAAATGTTTTAAAAATTGCGTTTTTTGTGCATTCCAATTAATAAGTAGCACAATAAAACCCAATAAAAACATGATAACATAATAAACATGTTTTGACAAAAATGTTTAACTAGTATTGGAATCTAACTCTTCATCTATTTTTAGGTGGTAAATAACATTTTATAAAGTTTGCTTTTATTTAGTGAATCATTGAACTAAGTGCTTTTTCCTTGTATGACAGGTTAAAGAAAAAGTCACAGTCTGTGGACATCCCTGATGAAGGTTACGCTGGTTCTCTCCTCAAAAACCCACTGGCATCACCCATCATACCATCTGTGCCCAGACCACCCATAACTGAAGATCAGGAAATCAACACCACTAACATCCAGAAAGCTCGCGGTCCTCGACGTGGAGAACTCAAGCGAGGGTATACCATAGGTGTGTGAGCTGATTTTTATCATTACAGGATGGTGTTACATTTGGTCATAATAGGACATTAAAATAATTTTTTTAAATTGATTTTTCAATTTGAATTTGAGCTAATTTACCTGTTTATTTGGTGTAAGACTATAGATTATGAAAGATACATAAAAAAACTTAAATTTGCATAATGTAAAATTATTATGTACAGTACTGTGACTAGAACAAGGTAGAGTGGATAAAGTAAAATGTAAATTTAAGTAAATGGTCAATGATGTAACATTGGGAATGGCAAGTTGTGCAGGAACTGGGTCATTACTTCTGACATAAGATCAGATGAATTTAAAGACGGAGTCCACGTTGTTTGAAAAACGTTTTGGAAAAGGAGACGGGCCGACTACCAAAACACACTTATAGCCAATCGAATCAAATCAAATGCCGGGTTGCGTATGTGTGGGGCGGGTCTATCAACAGAAGGTCCAGATTCTATTGGGGTAGGGGCGTGTTTGTTTAGGTGATTTCAAATATCAACATTGGCTTTCAAACATCATGGACTCCGCCCTTAAGTAAGACTTGTTAGTTGTGCTTAAACCAGTGTTGGCAGAGAAACTTGGTGACTGGTCCTGTGTTAAGAGGATAAAGGAGACCTTTGAGACTGTAATCAGAGAAGAAGAGAGGAATTCATCCCTCTCTGGATCTCTTTGCACACATACAGTAATTAATCCCGAATCACAGCAGGTGCTCTAGTTTTTCAACTTAAGTCTTACTGTGAATACTGTGAACACATTTTTTCTTTACTTTTTCTTTATTTTTACATCCTAGAGAATCTACAAAAAAATCAAGGCCCTGGGAAGTTTTTAAAAATATACATACATAGATACATGTCATTGAAAGTGCTTTAATCTATTTTATGCAAGAAGTTTTCTGGGAAAAAATCAATATTATTTAGTGTAGGATAATATCATAAAAATTCTAGACTTTTTAAGCACATGTGCTTAACTGTTTACTTTAAATGCTTATATCTATAGTACGCCAATGTTGATTCATACCAAAATGCTATTTTGCATAGTTGAGTTTGACACATGAAAACGTCTCTGGTTACGTATGTAACTCTTGTTTTCTGAGAAGGGAACGAGACGCTGCGTCTCCCTTGCCATACTTCCTGCGTCCCTGTAACGCCGTCTTTGGCAATATTTCAGATAGCGATATACTTCCTGGCTCCCACGTCACCCTGTCTTTGATGTAAAGCCTCACCATTGGTTGAATTTTAAATACACATTCAGACGCACTTAACCCTTGGAGGCGTCCCCAAAGTGTCACCGCAGGGACGGGAACTGTAACAATGTATCTTAAAAGGTAACACGATGTAACCTTGCTCTCACTTGAAGTGTGTCCCCACATTTAGTCCTTGAATTTGAGGGTATTGCACCTGGAAAGTCCTTGAAAGGTCCTTGAGTTTGAAGTTAACTAATGTGTGGGACTGGGAACCCTATATATTGTTTGTTCATGTGAGTTAATTTACTAATGTTTACTATTACAACCTTATTGTAAAGCGTTACCACTGTAAACTACTAATTGGTCTATTTTCTGGGACACTTTTTCTATACTAAACAAACAGGGTTGCAGCACTTTTATACACTACATACAAAAACTAAAGTTAATTTCCTAGGGAAATAAGGCAGATGTACACATTAAAAAATAAAATTAAGGTAATTTTTTATTATTTGAGTGTCACTTAAAATAAAAATTTGGCACCTGTTTTTTGCCTCATTGTAGCCAATGGCTACTTAGTTGATTTTTTTTTTTGGAACCCTGACTTCTGAGCCGGGTCTGAACTGACATATGTTCAACAAAAGGTATAATACAGGAAAAAACTTTCCATAAAATGTTATTATATATATATATAGTTGTTGTTATTATTATTATTATTATTATTATTATTATTATTATACTGTATATGTTATATAGCGTTTTAGCGTGGCGGTGTGAATGTACAATTAAAAAAAAATAATAAAGAAGTTTTACTTTTCAAATTTAGATATATATGCTGGTAAACAAAACAAAAATACACATATCAACAATGATATTTGATATTAAGTTGATATTTTTTTATTTTGGTATGACGACAAACTTTATTTTGTTAATTAACTTGAAAAATGATTGTCAAGTCATTTTCCACTTCATATCCTTTAGAATTTCTTTCAGTTGACTCTGTGGAAGGTGTTCTCCCCAACCCTGTCCAAAATACAAGATAAATATTAGTTCATAAAGCAGTTAAACATCAACATTATTTAAATTCTGGTTAAATTAAATTTAACATCTAACCTTGTAGCTTTCCAGTTGCCTAAGAGGCAATCCACAGGTCTATGTAGAAGCCAGGTGGTCTTTATTACATCAGTACCGTCCTCCTCCTTAAAGATCTGGCCAGAGAATGCACTACACGAGCCTAAGCATAAGTCAATAAGTCAAATCTATCCTGTACACAAATTTTCGAAACATTCTTAAAATGAGATACATTTATTTGATGAGCAATGCTTCAAGACATTTACGGGCAGTTTCCTGGACAGGGTTTAGATTAGGACTAGGCCTTGGTTATATTAGGACATTTAACTAGTTTTAAAAACAATATTGGTGTGCATCTTAAAAAAACAAGGACACTGATTTATGTTAAAATATGTCAGTGCGAGATGTTTTTTGAAATGAAGGCAGCTCAAACATCTATTTTATCCTAATCTGCGACTAAGCCCTTTCCGTGAAACCGCCCCTTAGATTATTTAAGAGTATATTTTTATGTGTTTGTTGGCTGAATGCACTGCAACAGCTCCCTTGGCCAAACCCACCTTCTATCTTCCAGGCTATGCAGAAGGCAAGAGTAGTAGTAGTAGTCTTTTCAGTCTCCTGTGTATTGATGTAGCCCACAATGTCAGCCTCTTCTCCTGGACTGTTGCTTGACCTAGCACACCTTAGATACTCAGCATAGGTTATGTATGTCCCACTTATTTGACCACTTTGATTCACCTCCAACTTCATAATAGAGCCGAGTTCGTTTTTCCACGTTCCAGACACATTTGAACTTTTCTAGATAAACATGAAAGCCTTTTGAATAAAACAATCTGTATTTTGCTTTTATCTCAAATGAACAGGTTTAGATTATAGCACTGTGTGTATTAAATACACTGTACAACTGTATGTAAAACCAATATTTGATGATAAGTGCACCGGCTTAACATGATTTAACTTAAAAAGTTGAACAAACCAGAAGCTTTAATTTCTAAACAAAAGAAGAATGTGTTCTTCAAATAATTTAGAATTTATTTCATTTTAATTTTGTACGTGGAGAAATGTCACATCCATAACACTGTTTCTTCCTCATAACAGCGCTATGGATTTGACATTTCTCTATTATGGATGTGACAATTATGAAGTTTGCACTTACTTATTTATGGAAAGCAATAATAATAATGCGTTAAAAAACTTTAACAGAGACTTTACAAATATTTATCTGAGATATCAGTATGCCTAAAAACTCTACTTTTCATGATAAGGTTGACATTTGCATGGAATTGCACAATTTATTATAAATAAATAATAGATAGAATGTGACGATATTTACTTCCAATAAACGGCATGCTTTCGGATTCACAGCCAAAATGAAGTCTGAATGTAAGACCGCTAGAAAACTAGTAAAAATGGCTTTTTTCAATATTTATTTGTGATTTTTTTAAATATATAATAAAGGTGCAAAAAGTCATAAACAAATATTGGTTATATATAATGACGTCAATATTTATTTTTTGTTAGAATGTTCTGAGTACGGTTCTAATTAAATGTTTAACTTTTAACATTGCAATTTAAAATGTATTTCATTTTTCTAGTCATGGTTTAAAAGGTAAAAATAATGGACGCAAAAGTGCACACTCAATTAAAGGGAGTGTACAACGGTATGTAAAACAAATATTTATAAATTAGTCAAAGCTGATAAGTGCAAAGTCTAGGTAAAAATATTGATGCTCCAATTTTAATCCATCTCCAATGTTGTTCCATTTGAGTTATATAAAAGCACAAAAGAGCTGCTTTATGGTCAGTGAATCTTTGGAAAATTCTTTTTGTTTTCAAAATGGAAAAAGTGTAAATCATTAATTTATAACATATTCCACTCTATTCTTGAACATAAAAAGGCATTACATGGCCATAAATTGAATGCAGAGCTCACATTCCAAGTATGGGTTATCTAAGTCACTTTCACTTCAAACTGAATAAAAATAAGAATCAGATCACCAAATTGGCCCCAAACCCAGCCCTAGTAAATGCTAGGAAAGTATTTCTCACCGCCATATTTTAAGCTCCAAAGTTTACTAGAGGGAAAAAGGGAGAGAGAAAAGAAGACAGCATACATTCATTTAATAAATCAGATCATTAAGGTAGATAATTAAACATTTCAACAGTTGGAATTCTCATTTAAAATAAACTGACATATAAAAGCAAAGACTTGAAGAGAATACATGTTCTTTTAAAAACCTTTAAGAAGTTTTATACAAGCGATGTAACGCACAAAAGTTCTCAAAAATGTTAAATAACAATGTAATAAAACATTACCTGAGTAAAGTGTCGAGAGACCGGAGCACTCGGAGTAAAATTGAGAGAAAGTGTTTGTTTAACAACTGATCAGGGAAATTATATACCAGTGAAGGGGGGAGGGATATATCAGGAAATTGGGTGTAGATCTGTTGGGTCATGTTGTGATAAGTAACCATTTACTGTCACTTCACTTTTTCTTACTGCATGAAGAGACTTTTTAACCAATTTAATCCCAATTTTTTTCCAGACATGAAGCTATCCAAATCTGTGCCAATAGCAACCCTCTGAAATAATCAATAATTTATATATTTTAAATATTTTGAGTGTGTTGAAAATGTGTTTTAAGGTCGGTCATTAAAATTGTAGGAATTTATTACTCTGTCACAACCCCCATGTCCATCCAGTGCCATCTGTATTCCTGTGATCAAAGACTATTGGCAGAGATGTTTATCCAGTACAGTGGGGGTTAAAGGTGGTCTTCTGATTGGTCAGTTAAAATTTTTTAACATCTATAAAAAATAATTTACAAGTATGTAAGAAAAGGTTTGTACTCTAAAAATACTTTATTTGTAACAAACAGGAGATAAAGAATTTACAAACGTGCGAAGAGCCGTTTCAGCACCCGGACAGCGCCATGAGTTTTTTTTAAAGCATTACTTTAAAAATGTTTCTCATCTCACCATATCCACAGGTGAGTCATCATATACAATAAATCCGTGAGGTAGCATTTAAAAAACATTTAAAAATAGATGCAATATTTGCATTTATTTAAAGCAAAGTATTTATTTACACACCAGGCTAGGGGTAAAGCAGCTCTTTACGCCTTCTAACATCTTGTAATCGGTCCTCTTTATGTCCAAGAGACTCAATAATAATCGTTTACATTTTAATCCTTTAATTTTTCATATTATAAAACGGGGGGTGTGGTCTGCTGCGCATCCATGTGTGTGATAAGCAAACGCGCATTGTCGTCCGGTATTATGAACACGCTCATTAAATAACAAAAACAACATTGTGCCATTGACTTTAGACTTTAGATAAACTTTAGGTTTTTTGCTGGTCAATGGCGTAGTCTATTTCAGTTGCCTCAAAATAGCAACGCGCCAACAATGCGTCTGAACACACCTGATATTCAGACCAGAACGCCCATGGGCGCAAAATTGGGTGCAAATGCATTTGCTATTTAAATAGCATGGCGCTAAACATGAAAATGATCATTGCACCGGGTTGAAAGTAGCAAAAGACAATTGCATTGCGCATTGAACTGCATTGCGCCGGGTGCATGATAGAGCCCTGCATCTTTAAGTCAGTACTGTTATTAAACCTTTCATTTACCAATGTGTTGTTTAGTTTGATTTTAATGCTTATACTTAAACGCTACATATTGCAATACAATATATTTATATTCCAGCAATGATCATAATTATACTTATTTCTGTCATTGGTGTAATTTGCAGAAGGGTGATAATTGACACAGTTTAACACCAGTTGCTGTTAACATTTCTCAGTCATTTCGGCATTCCTATAGCCTGAACCACTGTAGTAAATTCACCCTTACAATCACAACTGTGACCGGTGGGACAATGTAATACCGCATTTAATGCTATACTTTACAATAAGGTTGTATATGTTAGCATTAGTAAATGCATAAGATAACATAAACAATGTAGTTTTCAGCATTTGTTAATCTTTGTTAATGTTAGTTAATGACAATACAGTTGTGAACTTTTCATTTAGTGCAATATTCACTGTAATTGTCATTATTTTTTTGTCATTGTGAAACTTTAATGCAACATTCACTAATAACTGCAATTGAACTGTAAATGTTTTGGTATCCCATCGGCCACTACTGTTGCCAATGCCATCAACATGTTTACTGATTCCATGAACACACTTAACAAAACTGAATAATTGTTAACTATGTAGTGGGGCACAACAACCTCTTTGGGGGGGGGGGGGGCGCTACCCACAAATGTCCCCCCTTGACGCTGGCCCTGGTTAAAGGCATAACTGTGTTTGTTGTTCAAATGTTTTGTATTATTTTTAGTTTTATGTGTCTGAGCATGTTTTGTAGGAGATGCAGAAGAAATTATCATTTGAGACCAGAGCACTCTTAGTAAAATTGATCAAGTGTTGATCAAGAAAATAAAATACCAGTGAAGTAGGGAGGGATTTATCAGGAAATGGGGCGTAGGTGAGTGGGCAGTTGGGCCATGTTGTGATGAGTCAATACCACAAAGAAAAATTATTTTGTAACCGTTTACAGTCATCTCACTTTTTCTTAACCTTTTTAAATACTAAATTTTTCACAGGCATGAAAGTATCCACATAATGTGTCATTAGCAACCCTCTCAAATAATCAATAATATATATATTATTATTGTCTCACCTGCCACTTTATTAGGTACACCTGTCCGACGGCTCATTAACGCAAATTTCTAATCAGCCAATCACATGGCAGCAACTCAATGTATTTAGGCATGTAGACATGGTCAAGACGATCTGCTGCAGTTCAAACAGAGCGTCAGAATGGGGAAGAAAGGTGATTTAAGTGACTTTGAACGTTGCATGGTTGTTGGTGGTCTGAGTATTTCAGAAACTGCTGATCTACTGGGATTTTCATGCACAACCATCCCTAGAGTTTATAGAGAATGGTCAGAAAAAGAGAAAATATCCATTGAGCGTCAGTTCAACAAAACAAAACGTAAACAAAACAAAAATACACATATCAACAATGATATTTGATATTATGTTTATAATTTTTATTTTGGTATGACAACAAACTTTATTTTGTTAATTGATTAATATTTATCAAGTCATTTTCCACTTCTTATCCTTTAGAATTTCTTTCAGTTGACTCTGTAGAAGGTGTTCTCCCCAACCCTGTCCAAAATACAAGATCAACTGTCATAAAACAGTTAAACATCAACATTATTTAAATTCTGGTTTAAGTAAATTTAACATCTAACCTTGTAGCTTCCCAGTTCTCTAAGAGTCTATCCACAGGTCTATGTAGAAGCCAGGTGGTCTTTATTACATCAATACCTTTCTCATCCTTAAAGATCTGGCCAGAGAATGCACTACACGAGCCTAAGCATAAGTCAATAAGTCAAATCTATTCTGTACACAAATTTCGAAACATTCTTAAAATGAGATACATTTATTTGATGAGCAATGCTTCATGACATTTTCGGGCAGTTTCCTGGACAGGGTTAAGATGAATTAAGGACTAGGCCTTAGTTATATTAGGACATTTAAAGGGACATTCCACTTTTTTTGAAAATATGCTCATTTTCCAGCTCCCCTAGAGTTAAACATTTGGCGTAGTGGTATTACACACTGACCGAAAATCGTCTCCTTGGTTACTTTCAATGGCAGGGGCCTGCTGCAGCCATGTTACAGCAGCAAAGTCCTTGATTATTACGCCAGAATGAGAAAAACTTTTAATATTCTGTCGATCTTAGTACACGATGTAACTACAGAAGAGTCAAGTTTTAAATAGGATACATTTTGAAACTCTTTGGTTATTTTTTAGCATGATGCTAATGGTCTGATCAGATTCACTGGATTGTGCTGCAGAGCTAGGCTAAAAGCATATCGCCGGACCCGGAGATCGGCTGAATTGATTCCAAAACGGTAAGAATCAAATGTTTAACTAGGGGAGCTGGAAAATTATCATATTTTCAAAAAAATCGAATGTCCAACTTCATAATAGAGCCGAGTTCGTTTTTCCACGTCAGACACATTTGAACTTTTCTAGATAAACATTAGAACTGTGAAGGCTTTTTGAATAAAACAATCTGTATTTTGCTTTAATCTCAAATGCCCAGGTTTAGGTTACAGCACGGTGCGTATTAAATACAGTGTGTAAAACCAATATTTATAAGATGATAAGTGCAAAGGCAATTTTCCAATTTAAATACATCTCAAATTTAACCATCTTTTAATATTGTTCCATTAAAATGATATATAAAAGCACAAAGGAGCTGCTTTATAGTCTCTGTCACTTCGGATAATTCATTACTCCTTTTTGTCTTCAAAATGGAAAAAGGAATAAACCGTTAATTTATAACATATTCTGTGGCAGCCAGCTGCATAATTACAGCAAATTTTTTACAGTGTACATACGAAAGCGCAATAATGTTTTTTCCCAAGTGTTGTAGTTGTCTAATAGCAGAATTGCGCAATATACTGAGTTTTTTTAAGGAAGTTGCGCCACTGTGCCACCAACAAAACAGGTCGATTTTGTGCATACACATACATTGATTTTAACCCACACTGTAAAAAAAAATTCCGTAGAAATTGCAGCTGGTTTGCCGGTAATTTACCGTAGATTTAAATTTATGTTTTTTACTGGCAATATTTTGTTCAAAGTTAAATGAACATTAAACATTTACAAGTCTTTGTCTTTACAGAGTAAAACTAAAAAAACAGCATCAAGCAAAACATTCTGGGAAACAAAATCTGAAGCAAAAAACAGAAAAAGGTTGATGATGATTTTTGGTTCCCAGAATGCTTTGCATGAGGCTGTTATTGTATAGCTTTATTCTGTAAAGATAAAGACTTGTTAATATTTAAAATTTATTTAACTTTGAACAAACTCTTGCCAGTAAATAACATAAATGTAAATCTACTGTAAATTACCGGCAACCCAGCTGCAATAACATTGTAATTTCTACGGATTTTTTTTACAGTGCAGGGCTGGGTAACTACAGAACACATTTCTGGGTTAAATTGACCCAATTATTGGGTTGTTTTAACCCTAATTTTATTTGGGTCATTTTAACCCAGACATACTGTAGTTACCCAGCCCTGGGTTAAAAACAACCCAATAGTTTTTAGAGTGTACACATAGTTCCTCCTTCTTTAACGGTACTGAAAGGGGGGACTAGAGAAGCCATACTGACCATTGTGATCTGCCTATTCATTTCAATACCAGTTTGAGAGACCAGAGCACTCTTATGAGTAAAACGGAGAACAAATGTTTGTTTCGCAACTGATCAAGGAAATAAAACGCATTTGAAGCCTGTGTGGGGGGGTACATTTTCAGCAAATGGAACGTAGATCAGTGGTGAGTGGTGGCATGTTGTAATAAAAGCAAAGAGGTTCAAGAAGGTTCAAAGTAACACTTAAAGGTCACGTTCTTTCTGATCCCATTTTTAAAACCCTAGTTAGTGTGTAATGTTGCTATAATATCGTCTGGCA
Source organism: Paramisgurnus dabryanus (assembly GCF_030506205.2). NCBI lineage: Eukaryota > Metazoa > Chordata > Actinopteri > Cypriniformes > Cobitidae > Paramisgurnus > Paramisgurnus dabryanus. The sequence continues at coordinate 7,212,740 of NC_133355.1, read as the reverse complement.
TTATTTATGATATATTTTCTTTAATAGAAGTCTCCTTTCAAAGCCTACACCAACGGCTGGTTTGGACTACAGCCAGGGCCGCCTTAACCTAATGTGAGGCCCCGGGGCTAAGAGGTTTTGTAGGCCCCCCTTCCCCTCGATTTATAGTCTAATTTTATTTTATTAAGTGTAATATCTAGGTAATCTACATCACAAAATGCATTAGTTTCTTTCGAGACATACAACTGTGAGTTTTCCCTCTTTGAGCCAGAAAACACCATAATATTGTTATTAACATATCACTGAGCCCACTTGAGCATAAACACAAGACACTTTATTTAACAACCACACACAGCAACATGTGGTGATAATAAAACCAAAATGTGTGAAAGTATATATGTTTATAAGCTTTATATTTATATAGTTTTTGGAATATACAAATTTGCAGAAAATTGCCACTCATACTTAAATGCTCACCACAGTTTTAAAAATATAATAAGTTAAAGTTAGTTTTAAAGTAAAAATGCATTAATGATAACAAAAGATAAGTCTTTATAGACAGAATCTTGTTAAATGCATTAATGATATAAAAGATAAGTCTTTATAGACAGAATCTTGGTTTTTAATCAGTTATTTATTTTATAGGCTATTGAAGATATAGTATGCATTGTATTTAGTATTTATGCATACATAAGCATGTAAAACGACCAAGTATGAATATGCACAAGACAGACAGGGAACATACCTGTATATAAGATCTTTAGATAATGAGATTATAATGGTGCTATCAGGGGATGATCATTTGAGATGGTCTTGTCGCTCTTTACTTTCTTAGACTTGCACCTTTACCGTTGCGTCTCTTTCTCGTCTTTCTAAACCAACAGATGTGTGTACTGTGAGCTAACGTCGCGTCAAACTACATCGCTCTAGCTGCGCACGCGTCACTGATATAAACGCGAGTAAACTTAAACTTTATAACAACTAACAGCATTATGTGCGGGAACTCCTTTCTTAATTTAGCGGCACAGTTTCTTGTGCACTTTTGGAGAGACTTCTGCATGCCAGAGACTCAGACAGCTGCACGAGCACAGAGAGAGCGAACGAGCGAGCGCGCGCACGAAAGAGAGAGAGACCTGCACCTCACTAGTGCTTATTATGAAATTTCAGAAATTACTCTTTTATTTGTTGGTGGATTATTTCCTGTTTCTCTGTCATACTCAGTCTAACGTGCAGGAATGTCAAGTTGACAACGCGCACTTAATTACATTACGCGGAATAAAAAATATGTTATGTCTGACATTTTATTTCACGTTAAGTTACAACAGACCAATCAGCAGCCATGTAACGTTCAATTAGAGTGATTGACAGAAAACCTGACAAGTTACAAAACAATATGACCTTTTCAGCTCATCATGAACGCAAACTTGGGAGGCCCTTGAAGTTGGGAGGCCCCTGGGCTTCAGCCCAGGTAAGCCCGTGCATTAAGGCGGCCTTGACTACAGCCCTCTACTTCCTGCTTTAATGACGTCAGTAGAACAGTTTTTTGACTAAACTCCGCCCACAGGAATACATCAGTCACCAGCTAAGCTAACCACAAGCTAAGCTGCTAGCGAATCACAACACACTTAACGAACTACACAATCAGAACTCGATACGTATTTCTGAAGGAGAGATTTCATAGAACAAGGAAGACATCAGCCCGTTTAGGACAGTGAAAACAGCGCTGTAGAGATAAGTAAACTAAATTGTGTGAAAAATACAGCTTTTTTTTACATGTGAAACATGAACACATGTTATATTGCGCACTGTAACACAATCAAAGCTTTAAAAACACACAAAGAATGGGAGCTTTAAAGGGTTTATTCACCCAGAACATTGAAATACGGTATTATATACCAATGTTGTTTCTAAACGTAAGGCCTAATCCCTATTCTATTTTATACCCCTAAGCCTACAGAATGAAATGGGAAAGGCTAAAAAAATATTCCCCTAAGCCTAAGGCATCGCTACTACGCATCCTAAGTTAAAGTAGATTAAATGTTTATCATGCTGCCGTGACCTGTATTCATACGTTTAGTGAGCCTTGCACTTTTTTTTTACCAAAAGCAGCACACCACACACCCCTCCGTTGGCGATTCCGGATGGTCTCCCCTTCATCTAGTCACGTTAAGTGTAAAATGGAGAAGAAAGTGTTTCACAACTGATCAAGGAAATGAAATTGCAGTGAAATGTGTGTGGGGGGGAATATCAGAATGTTGTAACAACAACACAGAGAAAAATGCACAAAGTTTTTTGTTTGCTAAGTAACCGTCACTCTTACTGCTTGAACAGACTTAACCTATTTAATTCCAAAATTTTCCCAAACATAAAAGTATCCAAATTTGCAACCCTCTAAAATAATCAAAAATATATATTTAATATAACATTTTTGAGGATGTGTTGTTATTAGGAGTTTAAGTAGAAGATCTTGATGAATTACATTACATCTGTAATTTAACTTTTACCTAAAGGGGCCATGTCACAAGACTTAATCTTTAGTGTACCCAGAGCCAAGCTTTGAACCAGAATTTTTTCCCAATTGGTTCGTTCCGAACAGAAACAGTATTTTAACGTTTCCAGTTTTCGGTTCAACCCTAAAGGTAAAGTTCCTGAACCGGTTAAAAACTTTCCATGTCAGCTGTGGGACATACAAATAAGTAGGCTGATCATTAGGACATTAAATCTAAATTATTAGTCTACATAATTTTCTTTAAGTCTCTATTTTGTCATCAAACATTAAAAAAGGCTACATTATGTAAGCGGCATTACTGTAATTCTGACATGCCTACATTTGTTGAATGCACTTAAACACGCGCATACACAGACGGAGGACGAATTCCAAACGGCGCTTCGGGAAGAAGATGCAGCATAAAGTCAAAATAACGTTGTTTTTCAGTGCTTTATTCGCCAAATGTATTTTATACATCAAGAGTTCTGATCTTTGAAGGGCATAGGGATAATTAACTTTGATTGGAGTTGGACCGGACACATTCAAACGCATGTGCATCTGTGCGTACAAAAAATGTGTTAAATTTAGCTCCTTTTTGTGGTTAAATAAAGTAACTTAAAGCGGAAGTCCACCCTAAAACAACATTATGCTCCAACACTATATTTCATGCCATATATGTAGTTGATTGTGCTGCCATCAAATGTACTAACTCCATATAAAAAATTAAAGCTTTTAACTGCTACAGTAACGGTGATTTGACGCGTCATCAAATCACCGGAAGAAAAATGCACGACTACATTAATTCTGAATGTTCTAAATGGGGGCGGGTCTTGAGGCGAGATGATTGACAGTAGATGATAACGTTTTTGATTGACAGCTGCACAGGAGCTAACGTTAGCTTGCTTTGCTCGTGTTTATAATAACAACAACATGATAATAACTTTCTACGTAGTATGTTTACCGTAGTTACACAAAACAAGCAACAACTAAGCCAAATGATGTTTTAGATATTTTAACAATTTTACATTACCTGAGTCCGCGGAAAAACTGGGCTAAAAACAGTACTCAAAATCTTCCTGACGAAAGTGCTGGCTGCATATTCAAAGTAGTGTAGTGGTGGGTCAGCTGAGGGTCGCGTTGATGTCAACAATAAAAACTCCCGGTGGCCTGAATTTGTTGTCCTTACATCCACATACTGCACAGGTTCTAGTCATCTTTTATCGAGGGCTTTGGTGATTTCCCCCTCAGAGACGGTTAAAGCGGAGTTACTCTTTGGATGGGTTCGTCTGCCGGCTAACTTCAAGTTGACTTGAGTTGATTTGAGAGCTAGTTGAGCGGTAAAAGAAGTTATTAGGCTTGTTCAACTTCATGTGGCGTTGCAAGAATCGACAGCGGGATGACGTCAAAGTACCGCGAGAGCGATTCGCGATATCATACGGAGGAGTTTGCTTTTAAATCCCTTTCGCGGAACCTTGACGTCATCCAGCTGTCGGTTCCTGCGGCGCCGCATGAAGTCAAACAAACCTGACGACGGCATCGAACAGTGGTTAGTGGGTGGAGCTAATGACTCAGTTTCGCGCAGTGCATTCTGGTTAATTGTGTCCATTAAAGACCGTTACGAAAATTCCGCTTCAACACACTATCAATCTAATAATCGAAATCGTGCAAATTTATTGATTTTTCCTCATGTATAATGCAAAGTGGACATAAATTACCCGTGATAAACATGCTAAAATGTCTAGATTGGACTTCCCCTTTAAGTGTTAACATTTGCAAGCCTTTGAAACACGTGAAAATGATCAACTTTCACCCTATTAAATTTGCGTATTAAACCGCAAATCTCAAGCGGCCCGAACCGTAGGTCGTGATCTGTACAGATCACGGATCAACTGCAATCCGTTACACCACTAATTAGTATTAAAAAAACAAACATCTTGAGATACTTGGTAGCCTACAATATTTACTTCTTATGATTGAACATTAGAGACTTGTGTAGGCTTGAGTAGGCTACTTGCTGGTGGCAAGCTTCTCATTTCTCTGATGAGTCAACGACGACCGGAAGTGAACTTCACCGAGTCATATTAGACAGAAATCTTGTCAAAGAACGGAAAAAATAATGTTATTAACCGGTTACCATTATTTTCAATTAATGGTTCTGTTCCGGAACATATATTTTTGGAACGTTTCTGGTTTTGTTTCTGTTCTTTGCAAAACATCAAAAGTTTCTGGTTTTCGTTTTCGTTCCTTGAACCGGTTCAAAGCCTTGCCCAGAGCACATATGTGAACTTTTAGCTCAAAATACCATATAAATAATTAATTTTAACATGTTAAAATTGCCACTTTGTAGGTGTGAACGCGCTAACTCACAAAAAGAACCATGGAAAAGGACGAGACAGGCACTAGCTAAAGCTAATGCAGACCCTCAATTCAATTCTTATGAAGAAAAGTAACCTTTAACATTAAAATGACTTACTTCTTACTTTTACTTGAGTACAAGTTAAGTTACTGGTCCAAAAATCTACTCAATGACTCTTTATGACTCTTTCCACCTTTGGTCAGGTGAACAATTGAATCTGGCAAAACCTTTATCTTAGGTCATGCTTCATTTCTCAGCCAAACGGTTAAAAATTATAAACAGAAAAGTAGTTTGCAAGGTAGTACAATATAAATAATTCACAGATGCAGGCAATGTTTGAACTTTCAACTAGTCTGGCTTTCCTCCTTTAGAGGCTTTGTTTACCTCTGTTCTCCTTGAAGACATCCACAAATGGCCAGGAAGCATCAAGCTTTTAATGGCAGTCATAGAAGCTCTATTTTTAAACCATGATCCTGTATTGGCAAAAATAGTGAATCGGTGTGCTTGAGACTTTGGTGAAGTAAACGTGTGCAATGTTTCATAACTAATTGTGCACACAGTAAGCTTGGTTGACCTTGCTAACACACAACAATTACTTAAGCAAGATTTTGCCCAACGGGTCGATACAAGAGACATTTTGCGAGATCCCAGTCTTGTTTCCGAGAGTGCTAATGTTTCCCATTGTTACCTGTGGGGTGCGGTTGACGCCAGTCAGGCAGATCTTTCTCATGGGATGGATAAGGCAGATGATTCAGCCATTGCCATATTAGTTCTAAAGAAGTTGGGCGTCTCTCTCAATGAACCTCTTTGCATCAAAGTCCTTAGAATAAATCTGTGCTGGTTTAGTGCACCACATGTTTTAAATCAGACTAACTAGGCTGTTTATCATTACTCTTTTGTAAGCACACTAAAGCAATGTTGCATATAAATCCATATAAACATTTTAGACCTGATACTTTTCAATTAAGAGGATGTATTATTTTATTAATATTAGAGCATTACATTAGCAGTGCAAAGGTCATGGGTTCGAAGCCAGGGTACACACACATACTGATAGAATAGCTTGAAATGCACTGTAAGTCGCTTTGGATAAAAGTGTTTCCCAATGCATAAGTGTAAATCTGAATCTTCAGGGTTAAAAGATAATCACAGTGCTGTCTGTCTGCTTTGCTTTTAAAACCTTTTATAGCCGTGTGCGTATGTTGGAGATTGAACCGCACCATTACCTTCGGTACGTGGCTCCAACACACACACACACATTCATCTTCTCAAGTGATGTGCAATGCATGTAGGACTCCTCCAGTATTAAATCACTGAAACACAAAAAGATAAAGCTATTGGTCGCTACTCGGTTTGCAGTATTATATATGCAGTACATCTTATATACTGTAACTGTATGTGCGGTCTTTCCTTTGGGATGATATGGTGAAAGCTACCTTAATGGTTTTGACTGCTTTTGCAATCTTACAAAGCTTTATTTAAAAGAAAAAAACAGTTTAAAATGATAAAGAATCTCTTTGTTAATTGCATTGCACCATTTCAAGCTAAATCAATTTATGTTATAAGGGATAATGTACAGCGAGCCGGTCATTACTGCAAAATAAAGCCCAGATCTTGTATCATCCTGAAGGCATTTATTTTGTGATAATGACCGGTTTACTGTACATTTGTCTTGATGGTTATACAGTTCTCTACAGACTAAATAAATAAATGGACATGAAATATTGATTCAAGTGAAAATGATTTTATTATTTGAGAAGAGACTGGGTTACCGGGGTCCACAGTCAATTCTGCAGTGTTCAAGTTCAACTCTTGTGCTGCATGATACAATTGCTGTGATTATACTGGAGAGGTTTTGTCATAGTAGATCTCATCTGACATGGATTTCTGTGCAGCATTAATGAGCTTAGGGCTCTTTTAAATCTCTGAGCAGGTTACAGTACACACTACTGATCTGTGCCAGTAGAGGGTGTAATGCATTATACTGTTTTACTACTAATGGGAGGCTTGTTATTGAACTGTAAACAGAGCAAAGTAATGCATTAGATTGTAACAAGTTGATGATGTCTTTCTATTGTATTACGACTGCTTGATTAAAGCAGGAGACTTAGTTAAACTTTAATTTGTGTTCGTTATTATATATAACATCTTTAATGTAATGTCTGGTCTCAGATTGTTACTTGATATAGGGGTTTTCCCTTTACCAGGCATTGTGCCATGTTTTAAGAGTTGCATTAAGTTCCTGTTAAGCTCAGAGGATTTGAGTCAGGCAGAAGGGCTTGCGTGTTCATGGTGGAACTGTATGTCAAGTTAATTTTACATTTTAAACTTATAAAGATGTTCAGTCATTAAGTCACCATCAGCTTTTGCGATTCCTTTGGTGTGACAGGGCGTAGGCAGATTAATTGGATGAAACAATTTGAACTTTATTTTGCAGTTTCAGCGTATTAATTGCAGTATATATCAAAAATTAATTGCAGCATAGATATGAGGCCATTATGCTTGTGCAGGGATATTTTGATGTAATATACAAATCACCAAGCATGATCTAAATTTTTCACTTGGCACTTTCTTTGTAGATTCATTAAAATGATTTAAATGCAAATTTCACTGTTAAAAGCAATAAAACTGCCGGACTAGGAACAGATACATGTTAGACCATGATAAATACATTTGGATTAAATTTTTTATTTACATGTAATTACCTTGTAAAATATAGTTTAATTAAGTCAAATAGTTCCAGAATGGAAATAAGAAATGTTTCGATTTTGAAAAGAAAATGTGTGTGATACTTGACCAAGCAAAACTGGCACAAGGATGTTTTGGATGATGTTCCGCGCAGGGTTGCACAAGCCATTCATAAATTCTTACTGAAATTAAAACGTAAAGTCCACAGTATAGTATATTGCCTTAGTAACTGCTAGTAAGTTTGAAACTAACTATGTACTTTATTTTCTTGCACTGTGTATTCTTAAGACAAAATAGGGTTGAAAGCTCTACGTAAATAATGGACATTGTTAAAAATAAAATAGAAACCTTTAAATCTTTAAGCAGAAATTGTTGAAATGCCATGAATTTTAGTTGATCCCTAATTCAAACTTAATTTGCCTCACGCAGTAACGTTTAAAAATACAAGCACCTATGGGGCAGCAAGCACCTACAGAGCAGCAAGCACATAACGTAATAAGTTTATAAAACCCTAATAAGTTTATAAAAAATTACACTACTTTATCATTATTAACATAAAAGGCATATATGGATAATGGCTATAAGTATATTGATGCAAGTAAAACTAAAGGGATATTTTATCTTAGAAACTGTACAAAAAACCTAATAAATGACGTGTTACTGATATTATTTAACATGCACACAGAGATGTGCTTTAATTTATTCACAATGTTCTCTCTCTTAAAAATGTAAACGAATATAAATGTCAACATTATCATATATGAAGTCTGTTGAGTAAACAAGATCTTATTGATTTAGTTCAGTCAGTCTGCTATTTTATTCCAACCATTACTCTTGATCCAAGGCTTCTGTAAATATTTAGTTTGTCTAATGAGACTGCTTTGTTTTAATGGGGATGTTTTAAAAAAAGGACAGGGTGTATTATTTTTGTTGTAGGGTTGTTTTGTTCACACACTGCCAACACACATTTATATTTAATGGTGCAACCCAAAAAGTATATTAGTAGTTATAACTTTTGCACAATTGATGCTACCGACCCCTACATGTTCCAATTGTATTTTTAGCATGTTGTTATGTAGTTGCTATAGTCTTGTGAATGATCACCAGGGGGTTTGCAATGCAATTCTTAAAGTGTTATTTTGACATTGTGTGTGTGGTTGCTACGGCATTACTAGATGGTTGCTTACTGCCAAGAGCTCACCCTGGTTTTCTATTCTGGTCACATAGCAAGTACCACTAATAAAAAAGTCCACTTAGAATAAAGTCCAAATTGTTGATGTACTAATGCATTCAAACAGCACTTTACTTTCAGCGAAAATCAATCTCCGCTTCTACCCCAATTTAAAACCCCTGAAGCCACTCGAATGTGAAAAGATTTGCACATTTCTCGGAGTGACAGACATGTGACTGACAGCGGATTATAAATCCAGGTAATGATTCCAGCAGCTTCCTCACTTCCCCGTAATGTGACAGCTGATGGCAGGAGACACAAGACTGCTGAGCTTGTGTTTCTCATCGCTGACCTTACCACATTCCAGCCCTCCTCATTTTTGTCTCCACTGCAAGGGAACAGATGCTGTAACTCTTTGCTCATATAGCCATACAGTACATCTGTGAGATATAGACATCTTAAGATGCGACCGTCCTAAACTTGATAGCCCTATCCTTCTTCCATCCAATCTCTAGAAAAACGGCTTGCAAGTCTCGTTTACTTTACGACTGTATGTAAATTATCTCTGTTTTGATTGACTATCCTCATCCAGGTGTGCCAAGTTGCAGAATACTATATAGAGTTGTCCTTTCAATGTGGGCCATCACATCATTAATTTAATTAAATTTAAACTAACTTTGCTATTAACTTTAAAGGAAGTTAATGTGCACATGATGTTTTCTAGCTAGTACATACAAAAGAGCAAGAGAAAGTCAAATTTCCATGACATGGCTCCTTTAATGCGTATGCTGTTGGCATTTGCAGTTTCATTATGATGTCACATTTATGGGACAAATGGGACAGTGAAGTATAAATTGGTCTCTATGTGGCAAGATAATATAATCGTTGAACCTCTGCATCTCCAACCCTCCTTGTACAGGTAGTTTGACGCAGTCCCTGGTGTTTAATTTCTTGTGAAGTGTGCAGCTGGCATTTCAAACAGTTCGGGTGTCTTTATGTCAGTTTACCGTGAGTGAAAATGACTTTAAAGGGCACTCTAACTTTCTTTTATCTTTATATGGCGTGACTGGGCGGTCTGAATGATCTTCACTCCTTTGATAGTCTTTGAATTAGTAGCCTATAAATGTCATATTATACTCATCCTACCCTAGTTGGTGTTGTGTATTGTTCATTTTAACTGATGCATATAGTAATTTTAACATAGACAACCAATTATTGTGTATTACCGTATTCTACCTTTAATTTCAAATTAAATTTAGTCTTAACTAACCGGTTTGTACTGTTCAAGTGAATTCCAATACACTGATTATCTGCTCCATTTGATTGGATATGAAACAATAACTACAGGAAGTCCATGCCAATCCAACATTTTCTATTCTCACCCAAAGACCATTCACCCGTGTTGGTGAGCGTCTGTGAAGGACATCTGTTCACGGGCATCAGTCAGAGGGACGTTTCCGCCACTACTGGGAGCCTCCTAAAAATAACCATTAATGGCCAATGGTGCCAAGACAATAAGAGCAGTGACTTGTCCTGAGCAGATACAACAGGAAGTCTGGATGATCTCATGCCAAATTAGTTCAGATTTGTGAACTACTACAAAATTCACTCCATGTTTTGGTACCGTTATTATTCACAGAACGTATAAAACGTTTTAATGATGTGGAAGTGTGGGGTGGTCTACACCAGGGGTGCCCTAACTCTGTCCTTAGAGGACTGGTATCATGCTAAGTTTATTTTAAACTTGCCTCAGCACATCTGCCTGAAAGTTTCTAGTATGCTTGCTACTTTAAAGGGGTTTGATTAGGGTTTGGAGCTAGATTCTCCAGGACACCGGCCCTTTGGGCACCCCTGGCTAGACTATTTATTGTGTTGTTCCTAATGGTGTAAGTGTTTGGTATAATAGTTTATTCTGAAAATGATAAGCTGTATATTGTACATTCTTATTGTATTGTTTAAGGTGGCATCTCTAAATAACTTCTCAAAACGGTTTACTAGCTTTGAATTGCTCTTTCTTGTTCTTGAATGGCTTTTTTGAATTTTTGTGTGCTTCATTTATATCCAGCAAAATGATACACCAAAAGTTGTCTTTTTATCACATTTAAAACACTAGGGGCCCTATTTTAACGATCCGAAACGCAAGTGCGAAGCGCAACGCGCAAGTGAGTTTGTGGGCGGATCTTGGGCGCTGTTGCTATTTTCCCGGCGTGAGAAATAACTCATGCGCCGGGCGCAAATCAATAAGAGGCTGGTCTGAAGTAGGTTCATTATTCATAGGTGTGGTTTGGGCGTAACGTCAAATAAACCAATCAGAACGCTACCCAACATTCCCTTTAAACGCAAGGGCGCAAGTTCCATGGTGGGTTGCTATTATTATGACGGATTTACCAGGCGCACGCCAGGAGCGGTTTACAGCCGAGGAGACCGACGTTCTTGTAATAGAAGTCAAAGATAGAGAAGTTGTTTTGTGTGGGGATGGGAGAAACCCGCCCAAATCAGCGTAGGTTAAACAGGCGTGAGAGGAAATAGCCACAATTGTCTCATCAGCTGGCATCCCCATCGTTGCGCCAGCATTAATCGGGCACGCCGTGTAACGGGAGGTGGATCTGCCTCTACACAGAGGCCAGCAGAGGACATCGCTGCGTCCACCCTCACCGCTGAAAGGGTTTGGGGGCTTTGAAATCGGACCCAAGAAACGCAAGCAAGGTCCAACCCCAAAGTACTCTTACAAATCAAGTTCATATACATTAAGGTTTCTTATGAAAACATTTTAATTATTATTTACATAAAACAAACGTAATACAGCCACACAACAAACTTATGAAAATATTTTAATCGTTATTTGCATGAGAATTTTTTAACGCAGCCACACAATAAATAAAAACTATCAGCACAATGCTCACCACTATGATTCCCCTTCAAGGTTCAAGGTTCAAGTTTATTATAAGCCCAGAGGGCAATTTTTTATGCAACATAAAAATTCGTAAGCATCACACACACCATCCTACTTAAAACAATACATAAACAATACACACATCAATCTCACAAGTTTAAAAATCTAACTGCAATAGGAATAAAAGAAAATCCATACCGGTTACTCTTAATTTTAGGCATACTGTAACATAACCCAGACGGAAGCATTTTGAACTCGTGGAACAGCGGATGAGTTTGATCTTGAATGATAGTTTTAGCTTTCTGTAAAACAAACCGCTCAAAACTGTCTGATAACCCAGTCTGCTTAAAACCAATAATCTTGCTTCCCTGATTAACAATGCTATTCAATGAGTTCCGATGCTTCACATATCTCGTGTATTAATATTTTTTAATATTTTTAAGTGTAACAATTTATGATTTGCAAAAATAACTGTTACATCTGTGTAGATTAGATGCAAAGTGTATGCGCGTTGTGCACGCTATACATTATGGTCAAGCATGCGCCCTTAAAATAGCATAATGAACGACGCACAACGCGGTGTTGGTCAGTGGCGCAATTGTTTTTTGAAACTGGAAAATAGCATCAGGGATGGTTTGCGCCGGAACACGCCTCTTTTTTTGCGCTGAAACGCCCAGGGAGCGCAAGTTCATTCCCTAGTTTGCTGACGTGCGTCTGTGGAGGGAAAAACCCGCTGTGCGCCGGTTCAAAATACGAATGATACATGCGTCACTGACAAAGTCAATTGCGCTGGGTGCAAGATAGGGCCCAATGAGTCAATTTCTGGAGAGGGTTTAGACTAAGATCTAGGACTAGCCCTTACTAAACTTATATTAGGACTTTTTAGAAGTGTATACAAACGTACTTTACCAAAACAATACTGGTGTGCATCTTGAGACAAAACAATGACCCTGATTTATGTTAAGATGTCAATGCAAGATGTTTTTAAAGGAAAACAGCACTGTTTTTCAATATTTTACTATGTTCTTACCTCAACTTAGACGAATTAATACATACCTATATTTTTTCAATGCATGCACTTAATCTTTGTATAGCACCTTGTGAATGTGTTAGCATTTAGCCTAGCGCCATTCATTCCTTTGGCTCCAAACAGGGATGAATTTAGAAGCCACCAAACACGTCAACGTTTTTTCTATTTAAAGACTGTTACATGAGTAGTTACACAAGTAAGTATGGTGGCACAAAATAAAACTTTCATTTGGAGCCATAGGAATGAATGGGGCTAGGCTAAATGCTAACACATTCACAACGCGCTGTACAAAGATTAAGTGCATGCATTGAAAAAAGATAGGTATGTATTAATTCATCTAAGTTGAGGTAAGATCATAGTGAAATATTAAAAAACTGTGGTGTTTTCCTTTAAATTAAGGCAGCTCAAATGCATTACAGCCTGGGACTTGGATAAGCCCTGTCCGGGAAACTGCCCCAAAGGATATCTGTATATGTGTATCTAAATATAAAATGTATCCCATGGACCTGCAACCCTAAAACTTTGAGAAAAAAAAATGTTTTCTTCAAGTGTAAGTTTTTGATCATCAGAATTAATTTTAGTTTATACAGTAACTTAGTTTAATATACTTTTCATGAAAATTTGTTTTTGCGTCAGTATTTTGGACAGTTCACCGAATAGCATTTAGCTTAGCCCCATTCATTCAATGGTACCATTTAGAGATAAAGTTAGAAGTGACCAAACACATCAACGTTTTTCCTATTTAAGACGAGTAGTTATACGAGCAAGTTTGGTGGTACAAAATAAAACATAGCGCTTTTCTAAGCGGATTTAAAAGAGTAACTATATTTTATGGCGTAATAGCACTTTTGGGAGTACTTCGACTTGGCGCAGTAACACCCTCCCTCTCCCATTATGAGAGTGAGAAGGGGAGCGGACTTTTTAGGCGAGTCGAAGTACTCCCAAAAGTGCTATTACGCCATAAAATATAGTTACTCTTTTAAATCTGCTTAGAAAAGTGCTACGTTTTATTTTGTACCACTAAACTTGCTCGTATAACTACTCGTCTTAAATAGGAAAAACGTTTATGTGTTTGGTCACTTCTAACTTTATCTCTAAATGGCAGCATTGAATGAATGGGGCTAAGCTAAATGCTATCGTAGCGTCGCAGCGCGCTCCAGCGCTTACGTGCACACACACAGATGATAGAGGGATGATTCAACAGTTCTTAGTTAAGGTAATAACATATTTTAATATTGAAAATGAGTAGACTATTCCTTTAAGTTGTTCCACACCTGTATACATGTTTTTGTTCAACTCCACACAAATGAAGATATTTTGAACAATGCTATTAACCAAACAGATCTGGGGCACCATTCACTTCCATAGTATTATTTTACTTTGGAAATCAATGGTGCCCTAGATCTGCGTGGTTACAAACATTTATCTTAATATCTTCCTTTATATTCAGCAGAACAAATAAATTTAAGTTTGGAATGACTTGAGGGTGAGTAAATGATTACAAAATGTAAATTTTTCTGTAAAATATCTCTTTAATAGGACTATTAATATAATTTTTTTACAGTTAGCATTGCTACTATATATTCTTTAAAAGGTAACACTTTACAATAAGGTTTTATTTGTTAACACTAGCAAATGCATTAACACCTAACATGAACAGACAAACATGTTTTAATTGCATTCTGTGATCACTGGGATTCAGTGCTGATGTCTCAATAGACCGGCTGAATCAAGGCACACGATGAAGCCACTCCCACATGAGCCGACCAGTGGACTGACACGCAGACTGGGCTGCAGACTCTCTCCTTCTTTCTGTCTCTCTCTCACTCTCTCTCTTTCTCCATGGCCGGTGCTAACGGACGAACAAACACAAGGGGTGGGGGGAACAGACTATGTAGAGTGCATAAAGAATGAGAAGAGAGAGAAGGACCATGACTAGCGTAACACGCTCTGTCCCTCGTTTACTTTCAGACACCGGTCAGAAAAAAAACACGCTAAAAGATGTTCGGCGGATATCCTTTCAGAGGCCCAAAGGCACCATGGAGTACGTGGTGAGTATTAGGTTTTCTGTCTGGTCCAGGTGCTTCTGTTTACATACTGATCCGGTCCATCTGTGTGTGTGTGCTTAGCTCAAGATGAATGTGTGTACACATAACCGCATGCATGTAATTATGTTTGGGATGGATATATGAACAATGTACACATTGAATATGATTTACGGTGCTGATGTTATGTGATGCTAGACTTTAAATTGCTGTTTATCATGCTGTCTTTAGAATAAAACATGCATAATAAAATGACTGTCATGCAGGGTATCAGGACATCGTATTTCTGATCTCAGAAATAAACCATCCTCCCACTTTTATCCTCTTTATCGATTTGATAAAGAATTAGAGAGAGACAGACAGAGAGCTTTTCCACGTGTTCTTGAGATGACCTCAAATCAGGTGCTGACTTTCTCCATGGTAACAGTGGCGTTGCTGGTGATGCTGGGAGAGAGAAAGTGAAAGGCAACGATGCCTGAGGGATAAGGAGGTCTTGTGATTCAGTCAACCTGCTACCTTATAGATAAACCTTGAATTTGAACTTGAGTCTTTGTTTACATAGCACGTCAGCACCATCAGAGGACAGTTTATTAAGGCCTTTTTTCAATACATTTCAGCATTTAAAAATTAATCCTTAAATCAACTACTCTGTTATAATGACTTCAATATGTTGAGTATAATACATTAGAGTTTTAAATGAATATCCAGATGGATTCAAGTTGTGATTAGGAATTAAAGGTTATGTTTATTCAAATTCTAGGTGGTATTAAACCATTCATCATTCTTACTTTGATACTAAAATTAGAAAATATTATATGAAAATAATAGAAAATATCCACATCAGATTTATTTGATTAAAACAGTATTTGAAGTGTTTGGTTCCAAAACGCAATAAACCCATTTTAACTGATTTGAGTAAAAATTTGTTTTTTATACCAGGAAAGTGACAAGATGAAAACACTATTTTCTGTTACAAACTTTTTCAAACTAGCATCTTTAGATTATAATAACATTAAAAATTCAAATCTATAATTTGATTTTCAAAGATTTATTATAAAAACTTATTATTTGTACGCAAAATGCAATAAATCCATAAAAGTTTTTTTTTAAAGCTATAAATCTATTGATTCAATATATAAATGTGCATTCATCTTTGCCATGTTATATTCATTTAGTTGACTAGTGGTATACACTGACTAAAAAAAAAAAAACATTAATTGCATTAATCAAAACACTTACTTAGTTATATTAAGAACACTGTCATTGCTGCTGTCATCCTCGGCACGTTGTCGTCGTCGATCAGCTGTAAAATGTTTTGGTCCTGATCGATTTTCATTGACTTTGAGTAAAATAATGGAAAGTTTATCATAAGATCCACTGGGGTCAATGTGTAAGCATGACAGAAGCTTGATGCAGTCGTGTGAGAACAAGCAACAGCCGACATTTTTCCTTCGCCTGAGTGCATCTTATGTAAATTATTCGATTTTGATGGCTTACGTTTCTTCTCCGCCACAGAAAAACACCACAGATTTATTAATGCAAACTAAAGTATTATTTTGTTTTTGTTTGTTTGTTTGTTGATCATGAAGTACAAGGTAGATGAGGAAAATTAAGATTCCATGTGTATCCAAAGCGCCGTCATTGTTGTTTACAATGCGTGGAATGGTGCGCTGTGATTGGTTAAGCGGATTTATTGCATTCTGCAGAGAAGGAGGACTGGCGTATATCGTGTTTTGGAAAAAAGAGAGAAAAGATAACAGAATAACACAGCAGATATTGAATTTTGTGTAAAATTAAGAATTTACTTTTTAATACTAACCAGACAATACTGATTTTGGCGTTAACTATTTTTTTTTTAAATGGCGTTTATTGCGTTTTGGAACCAAACTCTTCATTTGTTTACCTTTTTATTATTTTTTTATTTGGTAAGGTAAGTTATGGGGAGATGCATTTAACACATGTTGCTCCATTTGCATTTGTCGGAAAAATTCACTGTCAGAAAATAATGTACAAAAAGATTCAAAACGGTACTTTTTCTGCCACTGGGCTGCTACCTCAAAGGTTCATTTTTGTACCTTTATGGGTATACAACAGATTGAACTGTTGTACCTTTTGAAGTACAATATTATACTCTAAGGGGCTATTGTGTAGCTTAAAGGGGACAGAGAATGAAAAACAATTTTTACCTTGTCTTTGTTGAATAATGGTAGTCTACCCGCATTCACGAGCATACAAAAAGTGCTAGACATGCTAAACATCTCAGTCTCATACACTGTAAAAAATTACTCTGGAGGGTGTTAAATTTAACCCATGAAAATTAGTTATAATTTAATTAAGTATATAAGCTAGCAAGTAAAATAAAAAATAATGGGTATATTCTACCTTCACTATCCAATTTTTAACAGTAATAACTGCAATACTAAAAAAATAAGTAACATATACCCCAAAATATTGGCCTTAGCACCGCAAAGTGCGCATGAATCAACATCCAGGCGGGACTCGAGTCACCATTTTTTCATATCATATCGGCGGGAGAACTGCGGTTTGTTGACAGGTAAGTTTTTATTTAACTTGTTGATATCATCATGAATGGAAATGTTAAGTTGGTTAACTGTAAAATCTACCAGAAGTTTAGTCATTTGCGTGCTTCTCTGTCTCTGTTGTTGACAGATTGTTAGAATATGTCAGTCAGGTTAGCTTTGAATGAAACATCGCCCAGTTCTTGCACCTGCGAATACGAATAAATATCCATATTTATGATTAAAATATTAACTTCCATTATTATTATTTACATGTCTGAATCTCGTGAACAGCGGAGCTGCTCAATATGAGTGGTTGAACTTGAGCAAGCCACGTGACGAGAGAGAGCAGCGGACGGTTGATGTACGATACAGACGGGAGGGCGTCGAGCAGACAAACAAACAACGGTAAAGCTGTCGATGCTAGATAATTACTGTAAAAGTTTTCTTGCATTTATCTGTTAATATATTGAGTTTTGTTTTAGAAGGGATCCATTTATGAAGCCATTTTATTATTATTATTATTATTATCATTTACGGATATATAGCCTACTTAACGTTGCCTTTCGCTTTTTAATGTCTGTTCAAAAAAGTATTTCGGAGTTCATATGTTATATATGAGACTTGTATATGAAGTTGAATCACTTAAAATTGAATGTAAGTACTTCTTGTTAGTGTTCAATGTTTTATGCACGTGTACTGTGAGTTATAGCCAGGGCTGGACTGGGACAAAAATTCGGCCCTGGCATTTTGGCCCAAACCGGCCCACACTACATACACTGCAAAAAATGATTTTCAAGAAAACATTTTCTTAGTATTTTTGTCTTGTTTTCAGTAAAAATATCTAAAAATTCAAAAATTAAGATGCTTTTTCTTGATGAACAAAACGACCCAAGAAAATAAGTCTAGTTTTTAGACCAAAAATATCTAATTTAAGTGATTTTGTGCATAAAACAAGCAAAAAAATCTACCAATGGGGTAAGCAAAAATTTCTTGAAATTTTTTTTTAAACACTAAATGCAAGAAAAATTTGCATACCCGATTGGCAGATTTTTTTTTTTTTTGCTTTTTTATGCACAAAATCACTTAAATTTAAAATTTTTGGTCTAAAAACTTATTTTCTAAAACTTATCTAAAGACTTATTTTCTTGGGTCGTTTTGTTCATCAAGAAAAACCATCTTAATTTTTGAATGTTTAGATATTTTTACTGAAAACAAGATTTTTTTTCTTGAAAATCATTTTTTGCAGTGTAGAATTACAAATACCACCCATCTTTGCACGCCTTTAAATATGTATAGCAATAGTAACTCCACTTCCACAAAAGCACTAAACCCAATTAATAGCAGGTAGAAAAGAGTGAGAGTTGACACAACAAACACTTCTAGAACGTGTTATTTATTAATGCAATAAAATTGTATAATCCACACTTATGAATCCTAAAACAAGCTTCATGCAATTGGCAAAATTTGCCATTGGATTGCTGACTTTTTACAAAATACAAGTGCTGCTTACGTTAATATTGAAAACTGATTATTACTTGCAGTACTTACAGGAAAGTATTCACTACATTCACTGAACTAAACTAGTGTGATTACAGTAATATAGATTTTTAACATTATCTGTCAAGTGTGTTGTTATACAATAAACATATATTTTTCTGTAAGCAGATCTCCTGGATTGTTTGATTTTGCTTGAAGAGAAATCATACGTTTTGAAACAGACAATCAACGAAAAATCTACGAATCAGATACACTCGTAGCGACAGAGCAAAGAGTGCAATTATTTTATTGCAGCTTTATCACTATATTTTGTGTTTTTGACTCAGTTTTATCAAGGGGTATCTAAACTTGTGTTTTGAAAGCAGTTACCGCAGTCACTACACTCACTTCTCCCTCGTCTCTCTCCCTCTGCTCACTGACACTTTGCGTGCTGGTGCTGACAGTGCCACCGCCGCCACCATCATCATCACCAGCGACGCGAGTTGAAGGTCCTGCTGCCGCAGAAAACATTTGTGTTTTTTAACACATTATGCAGCGTCTGCCTGAAGAGCCTGCTTCTTTTTGTCGCGCAGTTTTTCTGCGCCTCCCTTGCGTTTTTTCTCTCTCTCTCTCTGTTTTGACACGTGAACTGACCGACGATGCACGCTCACTTGCACAGAGACCAAAGCGGTGATTGGGCCAGCTTAATGTCATTCAAAAAAAATAACCAATGGGCTGCTGCTTAAATGTGAGTGGGCCGGTCTATCTAGGAAAAGAAAGGATGATGACTGTGCTGGTCAGTCATTGGGCCAGCTTCATGTCGTTTAAAAAAAAGAACCAATGGGCTGCTGCTTAAATGTCAGTGGGCCGGTCTGTCTAGAAAAAAAAGACGCTAACTGGGCTGCTCAGACAAATATAGTATGAGATGTATCGGCCCAAAAAGTACGTCGGCCCACCGGGAAACTGCCCGGTTTGCCAGATGGCCAGTCCGCCCCTGGTTATAGCATAATATGAAGTTGTATTTTTGCACTTAATAAGTTTTAAATGAAGTTGAAATGTTTGTTTGTATCGATATAGCATGCTAGTCTACTGAGGTAAATGAGATCAGTTTTTCCTCTCATATTATTGTCTTCTTTAATTTTCTAATGATAACGTGAAGAACAGTATTTAGGAATCTTGCTTTTAATGGTTTTTAACATCTCATGAAGCCTTGGTTTATTTTGTTTTATGAAATAATATGTTCAAGAAGCTTTATGTAAAACTATGATATGTTGTATTTCACTTGAAATGTATTGGGGTTATTATACGTCCAATAATTAGTTTTAAATGTTTACAGAATGTTATTTGGTCAATAAAGCAAGCAATTTATGCAATCTTGTGCATGACTATTTTCTTATTCAACCCTCTCTGAATAAGTAATATGTAATGTTTCTTAATGGCTTATCATTATTAATAATAATTTAATAGATCTGTGCCTTAATACCAATAGGGTTAATGTTATTCATTTTTTTATAAGTAATTAGTTATGAAAAAAATAGGTAGACCTTACCTAATTTTTTTTACTTTATCATAGTAATTAAATTTAGGTACTTTTTAATCAAATATATAGGATATAATTTACTCAAACAAAGTGAGTGCAAATTGTTACAACAATTTTTTTGAGTAAATTCTATAGGTTGTTTTTTACAGTGTAGAAATTCCTCTTTTAGAAATGTCAGCCAGAAAACGGCCCAATCTGAAAAACTGATGCTTATGACACAGGCATCTCCCTGCCCCTCCACTTTAAAATAATTGGCTACATTTTTTGAGTGGCAGCAAAGTCAGCCAATCAGTAATGAGATTGCAAGTTAAGCCAGTAGGGGGAGCCAAATAGGTGCAAAACCACTTGTTTAAAATCCCCCACCCTAAAAGAGCTATCTGAGAGAGGATTTTAGGAAGCTTCTAAAGCATTACAGACCAAACTAAAAAGTTTTTGTCTATATGTCACATCACAGAACAAGGATAAATACCCGTTCAATCATTCTATGTCACCTTTAAAGAACAATTTTGTACCAGTTAAATTTTAGGGGTACATGAACTGTACCTTAAACAAAAGTACACAATAGATCCTTTGGGTATAGTAAGGTTCCCCAAAAGGTACAACATTGTATTGTTTAATATACCTGTAAAGGTACAAAAATGTAGTTTGTACCTTTATTTTTGACAGTGTTTTACTACTAGCACAATTATTTAGTATAATAATATATAGTAAGTAATAATAAGTATATATTTTATTTACAATAAAAGTGGTTTTAATAGTATATTTGAGGGGAACAACCCTATGGTTTGGTAGGTCCTGACCCCACGTGATTTTCAATGTATTATAGAAACAAAAACTTGAATAATCTAAGTTTGTTAATTTCAGCCTTTACTAACACATTAATAAATTTTTAAGCCATTCTGTTTGCTCGCTCTCTTCAGCAGATACTGTAGTGCAATTGGTGCAGGACGGGTAGCACGTTCATTGGGTTACAATCTTAGCAAACATGATCTACTGTATGTTGGCCAATATTTGATGTTCCCTAATCGCCATAAATCTGCTGTGAAACTGACATGAAGGCATATAGCAGAAGTGTGGTTTGTGAGTAAAATTTCTCCCTCCACACCTTTCTCTTTCTTATCGTACGTGTTGTGAAACTGTAAACTATCCCGCTGTAATTGCACACCATCACATCCACACTAACCAATCAAAGTGATTTGTGGCCGTGTGACCGCAGTGATTGATGGCCTTAATCAATCAATGTTCTGAGAGGAAGTGCTTGCCATCCATGTAACGTGTTCCCTGTGTCCCTGTGTTTTGTGATACTTGTGTTTTGATTTATACTCATGTCTCTGTGTACCTGTGTTTACTTGTGTGCATGTATACCCTTGTTCCTAGTGTAGCTCCCTGTGTTAATTAGTGTCTCCGCCCCCTTGTTTGTAACCATGGATATTCATTGTGATCATGCTTCTCCCCTTGTGTGTTGTCCTAGTTACTGATTGTTTCTGCTCTGTCATTGGTCTTGGTCATTCATATATACCCTGCTTGTTCATTCTGTGTTGGTGGTTTGTTGTTAGATGTCGCAGTCCCTTGTGTTCCCATGGTTTTTTGTTTTTACCTTATATTCACTTTATTTTGGAATAAACTGCACTTGGATCCGCATCTTGCCTCATCGTCTTGTCTTACCTGGTTTCAGCCGTGACAGAACAAACCACCGCTCAGGATCCAGCAGCAATTCCTTGTTCCTGTGTTTTTCCAAGTTTCCTGGTGTGTTCCCTGTGTCCTCATGCTCCGTGTCGGCGATATCCGAGTGCAAGTTTCACCCCCCACCACGGAGGAAGAATGGTGGAACGCAATCGCCGACCTGACTTCCCTCCGGCAACAGGGGAAACCTGTGCGCTGTTTTGCCCGGACTTTCTGGTCTTTTTCGCTGGGCCTGGACCTCAGTGACTCGGAACTTAAAAATTATTTTAATGAATGTCTCGATGAACCCGTGCCGCAGCAAGAGGTGGACGGGTTGCAAACACTGGATTTCTGGGGCTTCGTCAGTTACATGCACAACCGTGGCCGATGGAATTTGTGGGAGTTCCCCGCCGAAAGACCCGCGGAGACTGTAACATCACTCGAGCCAGTCATCATGAAACCAACGCATTGCTCACGTTATCGGCGGCGGAGGAAGAGACCCAAGGCCGAGCAATCCGCTGTTAGCACGGAAGCTAATTCCCTGAGTCCTGTTTCCTCTGAGTCAGCGCCCGTGCTCAATATGGCCGCCACGACATTCCACTCCATGCCTCAGTTCACTGCTGTTAATCCGGCCCCAGTATTCGAGTTTGCCACAACCATACCAGCTCCGATTTTCCACAAAGCCACCATCATCACTGTTCCAGCTGTTAAAGGTGCAGTAGTAACACCTACACCCATTGTCAAGATGGCTCCCATACCCGAACAAACTCACAAAAAGACTGCCACACCCACTCCACTTCACCAACTTGCATTGATGAACCCTCCAGCACTGCCAAAAATTCGACATTTAATCACCAGTCTGATGGATGTACCATTGGTATCCGTACGGGTGGCCGGGGTGCCCCGTCCTGTGGTTTCCAGCTCCGTGGTGCATTCTAAGTCTGAGGTATGTTCTCTGCACTCAGTAATTTCCATATTTGGCATGGCTCTGTGGAGTGTGTGGTCCGCGTACTGCTCTTCTGTCTCCTATGATGCTTTCCAGGAACCCATTGAGTCATCTGAACCCTCTGAGCCGAGTGAATCTCCCGAGTCCTCCGAGCCAAGTGAATCTCCCGAGTCCTCCGAGCCGAGTGAATCTCCCGAGTCCTCCGAGCCGAGTGAATCTCCCGAGTCCTCCGAGCCGAGTGAATCTCCCGAGTCCTCCGAGCCGAGTGAATCTCCCGAGTCCTCCGAGCCGAGTGAATCTCCCGAGTCCTCCGAGCCGAGTGAATCTCCCGAGTCCTCCGAGCCGAGTGAATCTCCCGAGTCCTCCGAGCCGAGTGAATCTCCCGAGTCCTCCGAGCCGAGTGAATCTCCCGAGTCCTCCGAGCCGAGTGAATCTCCCGAGTCCTCCGAGCCGAGTGAATCTCCCGAGTCCTCTGAGTTCCCCGAGTCCCCTGAATCATCTGATTCCCCTGTGCCGAGTGAGTCATCTGTGCCGAGTGAGTCATCTGTGCCGAGTGAGTCATCTGTGCCGAGTGAGTCATCTGTGCCGAGTGAGTCCCTTGTGCCTCTTTGGTCAGCTAGTGTGGCCACCCCGAAGCTCCAGAGACTTTCTATTTTCACCAGAACTATGGCCAGTACAGAACTCTCTGCCTATCCCACGATGGCTGTCCCCAAGCTCCTTGCCCTCACTGCCTGGTCCATGATGACAATATGTGAACTCACTGCCCTGTCTAACCAGGCCCAGAGGGCCTCTCTCTGTTCTCTTCTGCCCAGGTTTCCGATACCACCAGCACCACCCTGGTATCCAGTCCCTCTCTGGGCCCTGCCGGCTCCGCCCTGGGTTCCCGCTCTGCCGGCTCCGCCCTGGGTTCCCGCTCTGCCGGCTCCGCCCTGGGTTCCCGCTCTGCCGGCTCCGCCCTGGGTTCCCGCTCTGCCGGCTCCGCCCTGGGTTCCCGCTCTGCCGGCTCCGCCCTGGGTTCCCGCTCTGCCGGCTCCGCCCTGGGTTCCCGCTCTGCCGGCTCCGCCCTGGGTTCCCGCTCTGCCGGCTCCGCCCTGGGTTCCTGCTCCGCCCGCGGCTCCACCCTGGTCCCAGTCTTCGCCCTGGCTGCCTGCTCCGCCCGCGGCTCCGCCCTGGTCCCTGTCTCCGCCCGCGGCTCCGCCTTGGTCCCTGTCTCCGCCAGCGGCTCCGCCTTGGTCCCTGTCTCCGCCCGCGGCTCCGCCTTGGTCCCTGCCTCCGCCCGCGGCTCCGCCTTGGTCCCTGCCTCCGCCCGCGGCTCCGCCTTGGTCCCTGCCTCCGCCCGCGGCTCCGCCGTGGTCCCTGCCTCCGCCCGCGGCTCCGCCGTGGTCCCTGCCTCCGCCCGCGGCTCCGCCGTGGTCCCTGCCTCCGCCCGCGGCTCCGCCCTGGCCCTTGGACTTTCATGGCCTTGGCCCACCATCCCTCCCCCGGGTCCACCTCCTTACCACCGCCCACCTGGACTTATGTACTTTGGGGGGTTTTCTTTCTGGTGGGCGTCTGGAAGCCGCCCTTTAGAGGGGGGGCTATGTAACGTGTTCCCTGTGTCCCTGTGTTTTGTGATACTTGTGTTTTGATTTATACTCATGTCTCTGTGTACCTGTGTTTACTTGTGTGCATGTATACCCTTGTTCCTAGTGTAGCTCCCTGTGTTAATTAGTGTCTCCGCCCCCTTGTTTGTAACCATGGATATTCATTGTGATCATGCTTCTCCCCTTGTGTGTTGTCCTAGTTACTGATTGTTTCTGCTCTGTCATTGGTCTTGGTCATTCATATATACCCTGCTTGTTCATTCTGTGTTGGTGGTTTGTTGTTAGATGTCGCAGTCCCTTGTGTTCCCATGGTTTTTTGTTTTTACCTTATATTCACTTTATTTTGGAATAAACTGCACTTGGATCCGCATCTTGCCTCATCGTCTTGTCTTACCTGGTTTCAGCCGTGACAATCCAACACACGATACTTTAATCCTAAAGCTTTAATGGAAATTCATGCATCTCATACGAGTTTATATCTGTTGATAACTTTGAAACTGGAAAATTACACTAGACGTTATGGTCTGGTATTTATATACATCTGTATCTATTTTAATAGTTTTTTACAAACTAACCTTAAAAAAATACTGGTGTGCATATTTCTTGAGACTAAACATTGGCACTGATATATGTTAAGATATTTCAGTACAAGGTGTTTGTAAATTATGGCAGCTCAAACATGCATTTTAGTCTGCGACTAAGCCCTGTCCGGGAAACCTGCTAGTGTACAGTATATGTGTGGTACGACTGATCAGTAGACACCCAATGAAGGGTCTATCTAAAAGATATTGAATTGAAAGACAGTGAGATAGGTCTTAATTATTTATGTCAGGCTGTTGAGCTGAAAGTGATACCCAATGAGAATCAATGTTTTGGATCAGGTGACGCTAAGATCCGGTGATCTGGTGACCGCTACCTGGGCCTTTTTCAAAACTTCGGCATATCTTTGCAACCAGCCACTAGGAGTTTATTTCCTCACTTGCTATTGTAGTAAACACACTCCTCTGAATGTGTGGTATAAAATTAGATTTAATACATGTTAAAAAATTGAAAAATATTGTTTTTCATTTAAAATTGGCTTACTGTGCAGCGAGATATTTATACGTGGTTTTGCCCCACTACTGTCCAATATTATGACACACTGGCATGATTTGTAATAATACTATTTAATAAGTATTTAATTTGTGGCATTCTAGGTACTAGCTTTCATTTTGTTCATAATCATATTTTTCTCAAAGCAGTTTAGTATTTCAGCCTGTGCTTACTTTGTATGTTTAACATTAAGAGATTAAAGTGCTTTCATGCTGTTTGCAAGGCAAACAATAATCTGTCTATGATATTGACTTAGGTCAAGATTGCTGCTCCGGCTACAGCCACAATAAGACCATGTGAATTTAACTCATTGTGTTCAAAGTTTAGTTAACATATGAAGAGCTCCGATGCAAAACGTGTGCGTCTGACATGTTTTTGTAAATGAGCATTTTTTTATCAGACTCTTAATGAATTCTGCCAACAAATCTTTATTTCTGAATGAGGTCGTAATTAAACGGATCTGAAGTAAACGTATTTGATTAACGTATATTATGTGTTGATAGCATTCATTGAGGCCAAAACTGCTCAATGACAATGAAATCATTAGAGATCTTTTTTATCCAAAAATGAAAATTCTGTCGTGATTTTCTCATCCTAATGTTGTTTGAATCCTGTAACACAAATGAAGATATTTTGTTGAATGATTGTAAGCGCACAGTTAATGGTACCTATTGACTTCTATAGTAGGAAAAGCAAATCCTATGGAACAGTAATACTATGCACAAATACTATGGATCTACAAATGCTTTTACATTATCATGCATCACAAAATGACTATAACATACATAACATTATATTTTTTAATGTTGCACATGCATTAGTTGTTTTTTTACATGGGGTTTGGTTTGCTAATTTCAGTTTCCAATGTATAGTCCACCCTACTGCCTGGAAGCAGACGTCATAATTTAGAGTTCTGGCTTTTGAACCTGCAAAAGTCCAGAATATGTAATGTTTGTTTTGTTTGTTTCACCTCTAGGTGGAGTCACGGGACACCCTCAACAGCATTGCGCTGAAGTTTGACACCACCCCTAATGAGCTCGTACAGCTCAATAAGCTCTTCTCTCGTGCTGTGGTTACTGGCAAGGTGTCGTATGGCCTTTTCACATAGACAGTCTCTGTTTTAGATCAGATTCTTATGTATTTCACTCTTTCTAGTTTACACCCTCAGCCTATTTTATTTGTCCCAACTTGCAATGTTAATTTATTAAAACATTAAAAAAAAGTTTAATGATGAGGCTTTACATAATTTAATATAAATTGTATTGTTGTAAATGTATAATTGTTTGCAAACAGACTTTTACATAAGGATTTGAATCTCTTTACAGTAGTGGCCAAATGTGATGTCCAAATTTGAAAGATTGACACATTTGCTCTTCATTTACATATTTTATTAAAGATGAATTAAACATTTTGTGTGCATGTTGCATTGGAGTATAAACTAAAGCTTAGCTTTGAGAAGAATTTAAGAAGGCATGGCAAAAAAATTACACACGTGCAAAGTTTATATTGACATATCCGAGGACAATGTATAGAAAATATTTCCACAAAAGAGTATCAACAAATATTAATAACAGATAATAATGGTCAAAGTGAGCTTTTTGTTTTTCTTTCCTTTTTTGATATTCAAATAAATTCCAGATATCTTATGCTGAGGTTTACCTTTTTTGCCAAAATATTTAGTACAATAGATAATATTAAAGATCACTGTTTTCTTCATTTTTACCATACACCTCCTCTTTTGATGGTTTAAAGGATTAGTCTTTAAAAAAATCCAGATAATTTACTCACCACCATGTCATCCAAAATGAACTTTCTTTGTTCAGTCGAGAAGAAATTAGGTTTTTTGAGGAAAACATTCCAGGATTTTTCTAATTTCAATGGACTTTAATGGACCCCAACACTTAACAGTTTTAATGCAGTTTAAAACTGCGGTTTCAAAGGACTCTAAATGATCTCAAACGAGGCATAGGGGTCTTATCTTGCTTTTGGCAAGAAAAAAAAATATATGCACTTTTAAACCACAACTTCTCTTCTTCCTCCGGCTGTGTGACGAGCCAGCGCGACCTTACATATTTCGTCAGCACGTCGAAAGGTCACGTATGATGACGTATGCAAAACTACCGCTCCAGTGTTTACAAGTGTGGAAAAGGAAGACGGTTCTGATGTTGTTGTATGTCAAATTATACTAATAAAGGTCTTTGTGCCAGTTTATTGTTTAAAATGGTCCGCAAGTGTGGTTTTCACATATGTAAAACGTGACCTTTTGTCTTTGTTGTGGTTTAAAAGTGCATATTTTTTTCTTTTTCTTGCCGAAAATGACTATCGTTTCACTAGATGCATTGAAACTGTGAACTGTTGAGGTCCAATATAGTCTATAAAATTAGGAAAAACCCAAAAATGTTTTCCTTTTAAAAACTTAATTTCTTCTCGACTGAACAAAGAAAGACACACATGACATGGGGGAGAGTAAATTATTGGGATTTTTTATAATGTGGAGTAATCCTTTAATCTAATATAAATCGCCTTCCCCCCGACTTTACTTTTCCCCTATACTTTATGTACTTAATGTAATCATTTCAGTTTTGTGCATGTGCTGTATATATATAAAGTACAGATTTATACACGCTGTGCATTTTGTACCGTAGGTGCTGTATGTTCCTGATCCGGAATATGTCTCCAGTGCCGACAGTTCCCCATCCCTCAGTCCCATCAGCCCCCTCTCCCCCACCTCTTCTGAAGCCGATCTGGAGAAAGCCACCACAGTAAGTGTCGTCCTGCATATTCATCCACAGCTCCCATTGTACAATGCTGGTTAGGAAAGTGTCATTCTTGCAGTTTGTACAGGCATTTTAGCTTTGTGATGTATATTCATGGTTAGGCAAAGAACAAAGCTGTTATGTATGTAATAAGTTATGTTTTTTGAGGGTCCATTGAGCATTATTAGGTCACATCTTAATCAGCTTAAGTGAAACGGCTTGGATCATGATTTCACACTCATCCAATTTACATTTTAATTTAGCCTGTAAGTGAAATAGAAGTGCCATGAAGGATCACTTTGCATGGCTTGCATTTTACAAGGATTCAATTATTTCCCAATTACGTCAGTTAGGTTTTTAATTTGTACCTGCAGCTCCTGTACAGACCCTGTTTAATTACATTCAGCTAGGGTACCAAATGGTTCCTTTATATTATTTATAATAAATCAATGCTAATATATTTGTGTAGGTGGATAGTTATAGATTAGGTGCAGTGCAACCCAAAGTCTGTTTTTGGGTGCCATGTTTATCAACTGTATGAGTAAGTAAAATAAGCATTTTAAGCTGTGGAGGCCACTATTATGTTTTAAATTTTAATATTACTATAGTTTACTATAATAAATACTAGGGTATCCACTATAGTTTTTCATGTGAGACTCCCCACTTCCACCTTCTTATCTCTCAGATCATCTTTTATTTGTATGTTTTCTGTGTTGTTCATCATTTATGCAGCTCCGGTTTATATTAAAATGGGGTTGATGTTTTTGTATTTTTAATGGCATGGAGATGTCAAGACCACATACCACCATCTACTGTCTCTGTGGTGCATTTATAATTCATCCTCTGTTTCACATAATTTTACAATCTACTGATTATAGACCTGTTTACCATGTTTACCTTGCTGTAGCGTTAATAGAGCGGGTTTTGATTGCAGTCTCTTGACGTCATGTATTGTATTGTAAACAAAATGGCCGCCTCCGAATGAAAATATTTTTTCAAGTTTATTTAAACTTAGACACAGGGTTCCCACAGGTCCTGAATATCCTTAAAGTTTGTGAATCTGAGGTGAAAAATTCAAGGCCCTGGGAGTAAAAAAAAAAAATGAAAATATTTTTTCAAAGTTTATTTAAACTTAGACACAGGGTTTCCACAGGTCCTGAATATCCTTGAAGTTTGTGAATCTGAGGTGAAAAATTCAAGGCCCTGGGAGGTTTTTAAAAATATACATACATAGATACAGGTCATTGAAAGTGCTTGAATCTAGTTTATTCAAGAAGTTTGCTGGAAACATCCATATTGTTCCCTGTATTGTTTTAGACTTTTTAAGCACACATGCTAAAATGTTCGCTTTAAATGCTTATATCTTCTGTATGTGAATCTTGATTCATACCAAATGCTTTTTTGCATAGTTGTGTTTGACACATGAAAATGTCTCGGGTTACGAATGTAACTGTTGTTCCCTGAGAAGGGAACGAGACGCTGCGTCTCCCTTGCCAGACTTCCTGTGTCCCTGTAACGCCGTCTTTGGCAATACTTTAGATAGCGATATACTTCCTGGCTTCCACGTCACCCTGTCTTTGTTGTTAAGCCTCACCATTGGTTGAATTTGATATACACATTCAGACGCACTTACCCCTGTAGGCGTCCCCAAAGTGTCATCGCAGTTACGCAGCGCGAGTTCCTTCTAAAGGGAACTGTAACAATGTATCTTAAAACGTAACACGATGTAACCTTGCTCCCACTTGAAATGTTTTCCCACATTTAGTCCTTGAATTTGAAGTTAACTAAGGTCTGGGAAACCTGTAGACATTTGTACTGTTTTTAATCTAGCCAAACCTAGTTTTACTACGCCATATGTGTTTAAAGTCGGGGTACCCTTTAAAGTGTCCGCTAAGAGTTTATAATCTGCTTTTCACCCCCAAACAAAGCTTAATTTTGGGCTACAACATTTTTTGGCAAGTGTCTGTTTTAAAAAGGAGCGGCAGGGCTTTGTACTTAATGTATTTCCCTTTAGTACACTTCAAGTTTTCCACTGTAAGACACAGATCCAAGTAATCGTTTTATGCAGACAAATAGCATTCTCTGGCTATGAATTTGCCCCCTGTTGGTGATACTGGATGACAAATAAGATCCTTTTGAGAGATCACAATGGCTGCTTTTAAGCTTTCAGCAGTCCTTGTATCTTTTAAGTGCCTATTTATTTCTGGATTGCCATTGGTTGCCAAATGGTTGGTGTCACGTCTTTGTCTCTATCTTGTGTATTTCTGGTTCCATATGGTCCTGGATTTAACAGCCCTGCTCTCCGTGCCAGGCTTGCACACATTTCTGCAATTATGAAAAGCCTTCTCCCGGTTTCACAGACAGGTTTCACAGACTAGTCCTAGAATAAAATGCATGTTTGAGCTGTGTCAACTGAAAATAACTTGCACTGACAATATGCCAGTGCCATTTACTGTATATGTGCACACCAGTACTGTCTTTTTCTAAGGCATGTTTTTAAAGTTGGAAATTTTCTAATCACTAAATCTGTATTGCTAAACTGGAAATAACTTTAATATTTAAATTTATGCATTTAACAGACGCTTTTATCCAAAACAGCTTGCAGTGCATTTAATCTGCTGTTTACATTTACATTTTTATTAGTATGTGTGCCTCCTGGGAACAAACTCATGACCTTTGCGTTGCTAGCTGCACTGAATCTATAGCGCTAGGATGGAAATAACTTTTCCATATCACTGAATCTGTATTGCTATTTGTAAATAACTTCCTAATCACTGAATCTGTGTTGCTTGGCTAAATAAATAACTTTTCCTTATCGCTGAATCTGTATTGGTGTGTCAGCAGCAGCTTCATCGAGCAGCTTTCCTTATTTATGTCCTATAATGAGTTCACAAACACAGAGATGCTGACAGTAACTTAACCTCCACAGCATCATGCTAGGAAACCTGCCTCGGTCTCTTGGGTTTCCGGCATTCAGCTTTTCTACAGCAGGAATCCCTCCAGGGCTTTTACCTTTTGCATTAATGGGCTGTTATTTTCAAGCCAGCTTGTTATGCTGACGTTGTGGGTGAGCGACTGTGTACCATGAACTAAGGGCAGAGACACAATCATTCTGATGTGGCGAGGACTATCGTTCATAGAAGGTTTTCTTTCGCCCCGCCAGGATTCACATAATGCCCACCGGAGACAAAGCACTCCAGGGTCGGGTCACGGACCCCCGCGACAGGCCAGAGTGGTATCATCCACGTCAGAGGAGGAAGAGGCACTTACAGAAAAGTTTCTTAAAATGAACTGCACATACATCACAGATGGCAAGGTTGGTTTGCTTGGTGCTCTTTATTCTTCCACTTCATTTCGTGCAATTATAAATGTCTGTGTATGGTTAGTCTTTGGCTTCAGATGACATGCCCATAGACTTCCTACAGTCTATTTACTGGCCATCTGATGATAGGGCAAGAGTTGGCTCAGTTTGCTTTCAGCCAAACTGGGAAAAACTAGAACTGAAACCAAGTAGTTTTTTAGTACCTGGATGTAGGCATAGGCCGGTATAAGATTCTGGCGGTATGATAACCTTTAGCAAAAATACCACGGTTTCACGGTGTTGCGGTTTTGCCTATGCAACACTAAAATGTGTTATTTTCAAATACCAGGTAAAAATAAAACCTTTAAATGATGCTTTCAAAAAATATATAATATTTTCGTAATGTATATTAAATGTAAACATCAAATCAATCACATGACTTAATGATGTAATGAATTTTGTATAAACACAGCTCATACCTTGGAGACGGTATCACAGAACATTTGAGATGTTTTGAAACCTTGACTGTTTAAAACCTCGGTATACCTTGTAACCGGTCACCAGCCCATGAGCGCTTCTTTCTGTTAGATCTGTTAGATTTTATTTAAGAATTCCAGGTTCTTGGCATCAAATATTGATATGTGATTTTCAAAGTTTAAGAAAACATCAACCTCTGTTTAATATTATGTGATCAGAATTTCTGTCTAGACAAAAGTAATAATGTGTCTTTTAATAATATATAGACATTATATTTACAAAAAATAAACCAAATACTTTGTTTGTGACATTTAAGCGCCTTGTCTTATCTTAATACCGAAAGTAATCGGGTTTTCATTGTGGAAGCAAAAAATATTTCAAATCATTATTTTAAGTTCCCTACCTTACTTATGAGGTAGATTGCCGTGTAATACGTGGGATAATGTACACGCAGTTATTGCAAAAAGCCCATTCAATGTAATACAAGACCCTCCACTTCGTGTTATCCCTTACTTGAAGTTCTTTTCATTCTGGCTGTGGTAAAGCAAAGCGAATGTGACATTCGACGGCAGACTGGTATCAAAACAATAGATCCCAATGGATGCACTCAGACCAGGTGTGATTATTTGCATCACAAAAAGCGAGGATATTTTTACCAGTTTGTCTATTTTTCAACCTTCGCCCTGAGTCAAAACAGTGTGAGATTTAACCTTTAATGTTCACACAAATTTTTATTTTATTTTTTGGTACAACCATTAACTCTTTCCCCGGCATTGATGAGTTAGCTCGTCAATTAAGAGAAAACGCTTCCCTGCCAATTCCCTGTTTTTCCGTCAATCTATATTTCCTCTATTATCCACCTGGTGGCGCTCGTACACATCTAATAAAATCTGGAATTAGAGACAAAACAAAGGTAGGATGAAACGTTTTTTTTTTTTTTTTTGAAAGCAGAGGGTCTGTTCTTTCATTTGATATATTGTATGTTTATATATTTAAAGAAGAACATTTTCTGGAAGGCATTAAACTTTTGTGAAAATCATTAAAAAATGTTGGCACTGGCTGGCAACTTTTTTTTTAAATGCTGGCGGGTAAAGAGTTAATGGAGGTTCCTGTACTATTATTACATTTTTTCCATTATGGTCTATATTCTACTTTATTTATTTACTTATCATTTCAGTATATTAATGTTATCATCCATTTAAGATTTATCCACTCCTAAATGACACAAACTGTACTTATGTGGTGCAGAATTCATTCTTTGTAAATATGTGGAAAAGCCTCGGTTTGTTTCAGGTACTATGACAAAACTCAAAAGTCTAGATCTGATATGTTTTTGGTCCAGTTTACTCATCCATAATGTGTCAGGAATCGGACGGGGAAATTAACCCAAGTGAAGCAGACGTAGATAACAACACAGGACTTTAATAACAAAACAGGGTAAAAAACAGGAAAACAAAACCCACGAGGGGGCAAACAAAACAGGGTAAATGCTAAATACACTAAACTACACAAAACTTCACAATGATCAAACATTAAATATAAACTGGACCAGATCTTTACTAATAACAAAATACTCACAGAAAGAACAAAACGAACCCATACAAGACACCAAACACAAGGACTTTAAATAGGGTAAACTAAATGACACACACCTGAAAAGAATTACAAGTCACTTTTTCCCCGATCCCTTACGAGACCCGGGAAATGCGTGGTTAGAATAAACCAATACTAAATCCACGCATCTCACACATGAGACATTGTACTGTCAGAACCCTGCCATGCTGAACTAGAACTAAATACAAACAAGGATATGGCAGGATCCTGACATAATGTTTCATCTCCTCACTAAAGTTTTCCTGTCTATTTTTCACCTCTCTTCTTTTAGGGTGTAGTCAGTGGTGTGCTTCTTGTCACCCCAAACAACATCATGTTTGACCCTCACAAGTCAGACCGGCTGGTTCAGGAGCGAGGATGTGAGGAGTACGGCATCATGTGCCCTCTGGAGGAGGTGCAGTCTGCAGCCATGTGCAGGGAGATCACAGACATCAGGGTTAGAGAGCTTGTGCCGCTGTAAGTTGATGATTGTATGATCGACATTAGTTATGCTAATTACTTTAATAATAGTTCATTTAATAATAATAATTACTTGAATAATAGTGAATTATTAAAGAACGACTGCATCTTGATTTGACAATTAACAACAAGCTCTAACCACTTAAAAACACTGGGTTACACTTTACTTGAAGGGGTGTTCATAAGACAGACATGACACATTCATAATAATGTCATAAACATGAAGGAGATTTTTATGCACGTTTATTACAACTGCCATATAGGGCCCTATCTTGCACCCAGCGCAATTGACTTTGTCAGTGACGTGTGTATCATTCGTATTTTGCACCGGCGCACAGGGGTTTTTTCCCTCCACAGACGCACGTCGGCAAACTAGGGACGAACTTGCGCTCCCTGGGAGGTTCAGCGCAAAAAATGAGGCGTGTTCCGGCGCAAACCATCCCTGATGCTATTTTGCAGTTTCAAAAAACAATTACGCCACTGACCAAAAAAAAACTAGTCTAAAGTCAGTGGCGCGTTGCGCGTGGTTCATTATGCTATTTTAAGGGCGCATGCTTGACCATAATGTATAGTGTGCACAACGCGCGCACACTTTGCTTATTTAATCTACACAGATGCAACAGTTATTTTTGCAAATCATAAATTGTTACAATAAAAAATATTAACACATGAGATAAGGGGAATCATTGTGGTGAGCATTGTGGTGATAGTTTTTATTTATTGTGTGGCTGCGTTAAAAAATTATCATGCAAATAACGATTAAAATATTTTCATAAGTTTGTTGTGTGGCTTACGTTTATTTTATGTAAATAATAACTAAAATGTTTTCATAAGAAACCTTAATGTATATGAACTTGATTTGTAAGAGTACTTTGGGGTTGGACCTTGCTTGCGTTTCTTGGGTCCGATTTCAAAGCCCCCAAACCCTTTCAGCGGTGAGGGTGGACGCAGCGATGTCCTCTGCTGGCGTCAGGTCATGTGTAGGCGGATCCACCTCCCGTTACACGGCGTGCCCGATTTATGCTGGCAAGCTTGGGATTCCCCCATCTCCTGACATGATTTAACTGACGCTGATTTGGGCGGGTTTCTCCCATCCCCATACAAAACAACTTCTCTGTCTTTAAATGCTTTTACAAGAACGTCGATCTCCTCGGCTGTGAACCGCTCCTGGCGTGCGCCTGGTAAATCCGTCATAATAATAGCAACCCGCCATGGAACTTGCGCCCTTGCGTTTAAAGGGAATGTTGGATAGCGTTCTGATTGGTTTATTTGACGTTACGCCCAAACCACACCTATGAATAATGAACCTACTTCAGACCAACCCCTTATTGATTTGCGCCTGGTGCAAGAGTTATTTCTCCCGCCGGGAAAATAGCAACAGCGCCCAAGATCCGCCCACAAAGTCACTTGCGCGTTGCGCTTCGCACTTGCGTTTCAGATCATTAAAATAGGGCCCAATGACATTTTAATGAATGACAAATTATATTTGTACAACTGTAGTTGAGGTCAAGAAAAATATTCATGAGTCAGACATCAGGGTTACATATGAAACTGTTTGACAGAGTATTAACACTTAATGACATTTTAATGACAAATTCAATTTATATCACTGGTAAAAAGTGGTCAGTTATGATGTCTTGTTGTCATAACAAAGACATCTCAAACAATGTCATCTTTGCATTAAAAAATACATAATTAAACAAATGACAGTCGTCATAAACGTGCATAAAATCTCCTAAATGTTTACGACACGTGTCATGTCATGATTATGAAGGTGTCATGTCAGTCTTATGAACACCCCTTCAAGTAAAGTGTTACCAAACACTGTAACAATTACGTACCAACAATTTAAGTAAACTGTAATTGTGATAAACTGTTTTTTACACTGTTTGTGCTTCTGCATGCTTTATAAATGCCATAAAAACACACATAGTCTATTCATGTTTTTTTTGTTAACCCAGAGATTTGGAGCTGGAGCCATCCATACCTGAGGTAA
The DNA here is from genome assembly GCF_030506205.2 of Paramisgurnus dabryanus. NCBI lineage: Eukaryota > Metazoa > Chordata > Actinopteri > Cypriniformes > Cobitidae > Paramisgurnus > Paramisgurnus dabryanus. The sequence goes on along the minus strand of NC_133355.1, from coordinate 7,176,666 downwards.
GCCACTTCAAGAGGGCACCTCGGCTAAACGCGACCAATGCCGCACATCGATTTCGTGAGACGGGAAACGACAGCGCCAGTACGGCTCCTCGTAGCACAGAAGCTTCACTGTCCGAAGACGTTTTCACAGAGTCTGAACTTTCACCCGTTCGCGACGATGCCGTCGCGACGTCCTCCGATGACCTGCTGCAGATAAAATCCTCTGGAGCATCTACTGAATCGGTGCAAACCATCAACCAGCCTGCCACACCCATGGGAGAGCCTTTACTGACTGACACAAAGGATCTTAAAGAAGTGCCACAAAATGCAGAAATGGAGGAGATTGTGTTGAGGGACAGTGGTTTTGAACAGAGTCTGAATACGACTGATTTTTCCAGAGAGGTGCTTTCAGGGAACGTTCTGGAAAGCGTAGCAGAGGACCAGGCTGTGAACGAGGCCAAATCACGCACCACCTCCGAATCCCTTTGTTCAGACACCGTAGCAGCCGAAGATTCGACGAAAGCCATTGAGGCGACCACAAAAGATTGTGCTTGGAAAGCGGCCGTTGAAAAGAAAGAAGGGGAACAAGGATCATCCAATGAGATCTCACCATCCAGTGATCTTGGAGCAAATGAAAAACAAAGTACAGATGAAGGTAACCTACTGTTTCTATGCTCTTTAAAGTCAGGATAAAATCTAAACTGACCCAGTTGTGCATGTTCCTAGTCATATTGTGCACTTGTTATCTATATGTCAGCAAAAATTTTAAATAATTTCAAGTAATGTTAATCAGCAGCTGTTTGAAGCTTCTGTAATGCACCATTTTGAAAATGTAATCCTGGTTGATGGTAATATAATGCAGTTACAGCCTTCACGTCCTGGTTAAAAAAAACTTGTATAAAAAGAGTAGTCCTCTGGAATTCCCTGTACAGCTTAAATTTATGGAAATACAGCACCACTTTCACAATCCAATTAATTCCTAATGGATAAAACAAATCTGGAATTCATTAAAAATCTTCTGGGATTCATTGGAAAGCGGGTTTCTGAAAGCTGTTACATGCAGATTCATGTTGACACACAGAGTATATCCAATCCTTGATCAGTAGAGAATGTATATTGAAATGTCGCAATTCATATGTTCCTGATTTGTCTTCGCTGCAATCTGAAATTTCACACCCTAAAAATAAGATGTTCGGTTAGTATTTCTCGATTGGCTGTAGAGCTATGATTGAATTTGTTCCATTTATTATTCAACTCACTTAACATGACAGCTTATTCAGCAGATGCATGCCTAGATGTTTTCTGCAATCTAAATGAATAAAGTAGCACGCAAGATTTCTGTCTCAATTTTACCCTCTGATTTAATGGTGAATAAACAGGTGCAGACTCTGTGCTGTTTGTTTCCTGTCCCAGTTGCGTCGGGGTCCAAGCAGAAGTCCAAGTCGCATAAGTTCCTGTGTCTGCGGGTTGGCAGGGCCATGCGGAAGACTTTTGTGTCCCACGCCAGTGCGTCCATGCAGCAGTACGCCCAGCGAGACAGGAAACACGAGTACTGGTTCGCTGTTCCATCTGAAAGGTCAGTACCGTCTCCGCTCGGATACCCTTCATTATAAACTTCAATATCATTTAATAGCTTATTAACACTATTAATATAAAATTAAATATTTCCAAATTTTTATTTGTATATAATCTGAAGGCCTAGTAAAATTATTTTTCTTTGGTTTTAATCCCAATATTATTATTAACTCATTCTCCGACAGCCTTTTAAAAATGTTCTTCTTTAAATATATAAACATACAAATAGATCAAATGAAAGAACAGACCCTCTGCTTTCAAACAAACAAAACGAAAAAAAAAAAGTTTCATTTCATTTTCATTTGTTTTTTATAATCTCTTAAATATGGGTAGGTTTCTTCAAAAATACCAAATTTTGAGTAAAAGCTGAAATAATAATTTTTGGAAAGGAATTTTGTTAGAAATCAGATTTAGAATGGTTATCAACACATACACAGAGTTTTAAATATTGAAAAACTTGTTCTTGCTTCAGTTTTTTATAAATTATGTAAGAGCGCCATCTAGTGGATAATAATGGGATTACAGATTACTGTAAAAACTCGTCAGAAAGTATCATTGACAGGGAAATGTTTTCTTTTAATTGACAAGATAACTCGTCAATGGTGGGGAAAGAGTTAATTTATACAATGAAAAAATAAACGACTCTATTTTGAAAGAGAATACATTTCGTTTTGTATTTATAAATGTGTTTAAAAATATTTCAATAAAAAATATTTTGGTGGGTCATGAGATAAACAAATCTGTCAGGTTATCCTGGGTCAATCCTTAAAGAGTAATTAGATTAATCTGTTGACACTGTGGACATGGCCGAGTCTAATTACTTGACCTACTAATCTAATTGTTTGAATGCAAAGCCTTATGTAACCTGGAATGTGTCACTTTCTTATAATAGACCTACAGTTTACAGATACAGTTCAACAGATTATGAGAGATTTACATGCTCCAAATATGATTTCATCTCAAAACTAAATTATGCATGGATACATTTTTCTTTTGGAGCAGAAAATTGGCATAACTTTCAAAAATTATATTATCCTTATTATTGTGCACATTTTAAAGTTATTCCATATATATGAATAATATACATGCATTTGAAATCCATTTCAAACGTTTAGAAGAATCTCTGTTTACTGAATCTGTGATGTTTATTTATTTAGTTTTGATTTATGCCTTTAAGTCTGTTTATATTTCTGTCTGAGTGAAGAGATCTGTGTTTCGAACATGGGCTTGGATTTTGACCTGTTAACATCAACAAACTTGAGTGTGTATTTCTGTTAAAGTGGCATGAATTAAAAGTATCACAGGCTTGTGTTTATGGGCATGGCGTTGCTAATAACCAGTCCACTGTTGTCTGACTCAGTTCCGTGGCTGGTCGCATGATCTGTTTGATGATCTGCTTTCATTCTTCTGCACCGCAAAAGAACATTTCGGTCTACGGATATCAGCTAGAGAGTATGTGTACTTGTTTACTTTTGATAGCCTGTTAGCTATGCTAGATGTCCCCAGGAGACGTCTGGAGCTTGTCCAAATCTCTCTATGACCAGGGCATTTGTGTGTGAGCTTGTTTATTTTGTAGGCTTGTTTATATTTACATTTTACATTACACTTATGCATTTGGCAAAAAATTTCATATTTATATATGTAAAGCAAAGTGCATTACAAGGTATACATTTGTATCAGTATATGTGTTCCCTGAGAATTTAACCCATAACCTTTTGTGCAGCTAACACGATGCTGTACCAACTTGGCTACAAGAACTTAGTAAATGTTCTTACCTCAACTTAGACAAATTAATACCTATCTTTTTTCAATGCGTGCACTTAATCTTTGTACAGCACGTTGTGAATGTATTAGCATTTAGCCTAGCCCCATTCATTCCTTAGGATCCAAACAGGGATGAATTTAGACGCCACCAAACACTTCCATGTTTTCCTTATTTGAAGACTGTTACATGAGTAGTTACACGAGTAAGTATGGTGACTGTCATGGTCCTGTCTTCAAGTCACAGTTTTAAGTCATAGTGACAGGATCATGGCAGCCCAATGTTTTGTGTGAGAGCACTGGCTTTGTTTTTTCATTGCCATGTGCTTTCTGTCTCGTCTCCTGACCCCGCCCCCTTGTTTCCTCGTTAATTATCCCATAATTGTTTGATTCATGTCACCTGTTCCCCTCTTGATTTGCTCCCCTATTTAATGCCCTTGTGTTTGCTGTCCTGTGCTCGATCGTCTGTTTTTCATGGAGTTTGTATTGTTCCTGTTTAAGTCCTAATATCCTATCCAGTCAAGTCTTGTTTAGTGTTTGCTCTTGTCTAGCTCAGTGTTTATAGTTTAGTCTAGTCTTGCCTTGTTAGTGTTTTTGTATTATCTGTTATTGTTGTTTTACCCCCTCGTGGGTTTTTGTTTTCTTGTTTTAATTAAAGTCATCAGTGTTTTCTCCATCTCTGTCTGCGCTTGGGTTCTTTGCCAGCAAACCCTGACAGTGACACAAAATAAACTTTTGTTTTGGAGCCATAGGAATGAATGGGGCTAGGCTAAATGCTAACACATTCCCGAAGCGCTGTACAAAGATTAAAAGTGCACGCATTGAAAAAAGATAGGAATGTATTAATTCATCTAAGTTGAGGTAAGAACATAGTAAAATATTGAAAAACGCTGGTGTTTTCCTTTAAGTAGGGGTCTTTTGACAACAGGTCGCTCTTTGTTAATACAACAGTACTGGGTTTCATCACTGTCAACGTGGTGCAATTACCTATAAGTTGCTGTTGACACAAATAATTTAGAAATTGAATAAAGCAATCTAGTAAAGTGGTATATCAGAGTACAAACATGCTGTTGTCTTAATTGAGATGTCAGTATAGAAATAGATCAGTTATTTGTTTTAATAAAACATTTAGCATTGACAGATTCTTTTATACAAAAAGAAGGTAAATTACATTTGAAAGCTATACATTTGATCAGTATGCACGTTCCTTGGAGTCGAACCCATGACCTTTTGGCTGATAATGCAATGCTTTACCAGTTACAAGAGCGTTATAACACTGTGCTTTTTTATAATGTATCCCATAAATGTCTGGTGGAGTTATGAGCTTTACAGATGTAAACTTTATTGCAATGATAAAAACACTTAATGGTATCCGCAAAGCATTTAAGAACAAACTTTGAATTATGGATTACATATTTCTAAGTAAATCGATATAATAGATGATTTGAAAAATTATGCAGACTTTGATTTTATTGGATTATTGATGCAAAAAGTGAAAAAAATTTAAATAATTGCAGGCATCAATGAATTGTGCAATGTTTTGGATGACAATTTTGACATCAACTAACACAGTAGTGTCTTTGTGATGTGTAGACAAAATAGGTTTGAAGAATAGGTTTGAAAACCTGGACCACTGGATTTGGCCTGGAAATGAACTATGTACACTTATTTCTGTTCCTTATAGATCAGACCACCTTTATGCATTCTTTGTCCAGTGGACCCCTGACGTGTATGGGGAAGATTTGGGGGGAGTGACCCGGGACCCCGGGTTTGTAGTGGTGAAAAAGAATCAGGAATCTGAGAGTGGGCAGTTGGACAAACCAGCACCTGATATCACCTTCAAAGACTGGGAGGTAAGAACGGTTTTTATAAGATAACCCGCATTTAACCAAACCTAAACAAAAGTTGATTCAATCGCACTCATTTATTAGATGTCAAAAATACGAAAGTGTAAAAGCATTCATATTATATGCATTATAATTTTAGTTGTATTATATGATATATAAATATCTAAATAGTGGCTTGAAAAAGTATTTAAACACTTAAGCCAGTATTAAAAAATATTTCTGTTATATGCATGACCTAAAATCAAACCATGTTGCAATTCTACTAATAATTGTGCTCATTGTTTTGTCATTATTGTGAAATTTGTAATCATAAATCTGTTTATGTAATGTATCTGTTCTCCCTTCTGTCCACATGAGCCTGTTATTCACTGAAGCGCTGGGGTGTGTCTATGTGTGTGCGTCTTTCATTCAGAGTTCATGTCCTCTTCAGTCACAGATAAAAAACATGTTTATGTGCACACTAACATTTAAAGGGCACCTATTTCATTACTAAAAAACAATGTTATTTTGTGTATTTGGTATGTGTTTGCATGGTTTATGGTTAAAAAACATTTAACACATTATTTTTCACATACCGTACATTTTTGTAGCTCCAGATTTCACTCTCTTCCTGGACGCACAGATCATGTACAAAACTCAACAATTTGAAAAGCGCTGTGTCTCTGATTGGCCAGCTAATCTATATGTTGTGATTGGCCTGAATACCGCTGACGTCAGCCAAAAATGTGACGCTCCTTACCATGTTTGAAAGATTCGGTCACCATGCAATGCTGAGTCCGAAGTGGGAGGAATTATGATAATGTCGGTCTTGTTTACATCACCAATCCCAGGAAGTAAACCGTTGCCTACATTCCGTGTGTTTGTTGTAGTCCAAGAAAAGAGATTTAAGTTGGAGGCGATAACTCTTGTCATCGTTAACTTTGAGGTTTGTACCTTTTGCATATCGTTAACATGTACTAATACACACTTACACACCAAAGGAAATGTCAAATCGTGAATCAGACCATAGGTGCTCTTTAAGTATAAATGCATGAGTTTTCTGTCACCAGCCATTGTAAATGTCTATGTAATATCTTATTTGTACAGTGTCTTATGATTTTATTTCCTCCAAAGGATGTGTTGAACTGGTATGTAGTGTCTTTTCATTGTATTGTGTGTTTGGCTTGGATGTTATATTCAGGGTTGTAAGCTTTTCATCACCTCTCCTTTAAAAAAAACCTTGACTCCAGTTATTCATAAAATCTACATATGGATCATAATATTTACTGTTTAACATTTAAGGTGGATCAAAAAGGTTCTTAAAGTTGCCCTAAGACAAGAACAGGTTTTGGGGATTGGTTTTAAGACAACTTTTAGGAAAGGTTTTGATTCACTTCAAATGTTGACTACTGTATATAAAATATATATTTTCATTCTGCTTTGGGAAGATATTATCCAAATGATCAATAAAGGTCCCTAGTTATCACTGGGATGGTGGCCTTTCAAAAAGTACACCTTTGCACACCCTAATGAGTGTATACTACACTAGTCAACATTTGAAGTGGATCAAAATCCTTCCTAAAAATTGTCTTAAAACCAATACCCAATACTCGTTCTTGTCTTAGGACAACTTTGATAAACATTTTTATCCACTTCGAATAGTTTCTAAAAGTCAGTCCCTTCAGAAAAACGTGATTATGCGATCGCATGATTCAACGCATAATCAGCCAAAGTCTGCATATTTACGAATTTTTTAAATACGCCGCAATGTCGCAGCATAAATTGCAGATTTCCGTGCGCAAAATATGCAGGGCTTGCATGATTTCATAATCCCTGCATTTTCGTAGCAAAAATCACATATATCTTAGCAGAAAGTTACAAAAAAAGGTTGCATTTACTTCAAACAAGCACAGCTATGTCCCCTGTTGCCATTGAAACATTATGAAGTGACGTGAACATCATTGAAAAGCTGAAAACGCTGCAAACAGTTTTTGCAAGTTCCTGCAGTTTCATTGCATAAAATTGCATATATATCCCGCATATTCCATTGCATTTTTTAGGAAAACATGCCGCAAGATCAAGGATTTTTGGCCGCAACAATCACAAAAACAAATATAATTCTGGAAGGACCAAAAAGTACATACTGTAGTGCACCAAAGAGGTCATATTAGTAAATGAAAGGTGCATATTGGTACCAAATGTGTACATAACTGTACCTAGTGTATATGGTACAAAGGACCTTTTTAAAGGGTACTGCCCAGTGACAGCTTGGGACCATTTTTTTACCATTTTTTGACAGTGTTCTGTACTTATAAATGCATGTTAAGATCTTCATATATGACCTTTCAGATACCAAAAACTCAATTTTCAGTATTTTTGAGCTTCATTTCTAACATCGTCTAGATGGTTAAGTTTTTATAGTCGTGTTGTTTGACTTGTACCTCCTCTTATCTGGGCCGGTCAGAGGGAGGTCACATGAGTTCATGCACTTCTATTGGTCCCTGCACTCAAAAAAATATTTAGGCCTAATTCATAAGATTTATGTATTTTGATTACATGTAACATTTCCATCCATTTGGATTACATACTTCTAATCTAAAAAAAACAAATAAACTTTATATGATAGATATTTTTTAGATATGTAAATGAAACCAGTAAAATTTATGTAATAGTTTTACTTAATCCAATGTGTTTTAAATGCATAAAAAAAATGGATTATGTATTCTTTATTAATAAACCCAATTCACTTAAAATGCATTACATTTAATTATCTTACTAATAAACCATTTATACATTTATATATTCCTCCTCCATTTACCCTAAATCACAATATGCTATAACAAAAAAACACAAAAAAGAAGAAGAGCCAGACCACTTGGTTTTGCATTCAATCAATTTATTTAATACTTCAAGGCATTACTCATAAGGCAGCAAAAAAGAGCAGCTAACAACTAGCATGACAGCCATGGCTTATACACCTCGTATTGTGTGCAAAAATAAATAAATAAGTGTGTTTCAGACATTTCAGCCACAATCAACCTCATTCCACAAATAAGTGCAAACATTTTGAGCAAACAGGCTGCAGAAATACAAAAAAACCTGTAAAACTCAAGGTTGACATAAATCAGTGACAACAACATTACTTTAACATTTTCAGAAATCTGTGACATGATGTAATAATAATAATTTAGAATGATTAGTTGGTAAGAAAAAAAAAATGGCACATGGCTTAGTGTTTTGAGTGGCTGTGTGCCATGAACAATTTTCATGCATCTTTAATTACATGTTAGATATACATCAATTACATTTTTCAAAAACTTTTCAACTTTTAAAATTGTTAAAGCATTATTCCAATTTAATAAAACAAAAATCCCAATAATTTTCTAACCCCATATGTTTATGTTTTTCTTTGTTCAGTCAAGAAGAAATAAAGTTTGAGTTAAAGATTCCAGGATTTTTCTCAATTTAAGACTTTATTCAACCTCAAGTTTACGGTTTCAATGCAGATTTAAAAGGGCTCTAAATTATCCCAAATAAGGCATAAGGGTCTTATCTAGCTAAACGATTGTCAGTTTCAAAAATAAAAATAAAAGAGGACTTTTAAATCACAACGTTTTGCACTAGCTGTGTGACAGACTAGCATGACATAACTGAAACTACCGTTCCAGTGTTTACAAGCGAGGAGAAAGAGGAGCGTTCAGATGTTGTTGTATGCGAAATGATACTAATTAATGTCTTTGGGTCCGTTTATTATTTAAAATGGTCATTTGTGATGTGTAAACATTTATTACGTAGTACACAATGTCGCACTGTGTGTCACATGGATAATGCAAGACAAGTTGTTGTGTTTTAAAAGTTTTCTTGCCAAAAATGATAATCTTTTGGATAGATTAAACCCTTATGCCTCGGTTGGGATCGTTTAGAGCCCTTTAAAGCTGCTTTGAAACTTAACTGTTGAGGTCCAATTAGGGTTGGGCGATGTCCCCATAAATTGGCAGTTGACGA